>NW_023494787.1:49332482-49651834 GCF_904425465.1 Colossoma macropomum
TCAGATTTTGTCAGTAATCTGATCAACAAGTTTATATGCACTTGAGTAATCAAATAATGGGGAAACTCCGGGTCTACATGAGTCAGACAGTAATTTCTTCTTCGGTAATTTCAGTAATTTCAGATGTCTGCTTTGCAACCAGCCAATAAACTCACAGAAGAACCACTTTACCTGAAAATATGAACAGACATCATCTAGAAGATGCAGAATTTTTAAATCCCTCATTTTGTCAAGCATGTATTCAGTTTCAGTGTTGCTCCAAAAGTGTTTTGCTGCATCTCACGACAACGCTGCTCACTTATTTCTGGAACCATGATCTGTTTTCGTACATGCGCAGACTGAGACATCCGAAAGAAATCAGAGTAAGAGTTTACATGCACTGAGAAATCTGATTACTGAGCTAAAATCCAGTCTCTTCAGCAGATTTCTTAATCGGATTTCTAGACTTTACTCTGATCTGAGAAATCAGAGTGAGCTGTTTACATGACAATTTGAATAATCAGATGACAGCCAAAATCTGATTATGATCAGATTATTGAGTGCATGTAAACACACTCATTGTGGATTTTAAACTATATTTTAGGGAAAAAAATCATCTCAAAACAATTGTAAAACAATAAACAATATCTCATCAGGCAGTGAATTCATAACCATTTCACGTAGTAACTTTCTGTGAGGGAGCTTTTAAAGGTGGACGTCTGGTTCCTATCACCACCACTGTGAACAGTTCTGACTCTGTTTCTGTAGAACAGAGCGTTTCACACCAAACCACTCTGAACGACTCTGTTTACACCTTAACCATTTAATTATGCAGACATTTTGAAAAATCGTAATGTAAACGCACTCATTGTCTTTTCTTCTAGATGTAATAAATCTCCATACCTTTCCTACACTGTGCTGTCCTCCAACAATGCACTAGAGAAAGTGAGCTCTTTATTCCTTCATGTGGTGTCGCTCAGTTAGACAATGGGGAAGCACATTCACTAAAGAAAGATTAAAGGACATTAAGGGGGTAAATGAGGTCTAAACAGTGTGATTCTTTTTGTTGATGTGTGTTGAACTGTATGTGCTGGATTGGTGTTCCCGAGAAGTGTGTGGGCAGACGACCCACTCAGGGTTTTTTTTGCTGTTTGAAGAGAAAGAGAGACAAAGCTTGTTGAGGAGCTGCCTATTAGTTCTCTTTGCGGCTAACTGTAATGCTAGTTTTACTTCCTCCCTGGCCTTTTCCATCCCATGTATTAACTCTGCATTGTGTCATATCTGGTTGGAGTGAATGGAACCGAAAGTAAATGCCAACATGATCCGGGATTCCAGCTTGATTAGTTGGAACTCACTGCAGTAAAACAACCACACTAAAGCATTAGTAAGGTATTACCACCAGAAGAGTCCCCGTCTACAACTGAGATACAGGACCATAAAAAAGGTAACAAAAGTTTCTTACTAATTCCGACTGAACTTGACTGCCTAATTGTAAGAGATTATGAGTTTAGAAGCATAAAAAACAGAAAAAGGCCTCTCCACTGTTTCTGTAATTTGCAGAAGGCCAAAATCTACAGATCTAAGATGATAAACAGACAGACAATGAGGTGTTTTAAGGCCATTTAGAGCTTCAGAGCAAAGGTAAATCTGTGTTGTATTGTAGTATGTCACGCGATCAGAATGACAAAGACATTGTTTTATGCAGTTCCCCACTACAACTGTTCCTTTTTAATGTAATGAGACAATTTACAGCATTTTTATACTAAGCATCATCTATAAAAAGCTGTAAATTTACATTATTTATTTTACAGTAAAATACTGGTTTGATATTTTACAGGGTCGTTCTGTAAAAGATTCGACATCTATAGCGGTGCATTGGTTTACAGTAACATACCGGAAAATGCAATTTACAATAAATAACTGGCAGCACAGTTGCCAGTGAATCATTGTATTTAAACTGAATACAGTAAAATACTGTAAAACATTTACTGTGAATATACAACAGATTTGCTGCCAGTAAATTGCTACATTTTTACAGTGTAAGGCATTTAAGCTGTGTAAAATCAGTTCCATTCAATAATCATGTTTGTGATGCAATGATATGCATATGGAATAGAACTTTATAAACAATAAACAATGTTAGGGATACTTCACAAGTTTGAGGAAAAGGAGTGAACGTTCTTCATTTGTAATCTCAAAGGCAGCAGCACAGGCAGTGGTCAATATGAGGACACACGTGAGGCGTGTGCGAGAGAGTTTGCAGCTGTAAAATTAACAGTAAACAACGAAACGTGCTATAGATCACATACAGCATGGTAATATCAGCTGCTTGGCATTTAAGGCCTGACACACATTCCACTTCTGTGTGGCGTGAGCGACACGGAAAGGCTTGCTTTTCATTTCGGCGCCCAAATGGTCAAAGCTTTCACACAGGCTGTGCGTGTGAAGCAGCAGAGCGTCCCAGATGCCGCACTGAAGCAGTGTGGCATTTAGAAAATAGACCAGGCATTGATCAGTGAAAAAATGAAACAGAAAACCATAAACAAACTTAAAAATGCTAAAAAAAATAATAATAATTTGGGGCGAAATACTAGATAAACATTCTGTGCTGCAAACAGATTTCCTGGTTGGTCTATCAGGCTTTAAACTGTGGCCTAGTCACAAGTCAGAATACTGTTGAGGATAAACAAACATATCGTGCACTTTTATAAATTACTTTTATTGAGCAGAGTGACTGATGTGACCGTCTGGAAAAAGGAACGTCTGTGTAACTTTCTCGCTAAACTATAACTATAAACTGTATCTGTGAACATGAAACTAACTCAAGTAAACTTACAAGCTTTACACACGCCTTAAAAACAGATATACTTTCTTTTTTTAAAAAATCCTCTCTTTGTTTTTGTACATACGCCGCGTTCAAAAACGAATTAATTAACAGTATACAACACTTTCCAAAAAATAAAGACTGTCAATTTGGTTTGTAAACGTCAGAATTTTTCAAAGCCCTAACATCATTTAGCAACATGTACCCTAGTTTGGGAACCACTGTAGTACCTGAATCCTCGTTTAGGCTTACTGCATTCATATCTTGTGAGGCTATGTGGTTATTATGATTAGCCTTTAATTAGCATTATTAATCAAACAGTTGTGAGAGCTCTTACAGTCTCTCTTACTAGATCATATATACATTTACATGCTTTTAGAGGCATTAAATTCTTCAGACGTCTGGTTCCTATCACCACCACTGTGAACATTTCTGACTCTAGAACAGAATGTTTCACCCCAAACCACTCTGACCTGACCTCGATCCTAATTCTTAATCTGGAACAGCAGGTGAAATGCTGAAATAGGCACACACAAAATGACATGTGACTAATTTATTATTTATTTACAGCATAAAAAAAATAAACACACTGTGCCTGCCCTGTGCTGTAGTTTGGCACCAGCATAAGCAGAGCAATCTAGTTTTATATGAAGACAAAAGGCAACTATGACTGTTAGAGGTAAATGGAATTTGAACAACAGCGCCCCCTGGAGCTCATCTGGAGAAAATGCATGTTGTTGACACTGTTAAGTCACATCATTGCAAATGACACTGAGCGTCCGGGGACATGCTTCAAAGCAGGATCTCTCATGCTAAGCTGGATGAGCTTAGCCCAAAGAGAGGACTGTATATGAATGTTCCTTTCCTCTCCTCCTATTGGACAGGCTTGACCTTGTGATGTTTTTTCAAAATTTCTGTATGTTTCAGTGTTTGAGATGCAAATGGAGTGATTCGGAGTGGTTTGCTGTGAAATGGTTCAGATTTCTTTACAGTGGTGGTGATAGGAACCAGGGGTCGCCATGACTACAACACAAATATAGACATTTTATTTACTATCCAAAACCACCAGTGAACCTACCTAATGTTGAGTCATGGTAAATCTGAAAATCTGTTTTGTTATTGAGGACTATTTTGCTACACAACACCTTGCATGTATCCCTCCACCATTAATGTATATTAGAAATATATTTTAGTCCAAAACCTTCTTAAAACAATCAGAAAATCATAATCATTTCATGTAATAACTTCCTGTGAGGGAGCTTTTAGAGGTGGACGTCTGGTTCCTATCACCACCACTGTCACTTACTCTGACTCGGTAAGTTTCTCTGAAACAGAGCATTTCACACCAAACCACTCCGAACGACTCTGTTTACGTCTCAACCACTTAATTATACAGAATTTTTGAAAAATCTGTGTAACTCTTCTTTCAGTTGATTAATCTGTTGATTAATCCCCCTTCCAGACTTCTTTAATTGCACAAAGAGGACACAGTCACAAAAAGAAGCTTTACTTTTGATTATTTATTATTATTATTATAACTATTATTATTATTATTATTATTATTATTAGTAGTAGTAGTAGTAGTATTTGTATTATTATTATTATTTAGGTTATTGCACTGTATATCATGTTATTTTGTGCTTGTGTAAACTACAAATGCTGTCTGCCTCAAAGACAAACAGAATCAGTCAAAGTACACTTGCTGGAACCTCCTTTCATAAGAGTTTGATATCATAAATGTGCGTAAACATTTGAAAATGAAAACAGTAAAATGAGTAAACGTCAAATGAACACTGTCTCTGAATCTTGGATTCCTATAAATACACCCCGCTTCACTTTAAGGGGAATTCCACTGATTTTCTGCAGAATTACACAGTTAAGGTGTAAACAGAGACGCTCAGAGTGGTTTGGTGTGAGATGCTCTGTTCTAGAGTTAGAACTGTTCACAGTGGTGGTGATAGGAACCAGACGTCCACCTCTAAAAGCTCCCTCACAGAAAGTTACTACATGAAATGGTTATGAATTCACGGCCTTATGACTGAGACACTGTTTTACGGCAGTTTTGAGAAGGTCTAAAACGTGTTCTTAAAAATGTATTCATGGCGAAGAGGACATGCAGACAAAAAAGTCCCCAAAGAAAACTTTTTTTTTTCCAGATTTTCACTATTTTACCATCGCCAACATTCCATATAAAACTCAGAAGACTCGTGTAGGTTCACTGGTGGTTTTGGATAGTAAATAAAATGTCTATATTTGTGTTGTAGTCATGGCGACCCCTGGTTCCTATCACCACCACTGTAAAGACATCTGAACCATTTCACACCAAACCACTCTGAACGACCTACTTGTTATTTATTTATGTTAGTGTATTGTGCCGAAATTGTGGAAAATTTGGTGGAATTCTCCTTCAGACTCAATGCGTCTGGTTAACAGGGAGGAAATCACACCACATGTCTTGCTGGACTTCTAAGTCATTTGGACTTGTTTTTATTCATAATCATAAAAATAACATTCATTTAAATTTTAATTTAAAATGTAACACAACTGTGTTATGATTATCTGTTTAATCAAAAACATATAGGTTTACTATATATATTACATATAGGTTTAAAAACATTTAGGTAAACTTATAGGTTTAAGTTATACAGTATATAAGTTTACAAAGTTTAAAGTGCAGATAATCAGCAAATCTGGTTTCAAGCAGGTGCTCACAAACTTTGACTAACACTTTTTTTCACCACTTTTCTGCCACGTCACATGACGTGGAGGTGAATGAAAGGAGGTTGCAGACTGGAGGAGACTGTATCTGTCGTGTTCTCCTTCTTCTCGATCATGATGCTCTCCGTTTCGAAAGCGTGAGGACTCGACTCATGAAGAATGGAGGCCTTCAGGATCGTGGTGGTCCTTCAAGCTCTCGTCTGCTGTGAAGGTCTGTACCTTATTATCCATTATATCTTTTTATTTGTGTGCTTGTTGTCAGCTTATGCATTAATAAAGACTTTGTTCCTGTACTTTACACTGTTTTCTGGGTGAATAGTTGAGGCGAGGACTTCTCTTCTCCCTTTCATTTATTTCCACACCTTTAAAATGTAAAACCTTTTCCAAGAAGAACAGAATACATAGTAGAATACATAATACTGTTAATGTGTGGATGATATCATTGGTGTTTAGCAGACACTCTTATTCAGAGCAACTTACAAAAAGTGCTTTGTTGGCTGAAACAGAATATTTTGATTATTTTATATAGTTTTGTGTGAGGTTAGTTTGAGTATATGTTCATGTATGAGGCATCAAATGTCCTTATAATGAGTAACTAATGTATCTACACATATAATTGCTTCATATATGTATGTATTTAGAAATTTGATGCTAGATACAACATATTTATCTAATGTGTATCTCATATTTTACCATGTCACAGACTTTTTCCATTGTATTGTTACAAATACACATAGAAACAGCACTGTGCAAAAGTCAGAAACCACTCTTTGTTTATGTAATGTCCAGTCAAAATAGCCATTATTCATTTTTCGGGAGAAAACATGTAGCCTATTTAACAGAAAACTGCCCAAAAGCCTCAATAATTAAATATATCTGGAGATTCACTGTCAGTTTCCCAAAGAAATCTGCAGGGATATTTCTCCACACCTCTAAAGTTCAGTCTTAGAAGTTGGTTTAATTTTCGGCTTCTTACAATTGAAGTAACCCCGCATTCAGTGGTGTTGAGGTCTGGACTTTGGGGCGGTTTGCAAATGTTTTTCTGTTGTGTCTGACAAGTGAATAACTTGGACTTAATAGCTGTTCTGAATGGAAGAAGTAAATGAAGGGTGGACTTTGCACAGTGCTGTACATGTGAGTCTCATGTAACTGCATGTGCGTTTGCATTCGTCGCTGTGTAAAGGGCTTTAAATGTGGTCGTTCAGTGGCCAGTGGCAGCTAACAGGCTGTTCAGAAACATGAGTGTTGTGGTTCAACCTGGTGCCTTGTTTAGATAAACTGGTAACCCACAACTGTGCTTGAGATTAGACTATGACTTGCATTATAATGTGAAAAATGATTAATTTCATTATGGAAATTTTTGTGCGGCTTATTTTTCAGCACTTCAGAATCTCACCACCCCAAAATCTCCGGACGGCAAAGAGCGTGAGTCAAACTTTAAATGTGTACGGCTGTCGTTAACAAAGAAACAAAGAAACAAAGAGATAAAGAATAAGACTGTGGAAAACCATAAGTCAGGGCCAAAACGTGTTCATTTCTGTAGTATAAATTGAAAATAAAGACTGACCGCCACTCGTGGCCTGAAGTGACCCTGAGGCATACAGCAGTCTTCTGCAGTGCAGGGAGTTTTTATTGAATTTTTTGCTTTTTTTTGCTGTGAGTATTGTTCTCACATAGTGAAGTTAGTGACAGGATGTGGCAGTGATGTTGTGGTGTGTTGCACTCTTTTAAGAACTGCTGCAGGTGCAATCGCTCTTCCACTGTAACCTTTTGTTTCGCGCAGCAGCCGAAGGTTTGGGCGTAGGCACTGCTGAATACATCACTCTGCTGCTCTGTTGCTCATGTGGAGATAGATTTGGAGATAACATTTCAAAGTGCGATTTCAGCAACAATGATAAACTTTAAATATTAACACTCAAACACTCATCAAAGATCTGAAAATCTGCATAATAACTTTTAATGTATGATTTTTTTCCAAGTAATGTTGGACCATTTCTGAGGCGGTGTTTTCGAACGGCGTAAACAATAGTTGATGATTCAGTAACTACTATGAATTATTTTGTAACTACAACGAAGTTCTCAGTCTCTATTAATAGTTATCCAGTATCTATTGTGAATTATTCAGTATCTGCTATTAATTATCCAGTAACTACTATAATTTATTCAGAATCCACTATGAATTATTTGGTAACTACTATGAATTATTCAGAATCTATTATGAATTATTGAGTATCTACTATGAATTATCCATTAACTACTACAGCTTATTTAGAATCTACTATGGATTATTTGGCAACTACTATGAATTATTTGGCAACTACTATGAATTCTTCGGTATCTACTATGAATTATTCAGTATCTACCATTAACTATTCAGTATCTACCATGAATTATCCAGTAATTACTATGAATTATCCAGTAACTACTATAGCTTATTCAGAATCTATGATGAATTATTCAGTATCTACTATGAATTATCCAGTAACTACTATAGTTTATTCAGAATCTACCATGGATTATTTGGCAACTACTATGAATTATTTGGCAACTACCATGAATTCTTCAGTATCTACTATGAATTATTCAGAATCTATGATGAATTATTCAGTATCTACTATTAATTATCCAGTAACTACTACACCTTATTTAGAATCTACGATGAATTATTCAGTATCTACTATTAATTATCCAGTAACTACTACATCTTATTCAGAATCTACGATGAATTGTTCAGTATCTACTATGAATTCTTCAGTATCTACTATTAATTATCCAGTAACTACTATAGCTTATTCAGAATCTACCATGAATTCTTCAGTATCTACTATGAATTCTTCAGTATCTACTATGAATTCTCCAGTACCTACTATTAATTATTCAGTACCTACTACAAAGTATTTAGTAACTTCAAGATTTTTTTAGTCTAGTGTGAATTATTATGTAACTACTATGAATAATTCAGTAACTACTAAGAATTCAATATCTTCCTTGTCCAGTGTAAACTATTATTAGAATCTACTCTTATTATCCAGTAATTATTTACTATGCAGTGGCTACTATGAGTTGTCCAGTAACTACTGTATGTTATTTAGTATATTTATGAATTGTTCAGTAACTACTATGAATTCTACTGTAAAACTAAACTATAAGCTCTGTATTAATAAATGAGGGGAACTGATTTCATCATTTTGTCTTCCTCCAGCTAATCTGTACGTCTCCCAGACCTCCAGGCCGTGCTCCTGGACGGTGAGCTCTAGAGGAGAGAATCAGAGTTCGGCTGTCTTCACAAAGGAGTCTCTGGACCCCCTCGCTGCTCATGTGTGTCAGACTCTGGGCTGCGGAAGAGTCTACAAGATTATCAGCAGCGCTGCAGACCCCAATGCGAGCTGCTTTACAGGCTGCATCTACCACAAAGACATGCTGAACAACTGCAGTCAGGCTGCTGGGGGCAGCTGCACAGCCGTATCTGAAGTCATTTGCGGTAAGAGCTGAGGGGTTTCTTCAAGATGTTTTGCTCTGATTGAGAGATTGTCATGCAGATTAAGAACAAAGAAGAATCATATTAACACAGCGATGCACCAGTGAGTATGTCACACAGGAAGATTTCACATTTAGACAATAAACCATCCCCACCAGGCTTTCTGACAGCGGTGTGTCAAAATACTTACTCAAAATACTGACTTAACGTCTCAAAATAACTTAATATCTCTGACTTCATATCTCACATTTTCTCAACATTAGCATCTTAAAACAAATAACAAAATATTGACTTAATAGCTTGAAATAATGACTTATTTTCTCTAAATATTGACTCTCAGTGGTTCTTCCTCAATCTCTTAAAGAGGTTTTCCTTTTGAATTACTTAATATCTCTATGACTTAATATCTCAAATTTTCTCAAAATTAGCATATTTAAAAAACTTTTTTTCTCTAAATATTGTCTTAATAGCTTGAAACGATGACTTAGTTTATGTATTTATTTACTTAATATTTGAAATAATTACTTATTTTCTGTAAATCTTAATTTAATATCTTTAAATGTGTTCTTTTCTTAAATATTGACTTACTATCTTGAAATAATGACTTCTTTTCTCTAAATATTTACTGAACGTCTTAAACAATGACAGTTTCTCTAAATATTGACTTAATATCTTGAAATCATGACTTACTTTCTCTAAATGTGACCTAGTTTCTTGAAATTATTACTTATTTTCTCTAAACATTTACTCAATATTCTGCAATAATTATTTATTTTCTTGAAACACTGAAAAATGTCATTATATTTATTATCCTTAAATAATTACTCACCTCCTTAAAATCCAACAACTAATTATTTTGACATAATATCATAGCAAGTCAGTATTTCTAGAAAATAAGTAATTATATTTATTTAATATGTTGACATATTAAACATATTTAATACACTTACTATAGAGACAGACCTGTCCAGGGTGTTTCCTGCCTTCTGCCCAATGGCTGCTGGGATAGGCTCCAGCTCTCCCCACGACCCAGAAGGATAAGTGGTTTAGAAAACGTGCGTGTGGGTGTGCGTGTGTGCATGTGCGTGTGTGCGTGTGTGTGTGCGCGTGTGCGTGTGTGCGTGTGTGTGTGTGTGTACTATAGAGACATACTGCTGTCAGAAATGGAGAAGGAGAAGAAGGCAATGGGAATCTGTGGGAGTGGCTTCCGTATAAAACTAAGCACTGAAATGTCTGTTGCCTGTTGTGTTACTGAATAATACAGACTTTATATGAACTCGTTTTTCAGGCTGATCTGTCAGCTGTATGTGAAGCACACGACTGACTCTCACAGTGTGATGATATCACAGGGGCCTGACTCGTCAGCCGGACTGTTAATCACATATGATACAACCCCGTCTCCAAAAAAGTTGGGACGCTGTGCAACATGTAAATAAAAACAAAATACAATGATATGCAAATCACTTAAACCTTATATTTTATTGAAAATAGTACAAAGACAACAAATCAAATGTTGAAACTGAGAAATTTTATTGTTTTTTGAAAAATATATGGCCATTTTGAATTTGATGCCAGCAACACTTTCCAAAAAAGTTGGGACGGGGGGCAACAAAAGGCTCATAACAGAAAACACCTGGTGGTTGATTGGCAACAGGTCAGTAAAAGAGTCTCTCAGAGAGGCTGAGTCTTTCAGAAGTAAAGATGAGGAGGGGTTCACCACTCTGTGAAAGACTGCACGAGAAAATAGTGCAACAATTCAAGAATAATGTTTCTCAACATAAAACAGCAAAAGAACATTTGCTTTTCATCATCTACGATACGTAATATCATTAAAAGATTCAGAGAATCTGGAGAAATCTCTGTATGCAAGTGACAAGGCCAATGAAACAGAATTTGCTGGCCGTGATCTTTGGACCCTCAGGCGGCACTGCATTAAAAACAGACCTAATTCTGTAGTGGAAATCACTGCATGGGTTTAGAAACACTTCTGAAAACCACTGTCTATGAATACAGTTCACCACTGCATCCACAAATGCAAGTTAAAACTCTAAAACGCAAAGCAGAAACTAAATATAAACAGGATCCAGAAACGCTGCCACCTTCTCTGGGCCCGAGCTCATTTAAAATGGACTGAGGGGAAGTGGAAAAGTGTCCTGTGGTCTGACGAATCAACATTTGAAATTCTTTTTGGAAATCATAGACACTGTGTCCTCCGGGCTAAAGACCACTCAGCTTGTTGACCAATCAGCTTGTTGACCACTCAGTGCACAGTTCAAAAGCCAGTATTCATGATGGTATAGGGGTGCACATCTGTGAAGGCACCATTAATGCTGAATGATATATACGTGTTTTGGCAACATATGCTGCCATCCAGATAACGTCTTTTTCAGGGAAGGCCTTAATGTCAAACCACATCCTGCATGTATTATAACAGCATTGCTCCATATTAAAAGAGTCCAAGTGCTGAACTGGCCTGCCTGCAGTCCAGACCTGTCACCACTGAAAACATTTGGAGGGTTATGAAATGAAAAATACAACAAAGGAGACCCTGAACTGATGAGCAACTGAAATCCTACATCAAACAAGAACAGAAAACATTTCACTTTCAGAATTACAGCAGTGTCTCCTCAGTTCCCAAACGCTTACAGAGTGCTGTTAAAAGAAGAGGTGATGAAAGACAGTGGTAAACAGGCCCCCGTCCCAACTTTTTTGGAACATGTTGTTGGCATCAAATTCAAAATGGGCATATATTTTTCAAAAAACAATAAAATTTCTCAGTTTCAACATTTGATATGTTGTCTTTGTAGTATTTTCCTTTAAAAATATGGTTTACATGATTTGCACATCATTGCATTCTATTTTTATTTACATTCTGCACAGCGTTCCAACTTTTTTGGAAAAGGGGTTGTATATCAAATGTATTCTATAGAAAGAGGTGTGTATGCTTACCTTAACTCCTGCTGGAATGGTGGTGCTGCTGAACCTGTCCACTTCTAGAAACTGGCAGGATCCACAGTGACCCTGGGAGATGGTCAGCAAAGGAGAATCTGTAGAGAGAAAGGGAGTAAGATTAAAGTCAGCTGAACAATACTTACTGGGGAATATAAGACATGTAAACGTACAGAACTGTGACGGTCATTTTAGGACTTGACTAGGCTGGAGTTTGAGTGACTCCGGATGTTGACTGGGGAGCCGACAGAGTCACTAGGCTGAACTTTAGCTTGTTAAACTCTTCTTGAGAGTGTAAATACTTTTCTTCGTGTGTGAACACTTCAGTAAACGACAAGTAGCACTGGAACTCACCTGGATGTGTCCGTGTAGCAAACTCATCTCTTCACTTGAGGTCAAAGTCGCTCACCTTGACACACAGACCATCATTTCAGACTCCAAATGCTCTTATAATAGCAGCCAGTGGGGAGTCGCTTCAGTCGCTTCAGCTTCTGTTAAACACTTTTTATGTTTTCTGTTTTTTTACTAAAGGGAAATGAGTCAAACTGGCTGTCTGTGGCAAGAACAGGTTCCACAGCTGTAGAAGAAAGAAAGGTTGAAAAACAGTACTGGGAGAACTCTTTTAAGAATGTTCCGTTCCCCGGTTCTTTGTTCTCAGCTCTATATTTTCTGCTAATTACTCACATTATCATAACAACTCAGCTCAGCTATTGTGCTCATGCTCGAGTCTGACTATTAATACTGAAATCATAAGGTGCACATTACACTGGAACTACTGTCACACCATTCATCGCAGACCAGAGAAGAACAGGTTCCACTTATGAGTCTTGGTTCCTCTTAGTTGTTCTGTTTCATGCTCTTAGAGAGGTTCTCCTTTTGAATCTCGGTTCCTCTCAGTGGTTCTTCTTCATGCTCTTAGGGAGGTTCTTCCTTTTGAAGTTTGGTTCCTCTCAGTGGTTCTTCCTCATGCTCTTAGAGAGGTTCTCCTTATGAGTCTTGGTTCCTCTCAGTGGTTCTTCCTCATGCTCTTAGAGAGGTTCTCCTTATGAGTCTTGGTTCCTCTCAGTGGTTCTTTCTCATACTCTTTCAGAGGTTTTCTTTTAAGTCTTGGTTCCTCTCAGTGGTTCTTCCTCATACTCTTAGAGAGGTTCTCCTTATGAGTCTTGGTTCCTCTCAGTGGTTCTTTGTCATACTCTTTCAGAGGTTTTCTTTTAAGTCCTGTTTCCTCTCAGTGGTTCTTCCTCATACTCTTTCAGAGGTTCTTCCTATAAGTCTTGGCTCCTCTCAGCGGTTCTTCCTCATGCTCTTAGGAAGTTCTTCTTTTTGAAGTTTGGTTCCTCTCAGTGGTTCTTTCTCATGCTCTTCAAGTGGATCTCCTTTTGAGTCTTGGTTCCTCTCAGTGATTCTTCCTCAAACTCTTAAAGAGGTTCTTCCTTTCTAATCTCGGTACTTTTCTGTGATTCTACCTCATGCTCTTATGACGTTCTTCCTTTTGAGTCTCGGTTTCTGTAAGTGATTCTTCCTCAAGCTCTTAAAGAGGTTCTTCCTTTTTGATCTCGGTTCTCTTCTGTGATTCTACCACAAGCTCTTAGGACATTCTTCCTTTTGAGTCTCGGTTCCTTTCAGTGGTTCTTCCTCATGTTCTTAGGTAGGTGCTAATTTTGAATCTTAGTTCCTCTGAGTGTCTCCTCCTCCTTTTTTAGTCTTGGTTCCTCCTCATGTTCTTAGGGAGTTTGTCCCATTGCGGAGCTCTGTTAAAGCCGCTATGGGACAATGTCTGATTCATCAAGTTGTGTAAAATTTGCTAACAAAATAATTGCATGAAAATTCCACACACAGCTCCGTTAAACTCTGCCTGGTCAGAGTGTGTGTGGCTTAAATTTGAGAGGAATATTTTAACCATCTGAGAAATGTCCTAGAAGACCTTAGGCAAGACAAGACAAGCTTATTAATGTAGCACTTTTCATTTACAAAGGCAATCAGTGTGCTTTATATAATTAACAGCAAGAAGAACATCAAAAGGAAAAATAATGACAAAGTGTGCTTAAGAATGAGAAACAATATAAAACAAAAATAAAAGGCTAAAAGGATTGAGAGAAAAATAAATAAATAAATAAAACATCATTAAAGGAAAGAGAAAAAGATAAAAGCAAAATAAAAAAAACATAAAAAGGAAACAAATGGGTGCAATTTAAGTGTAATTTAAATTAGCAGGTTGAAGGTAATGTGCTGTTAAAGTCTTAATTACATCGAATGTTAAAAATCAATAAATTTTGAGCACATCTAAGATCTTTTGGCGGTTCGTTCTAGTTGTATGCTGAGCGCTTTCCTTTAATTGGCTCATACCAACTCTCAGTTTATATGAGAGTAAACTGGGCGTATCGTTTGATATGATTTGTAAATAACAGCCCTGATAGCAAGAGGACAGTGGTCCACTGTCGGCCAGCTAATGGCAAAGCTGGCGGTCCAGTGGCAGTTAAGCAGAGTATTAGACACAAGTCCACTTATCATCACTGATTTTCCCTCACAGTCCAATTCACTGATTTTTCCTTTCTTCCTTTCTTTAGTTGTACTTTGTAAATCAGTTTAGTGAATGTTTTTAATCCAGCTCAGTGTCGGCAACAACACTATCTATAGAATCATTTTATATCAGGCCTAGTCATTAATTTTTTTTCTCTCGGTTGTTTGTAAAATTTGTGCAAGTTTATTTTCTAAAATAAAAGTCTCTGTGCATTTAAAATCTGTTCGAGGAGTTTAAAAACCAGTTAGAGCTTGTGTGCAGGACAATAATCTGGGCGGTCTGAGGGGGAGAACCAGCAGTGGGGTGCCGACCTTTTCAAACCAGCGGACCAATACATGCTTGCTGTCTGGGAGGTCACTCTGAGGTCACTCTGAGGGCTCCATTCTGCACTAATTTCTGTGCAACTTCGATGAATCTGATGAATGAGGTCCAATGTCTTGTAAAAAGTGCTTTTTAAACGCTTGAACTAATTTACCTAATTTCACAGCTGCTCCCTACATCACCACAGCATCCAGCTGCTCCGTCTGGAATCTCAGATCTCCAAAAATGAACTGGCCGTTGTTTTGACCGAAGAGGCCGTGCGCATATTGCCCATTGAGGTCTGTCAGAGTCTCTGCTGGGAAGATGCGCTTCCACAAATTTACATCCTCACCTTCCATTCCTGTGATGAAGGGTTCACAATCCCCACCCTCACCCCATCTCCTCCCTGTTCCACAGCCCTACATCAGTCCTACTTCAGCTATGAGGGGGTCTGTCCTTCTTGCTACAGGCAGATGCTGCCCAGAAGTCCAGCCCAAGTTCTCAGAGTTCTCCTCCCTCCCTTAATCAATCTTCCCTCATACTACCACCACCATGTTGAAGGCATGATCTGAACTCACTAAATGTTTTTTGTTTATTATCACAAATATCCATTCTGCCGATATATGCTTGCTGTCTGGGAGGTCAGTCTGAGGGCTCCATCCTGCCCTCATTTCTATGCAACTTCGATGAATCTGATTAATGAGGTCCAATGTCTTGTAAAAAGTGCTTTATGAACATTTTAACTCATTTAAACCTTTTCCTCACAGCTGCTCCCTACATCACCGCAGCGACCGGCTACTGCGTCTGGAATCTCAGATCTCCGGAAAACGAACAGGCCGTTGTTTTGACCGAAGAGGATGCGCGCAGACTGCCCAGCGAGGTCTGTCAGAGTCTCGGCTGTGGAGATGCACTTCCACAGAGCAGAACCAAAGCGCCGCCTAACAGTACCTGCCTCACAGGCTGCTTCTACCACAACTTCCACCTGCGGAACTGCTCCACGGTGGTTAGCAGCGACTGCACACAGCTTTCTACAGTGGAATGCGGTAAGCCATGAACAATGTCTGGGTGTAACTACGTGTTAATGGCTCATTATCTCGATGTTGTAGGCAGGAGCATCACAGTCTGATACAGCGTTTCCTGACGCTGCACCAGAAGCACCACTCAAACACTTGAACTGACAGATTTGTTTATTGATTAATGAGTTAATTTGAAAAATGGCATCTTGTCGAGTAAAATGATCTTTAATCAGGTCAATAAATCTAACTTCTCTTCTGTTGAGATTGTTGTAAGCTTATTTTAAGATTATATGACTTATTTCTTTACATTTTGTACTTGTTTGAAGTGATTTTATTAAGTAAATTTATCTCACTACGTTGTCAGATAATTTTGCTTGTTTTAAGAAATGTGCTTGAAACCAGCAAAATTATCTGCCAATATAGTGAGACAATTTTACTCAATAAAATTACTTAAAACAAGTAAAAGTGTCTCGAAATAAGCCCGATAATCTTATAATAAGTGCACAACCATCTCAAAATAAGAAATATTAGATGTATCGACTAGAATTAACCCTCTACTGCACGCATTATGAGAGCAATTAAAAAAAAAAAACACTTTTCTTGCATAAATTGGTCCTTGATTTAATCTTTTGAGGCAACAATGTGTGACAATGGGAAAAAATTATACAGAGCTGTGTTCCCTGAAGTGGTGAGACCTGACTTGTGACTGGCTAAATCCATTCCAATGTCACACAGTGTTGCTTCTAGGCAACAAACACATTTCTACAAAATCTCATGACAAAAAAAACTGATACTGAATGTTTAAAAAGTTTAAAAGTGCCCAATAAGAGATATTATGACCAAGTACATGCTTTTTATTGACTTACTCAAACTCTTCCCTTTATCGCTAACCCTATCATCGTCTTTAAATATGTATTGTATGTATGTACGTTATTGTAAAGTGAGGAAAATGAGTTTGTTGCCCTGAGGCAACATCGTGCAATAGAGGGTTAAAATCATTTTACTTGATCAGTTATGATTTTTTTGATGTAGTGATTATATGATGCTCTTATGTGAATTGAATAAAAATATGATACTTACAAAGCACTTTACAAGAACCCAAAAGATACTCACAGCCAAAGCAGCGCACAGAACATCAAAACAAACAAGAAAACACTGTAATAGAAAGATAGATAACACTACATGGGATATAGGAAACACCTAATGGAGGAGTACTTTAGGTCTGAGGAAGGTTGTAGGTGAGAGAAAACAGATATTGTAGCTGTCCAAAGAAAAACATGCATCTCTAATTGTGTAACTTTCATGTTTAAATGTTTTATTCTAGTGGTAAAAAAGTCTAAAGCATTTTAGGAAAATTCATGTAGTTATGTTATAACTGAAGTTTGGGGGGAGGAGCATGGCTGAAACCCCCCCTTCTTCCAATCTAACGCCACATAAATTCACATCCTCACCTTCCATTCCTGTGATGAAAGGTTCGCGATCCCCACCGCCACCCCGTCTCCTCCCTGCTCCTCAGTGCTCAGTACTACAGCTATGAGGGGGTCTGTCCTTCTATCTACAGGCAGAAGCTGCCCAGAAGTCCAGCCCAAGTTCTCAGAGTTCTCCTCCCTCCCTCAGTCAGTCTTCCCTCATACTACCACCACCGTGTTGAAGACATGACCTGAACTATTTCAAGCCAAACAAGACCAGGCTCTTATTTGTTAGAATGGGGAGAGACCTATAAAACTGAAACTACAAGCCAATTTAACGTTTAAAATATATAATTGAAATCAGTGATAAAATCTGACAAAAACAGCAGAAATAATTTGCAACGTTTGGCTCAAATAACATGCAAAAACCATAATTTTCAGCGTGCTCTGGCTCCTACGCCTACGCAGATCTCCACAATGAGGTGCTTTTCCTGCTTGCAGCTTAAACAGCAGGCTGATTGGCTCTTTTTGTTGAAGAGCGGGACTTTCCTCGCAAACAGACACCATGTTGAGTGTTATGAGCTTATAAGCCCGTTCATATTTCAATAAGTGCAGGTCTCCTCCTTTATAACGTCTCTCCATCATTATTTTCAGGCTTGAGAAGGGAAACGTCATACGACGCAATGATTTCTGGGCAACTGGTGTTCTCTTGATCCCTCAAGGGCTCATTTAACAGACTTAACTTGAGCTTATAAAGTAACAGACCAGCCCTTAAGATGGTGGCAAGGATTCTCCTGAGGCCCAGCAGGCGAGGACTTGTTAAAACCTGGATTGAAATGGTGGATTCACTGATTTGCTGGGCTGAACAACCAATCAGAGGGCTCTTTTTGCTCACTTAGGCGGATTCAACATACTCAGTAGGCCGTACCATTCTTATTTGAGTTCAGTAAGGCTTTGCTTATTAGCTGCAGGGCCGTTTCTTGCTATAAGCAGCATAAACAGTCACCTGAGCAAGAAACGGGCCTTATGAAGTATATACTACATACTATACTAAATAGTATGTCAAAAAATAGTACATTAAGTACACAAATTGCATTAAAATTCATTAGTATGTTTAGTATGGTAGCCTGAGGTTTTGGACACAGCCTTGTAGTTAGAGCCTCTTTGCTGGAAACAGCACTAATGGGTTTTCCAAATAAAACAAACCAGCAGGATGTTGAATAGGATTTGACTGACCCTTGTGTGCGTCGCTCCAGGTAACCGCTTGGCCCAACTGAGTGGAGGAAGCCATCGCTGTGGTGGGCGCGTGGAGCTGTGGCGAGGGGGTCAGTGGGGCACAGTGTGCGATGACGAGTGGGACAAAAAGGACGCTGATGTTGTTTGTGCTCAGCTGGGCTGTGGATACGCCATCTCAGTCTCGGGGCAGGGTCAGCCGTACGGCCAGGGCAGAGGGCCAATTCACCTGGACGAGCTGAACTGCACAGGAAAAGAGAGGAGTCTATGGGAGTGTCCTGCAGTGAAGGACCACCATGACTGTGGACATAAAGAGGATGCTGGAGTGGTGTGTTCAGGTATGATGTGATAGATGGTCTAAGCTTATCTTGCATTGAACTTGCATTCCTCTAATAATTCACCTTCATTTTCCCTAACACCAAACATTGATCTAAGCCTAACCTCTTGGTCAGATTCTGAAGATAAGACTACACTAAATTCCCAAACTGTCATCACCACTGAGCAGCTTTTCAGTCGGCAGCTGTGACACCTGAACAACCTGGAATCAGCCAAAAAATGAACCCAACACCATTCGCCAAACTAAATGGGCTGTAAGATGCTTTACAGACTGACTGGAACAAAACAACATTAATACTGATCCAGCAAAAACTGACAAAACTGAGCTGAACCTGATATTGCAGCAATTTTATGCCTCAGTCTGTACTTACAGCAGACTGCCACGTTCACGGCCCAGTTTATTTTTTCTTACTTTATTTATGTAACTGTTGTATAAAATCAATAGAACACTCGAGGTCATGTGTTATCGCTATAACATCACGGCTGTGATGATCTACAGTGACCAAATCACAACCATAATGTTATTTCGCGATAACACACTCCCTCTTGTCTTCTATTGCTTAAGCAGCCCATGGGTGAGTTCACTGTAACAGACAGAGGGTCAGTTTAACACTCCTTCTAAAAGTCTGATGAATTAGTGCAAACTAATGTACAATATACATACAATATAATTCTATGTTGTAAGAAACAAATATATTTTCCAGCTGTACTGCATGATATATTATCATTTATAAGACAGACAGATCAGCTGATAGATACACACACATCAAATTATATATGAAAACTGACATGAGGCTGTGTGTCAAAGATGTTTTGTTTGTCCAGTGAAGGACAGCAAATAAAAACATCACACATCAGTAAAATATGAACATTGTTTCTGAATTACTACAGCTTTACCAACTGTTACTGTCAAATTCATTAATATACTTATTTACAACTGAAATACTGACGTCCGAAAGATCCTAATAAAGTAGAAGAAAGTCCGATTTTTCTTTTTCATTTTAAACAAACAACAAAAAGACAAAATTTGCTTGTTTGTTTACTAAAGGTGTCTGAGCTGTAACGCTGTGTAAGAACTAACCCCGCAGTACGGAGGCTGAACTTAAGCCCAGCTGCACTCGCTGCTTCAAAACGGTGCTGCATGGTGATTGAAGTAATATAAGGTTGGATTTTGAGATTTACAAAAACAGCTCAGTAACCGGACAAAAAGTGACTTACATGCCCTGAAAACACTCTTTGGCACAGACCTCTTTAAAATGCTGGCCAGTCCTACTGAATTTTGGTGGGAGACTGTGGCTAGAAAATGTGGTAATGTGGCTAAAAGCATTCACTGCTTGAACTAGTAAAAGAACATAAAAAGCCCGTGTTAAATGATGCCCCACGTTAGGCTGATCCTCGCGTTCCTCTATGTCACATAGCTTTAAGCTGTAGTAGCATCCAGTATGTCAGATATGACTTTGTGTCATGCAGTGTCAGAAACCACATAAGCAAGTCTAATAGGGATCATTCAGCAACTCCACATGGTTTGAGGGTAGTGTGTGATGTGGCATGCGGTAAGCATCATGCTAATTGGTGCAGTGCAAGCATCCATTCCTTGTTAGCTACATTAGCCTCAGAGCTCCAGTGTGAAAACTTCAGACAACTAATAGGCCGTAGTTAACAGACTACATTTTACAGTAATGGAGGAAAACTGCATAAATTAGATTTTTCATCAAACTTTACCTTTAACTAGTTAAGCTGTAACGCCATAGTTTATGTGATCAATGTAAAATTTACAATAAACTGTCAACTCCATCCTCTGGAACTACCAGTTTAGACCAGTGTTTATTTTAGCACTTCACTTACCGCCTTATTACCCCACTTATCTGACTGTTACCCCACTTACCTGCCTTATTACCCCACTTATCTGACTGTTACCCCACTTACCTGCCTTATTACCCCGCTTATCTGACTGTTACCCCACTTACCTGCCTTATTACCCCACCTATCTGACTGTTACCCCACGTACCTGCATTATTACCCTGCTTATCTGACTGTTACCCCACTTACCTGCCTTATTATCCCATTTATCTGACTGTTACCCCACGTACCTGCATTATTACCCCACTTATCTGACTGTTACCCCACGTACCTGCATTATTACCCCACTTATCTGACTGTTACCCCACGTACCTGCATTATTACCCCACTTATCTGACTGTAACCCCACGTACCTGCATTATTACCCTGCTTATCTGACTGTTACCCCACTTACCTGCCTTATTACCCCACTTATCTGACTGTTACCCCACGTACCTGCATTATTACCCCGCTTAACTGACTGTTACCCCACTTACCTGCCTTATTACCCCACTCATCTAAATGATACCCCACATACCTGCCTTATTACCCCACTTATCTGACTGTTACCCCACGTACCTGCATTATTACCCCGCTTAACTGACTGTTACCCCACTTACCTGCCTTATTACCCCACTCATCTAAATGATACCCCACGTACCTGCATTATTAGCCCACTTATCTGACTGTTCCCTCACTGATCCCTTTCTTTGCCACTACACTCTTTAACTGCTGCTGCACTCAGCACTTTAACTTAAGACACATACCTTACACAATGTAAAGCTTACAGGTATGACTGTGTGTGTGTGTGTGTGTGTGTATGGGTCTGTTTGTGTGTGTGTATGAGTGAGTGATGGTAGGAATGCATGTTTTATTTTATCTTATTTTATTGTATTTTATTTAATATTTATTTTATTTTATTTTATTTTATTCACTACATGTAAATGTCTGATTCTGTGCTCTGTGAGCTCCTGTAACCAAAACCAAATTCCTTGTATGTGTAAGCAAACCTGGCCGATAAAGCTTGATTCTGATTCTGATTTCTTCACCTCTCTGGAAACCTTACCCATTCTGAAGAGTACAAAGCTCTAAGGCTGACCGGAGGGCTGGACAGCTGCTCGGGCAAAGTGGAGATCCATCGCAATGGATCATGGGGGACAGTATGTGATGACTCCTGGGCCAAAGAAGAAGCATCGATGGCCTGCGCCATGTTGGGCTGTGGGAGTGCAGTACAGTTCACTGGCTTTGAAGAGCTTTTTACCTATAAAAATGGGATGCGCTGGTATTACATGTGTGAAAAGACCTTTACAAACCTGTGGCAGTGTACAGAGATTGATGCAATCAAGAACCAGATTTGCGATGGAAATAAAGCAGCAGGATTAGTTTGTAGCGGTAAGTAAACCTGTGTATTTATGTCAAGCATTTGAATTACCACTATTTTAGATATCTTAGGAGACATTGCGTTTGGTAGAATATGGAAGGTATTACTTATTAATTCTTTTTTAATTATTATTATATTTTATACAGCATTTTTATTAACCTACTAAATGGACTTGTTTTTTTGTTTTGCATAGATTCTCTTGGGCTGCCGCAACCTACCAGTCCAAAGGCAACTACACCTGCATTAAGAACAGGTAAGTATTTTTTGAGAGGAGCACTTAAAATGTAGTAAAATAATAATATAATAATAGCACTGAAACTTTACTTTGTCTTTGCAGCTTCTAATTTGTTTTAGAATTAAAACAAGTAATGTTTGGGTTAAGCCACAAGGGTTACTGGTGACAAGAACCTTCAACTTTAGAATTGGAACCAGTTCTTGTACCTTTATTTTATTTTTACACCCTATTGTGGTCCCTTTTGTACCAGGTATTAATCAGGTAAGTGCACTGACGTTGGACCAGAAGGCCTGGCACTCTATTCCAGTTTATCCCAAAGGTGTTCAATGGGGTTGAGGTCAGGGCTCTGTGCAGGCTGCTAGAGTTCCTCCACGCCAAACTCGTCAGACCATGTCTTTATGGAGCTCACTTTGTACACAGGGGCTCAGTCATGCTGGAACAGGAAAGGATCTTCCCCAAACTGTTCCCACAAAGCTGGAAGCATATGAGTGTCTAAAATCTATTTGTGTGCTGTAGCTTTAACATCACCCTTCACTGGAACTAAGAGCCCAAACCCTGAAAAACAGCCCCAGCTCATTATCCCTCCTCCACCAAACTTTACTGTTGGCACTATGCATTCCTGACATCCGCCAGAAGCAGATTTATCCATGTGACTGCCAGATAGTGAAGTGTGATTCGTCACTCCAGAGAACATGTTCCAGAGTCCAGTGGTGGCATGTTTTACACCACTCCAGTTGACATTTGGCATTACGCATATCTTGTACCGATTATGATCTTAGGCTCGTGTGCAGCTGCTCAGCCATGGAATCCTATTTTGTGAAGCTCTCAACGCACAGTTCTTGTGCTGATGTTGCTTCCAGAGGCAGTTTTGAAGTGAGTGATGCAATAGAGAAGATATACCTCAGCACTCGGCAACCCTGCTAAGATGGTTCCATTTCACAATAATAGCACTTACAGTTGTCCGGGGCAGATCTAGCAGGGAAGAAATTTCAAGAACTGACTTGTGGCGTCCTATGACAGTGCCACAGTTAAAATCACTGAGCTCTTCAGTACGATCATTCCACTGCCAGTGATCCTCTATGGAAACTGCATGACTATGGGCTTCATTCTATGCACCTGTTAGCAATGGTTGTGGCTGAAACACCTGAACTCAATAATTAATAGGGTGTCCATATACTTTTTGCCATATACTGTAAATACGTAGGTTGGCATTCCAGTGAAATTTAGTTACACGGTCTTGCTACATCAAGACATTTTCTCTGAAATGATAATCGAGTACTTTAGTTGTTCTGCACTTGACACTTACCTGGTTCTTACCTGGAACTGTAGGATTATAAAAGAAAGTGTTGTCAAACTTCCAACCCGTCTGCGTGGAAAGTACTGTCATTTTTGATGACTCCTACATGCAAACTCTTTCTCTCCTAAGTGCAAATGACCACAGCAGGACCCACAGACTTCTGGACTCTGGAGCTGCTGGGCTGCATCGGACTGTCCTGTGCTCTTTTGATTGCGCTCATCACAAACGTCATCTTGTGTTGCCTTGCTAGGAAAAAAAGAGGTAGGTTTTCATTCGTAAAGCGCGGTGCTGTTGTGTCTCTAAAACAGCTTACAGGGACTTTAACAGCCTTGACCTTGAATTTGTAGATTTATAGAAAAATGCTGAAGGGCCCTGTAATGAAAAACTTTCTCTATTTTTTAAAATAATATGAATGATGTAAACTTTATACTGTATGCTCAGTTTATACAGTCCATATATGAAAACTCAGCTGCTGAATCAGCCTGTTTATAATTGAGTATTCAGCCTACTGCAGTTTAGCTCCACCCATTCACACTGAAGTTATAAGGAGTCTTTCAGTCCAGCGTAACGTGACAGAACCAGCCAGACGCTCACGGTTAAAAATGAGAACTGAGGCTTTATTAGTTAGGGGTTTGGCAAAACTCATAGTCAGTAAGTAGTAGTGGTCAGATCCAAAAAAAAAAAAAAACACAGAGGACAAATATAACAAAAACAAATGTACAAGAACATTCAGTAGCTCTACCAGGAGAAGCAACACCTCGCAAGTAGCTAGTCTAAAACTTATATACTTGGCTAGATCTGGTCACATGATGAACAGAACAGGTGAGACAGATTAGTACTCAGTACGTACTTACTAGTACGGTAATTGGTGGATTGGGAAGGTTCCACTGTCACATGGTCTCCCAAGGAGTTCTGGGAAATGTGTGTGTATTATATACCAAAAAGGTTGCACTTAATGAATTATCATAATATTTATTTAATTAGTTTTTCCTTGTTCTTTGTACCAGTCTGGCTTACACACTAGACAAAAGCATCTGTTAAATTAATAAATATAAATATAAATATTAAATAAGTAGACCACAATAGCAGGCATGTGCATATGTATATAAGTGATGTAAGTGATGACTCATTTCCCTCTTCACTGTATATTCGTCAGTGGTCAGTAAAGTCCAAAACTGCCACGGTGCATTTTCTGTCTCCCACAGCTCTGAAGGTTCAGCAGCAGTATGCCAGTCTACAGACGGCTGCAGGGGCCGAAGAGAACAACTACAGAGACGCCATCCACCTCGTTAAGGTCACCAGCAATGAACCCCAACTCGGCGGTCAGTGCACACGCGTACTGAAACGACCTGAACATATTTATCAGCTCCCTTATAAGACGACGTTCTCTGACTTTGTACCAATTATGTCTCTGCAGCTCAGATAATGCCCCCGCAGATGTGGACTCAGAGCAGCGTTGAGAGCGGCGACACCGACTATGACCCGAGTGACAGCGGGCCGGACACACCCTTCCCCCTGTCCACCTTCCGCAGTGAGTCTAGATTATATATATATTCTGGTAATTGTGTGTTGAGTGTGTGTACATATATATGTGTGTATATATATATATATATATGTGTATATATATATATATATATATATATATATATATATATATATATATATATATATGTATATATACACACAATTTTTTTATTAAAAATAAATCAATTATGAATTATGTATTTTATTAAAGCTTTTTTCATTGTGTAGTTTTCCTTTGTTTATTTAATAATTTACAATTTAATTTACTCTGCATGTCTTTATTGTCTTATATTGTTTTAACATTATAAACATTTCTCACTTTTTCTTGTATGATTTGATGTATTTTTTTAGTTTTCATTTTTTTTACGTTTTGTACTAATAATTTTATGTTTTATTTTCTTTATTATTTCAGCACTGAGTACTTCATAAAGAAACTTCATTATTATTATTATTATTATTATTATTATTATTATTATTCATCTATAGGACCAAAAAGGGATTGAAAATGTAAAATAAGTAGAGCAAAGTGATGGTAGTTCATTGTTACTGTAACAACTCTAACAATAACTTATCAAAACATGCCTTTATCATCAGTACTTAAAGAACACACTGAACAGCAGAGCACTGAACACCAGAACACTGAGCATCAGAACACTGAACACCAGAACACTGAGCATCAGAACACTGAACACCAGAACACTGAACATCAGAACACTGAACACCAGAACACTGAACACCAGAACACTGAACACCAGAACACTGAACACCAGCTTGTTTCAATACAAAGAGAGCACAATTAGTCCTGGTTAACTGGATTTAGTGCAGTATGACGTGTGAAAATATATACTACAAATGTTATCTATACACATATTGTGACTATATTTTTGCACTACAGTAAAAACTGCTCAACCTCCTGATTACAGACTCTACGCGGTACAGTACGGAGAACCGGAATCCAGCTCTAAAAAGTGCCAACCTGCATAGTGTGACTGAGGAGGGTGAGTGTGGAGTGTCATAAACATGTGCCTTTATCTGTAGTCAGATGGCTTAAAGGGCAATTCCACTACATTTTCAAAATTTCTTCCTAATTCAGTGGTTGAGATCTAAAGAGAGTCATTCAGAGTGATTTGGTGTGAAATGGTGCAGATCTCTTTACACTGGTGGTGATAGGAACCAGGGGTCCCCATGACTACAACAAATATAGACATTTTATTTACTATCAGAAGCCACCAGTGAACCTACACGAGTCTTCTGAGTTTATATGGAATGTTGATGATGGGAAAATAGCAATAAATCTGGGGGGAAAAGTTTTCTTTGGGGACTATTTTGCCTGCAGCATCTCAGTCATCAGGCAGTGAATTCATAACCATTTCATGTAGTAACTTTCTGTGAGGGAGCTTTTAGAGGTGGACGTCTGGTTCCTATCACCACCACTGTGAACAGTTCTGACTCGGTAAGTTTCTCTAGAACAGAGCGTTTCACACCAAACCACTCTGAACGAGTTTGTTTAGGGAAAAAATAACATGTTAATATCACTTTAAACAAACAATTTATAGCAAAAAGTGAAAAAGGCAGTATAAAGTTTTCTTATGACAGCAATAATATTGTGAGTTAATCCCACTGGTTATCAATTTTTTATTGTGGGTTGATTGACTGATTGATTGACTGATTGACTGACTGATTGATTCATTAATTTTTTGATTGATTAATTGATTGATTGACTGACTGACTTACTCACTGATTATTGACTGATTGATTCATTGATTGACTGATTGATTCATTGATTGACTGATTGATTATTTGATTGATTTACTGACTGATTCATCGACTGACTGACTGACTGACTGATTAACTGACTGACTGACTGACTGAGTGATTTACTGACTGACTGATTCATTGACTGACTGACTGACTGACTGAGTGATTTACTGACTGACTGATTCATTGACTGACTGACTGACTGACTGAGTGATTAACTGACTGACTGACTGACTGACTGACTGACTGACTGATTCATTGACTGACTGACTGAATGACTGACTGACTGAGTGATTAACTGACTGACTGACTGATTGACTGACTGACTGACTGACTGATTGACTGACTGACTGATTGACTGATTGGCTGACTGACTGAGTGATTGACTGACTGACTGATTGACTGACTGACTGAATGACTGACTGACTGAGTGATTGACTGACTGACTGATTGACTGACTGACTGACTGACTGACTGATAGATTTATTGATCAATATTAGTTTGGCCCATATATGAACCCTTCTAGTTTAAGATTTAATAAAACACCCATTTGTGTCACTTTATTTACTCGTGTCCACGACACCAACACATGACTTACAGTTCATATATTACAGCAGGGCTGTTCTGTACTGACTGATGATGTTTAAATTCAGGGGCTCCTGGTGATGCTGCAATGCGAGGACACCAACAGCAGCCCTACACAGCCAACGGCACATTCCACGGCCTCACTGCTGCCCCGAGTGGTAGGAGTTCATTATTCCATCGTTTCATTATTATTATTACTATCTTTTCTGCTCTGAGACTCATTTATAGTTTTGTGTGTTTGTGTGGAGGAGAACATTTAACACTTTTCATTCAGAAACAAACTGCCTTTACATGATCTTCAGTGCAGACATACACGTTTAAGAACTGACAAAATATGATTGTTGGCCAATTTAAAGCAAAGAAAAAACAGATTCTGTAAACACATTTTTTACATTAATCGAAGCAGGGAAATCTTTTATCTACTCGACGTTAAAGCTGCAGGTTTTCGTGTCTAATAAAGAGGAGGTTTAGCTGAGAGTGCTGCCCCTTCAGATGAGCTAATGCTAAAGCTAACATTGGAGCTAGTCAGAGCAACAAGGAGGCCTCATCGACTTTTACATAAAGTCTTAATGAAACAATAAAATAAGTATTAAAATGTGCATTAATTTTCACTTTTACACAGAATGTTTTAATCACTAAAGTGAGCCCTTTATAGTCCTGTTTAATCTGAGGGATTTATCAATTTAACTGTCAACACATAAATTAAGAAAAGCTAACTGGGTTAGTTCTAGCTAACTGATCTTACCAGTATTCTGTAATGTTATTAATTGTTAGCAAACAGAGTAACCCAGACACCCTCCAGATGATCCGGATAGTGTGGGTCAAGCATTACACATTCCTCACTAACACCTCTCTGTTTGTTTTGAGGAGTTCTGTTGAAGTTTTACCTTCTTGTCAATAAAAAACTGTCAATCGTGTCAATCATTATTGTAGCAAACAGTCAGTTGTGCTTCTGTATTAGCTGACCGTCCAAAGAAGGGTCATTGTTCATAACCGTAATTTACTAGTTTTAATACTTACTTTGGGGTTCCTGAATACAGGGCCGCTCTGAGACCTCTGTTCCCTTTATTCCCTGTAGAGGACTCGTTTGAGACCTCCAGCACCTCGTCGGGAGAGTGTTATGAGAATACAGGCCCCAGCGAGATTTATGAAAATACTGGAGATGACAGAAATGACCTGCAAACTGCAAGTAAGCTTTTGTTTAAAATCTCAAAATATGCTGACGTGAATTGTCAGATAAAACAAATTTACACATTTTCTTACCCTTAAAGCAGTGAATCAGCTACACACACACACACACACATATATATATATATATGAGTTTTCCTGCCCACAGGACGCTGTTGGCTGGATATTTTTGGTTGGTGGACTATTCTCAGTCCAGCAGTGACACTGAGGTGTTTTAAAAACTCCAGCAGCACTGCTGTGTCTGATCCACTCGTACCAGCACAACACACACTAACACACCACCACCACGTCAGTGTTACTGCAGTGCTGAGAATGATCCACCACCCAAATAGGACCTGCTCTGTGAGGGTCCATGGGGGTCCTGACCACTGAAGAACAGGGTAAAAGGGGGCTAACAAAGTATCAGAGAAACAGATGGACTACAGTCTGTAACTGTAGAACTACAAAGTGCACCTATATAGTAAGTGGAGCTGATAAAATGGACAATGAGCGTAGAAACAAGGAGGTGGTCATAATGTTATGCCTGACCGGTGTGTATGTGTGTGTGTGTAGTCAGATGAAAGATAAGTGGGATTGTTATCTGTCAGATTGGCGAGCTTAAGTATGATGTTAGGACTGTTTTATGATTCTGACTTTGTTCCAAACATAATGTCTGTGTTCAGCGCTGCCCTATCCGGACCCTCCCAGCTACAGTACTGAGAACTTGCTCAATCAGCCTGAAGACTCACTCCAAAACCAGAGCAATGGCTTCATGTCCAACCAGGGTCTGTAACTACTGTATGACGGAGCTGCTCTCCTCATAAAATGTGCTGTCTGTCTGTCTGTCTGTCTGTCTATCTACAGTACCGTCCGAAAGTCAGAGATTACTTTCTTTAATTTCCAGTCAAAACAGCCAGTAAGTAAAAGTGATTCATTCTTCAGGAGATATTGCTGAGAAGAAAGTGAAAAATAAAATAAGTATAAAAACAAGAGTTTCCAAAACTGGAGTTCGGAAATGATAAAAAGCTACAGAGAAAATGAGACTCCCAACAACCACCTGGAAGACCTGGTAGACACCAAAACTGGGTGCCTGAGATGTGGGGTAAGGTTTGATTTACTGAAGAGTATAACTTTGTAATCTGGATTATTTTGATTGTGAGAAGCAGAAAATGATCAACCAGCTTCTAAGACTGAACTTTGGAGGTGTGTCTGCAGATTCTTTGAGGAACTGAAAGTGAGTCTCCTGAAAAGAATGGAAGCTGGAATAAAGACAAAGAGTGGTTAATAAATACAGGAAAACATGTTAATTATATTTGTGTTGTTTTAACAGTTTATTTTGAGTTAAATATGTTTCTTTTTTCCCTAAAACTGAAAAATAA
The DNA here is from genome assembly GCF_904425465.1 of Colossoma macropomum. Lineage (NCBI taxonomy): Eukaryota > Metazoa > Chordata > Actinopteri > Characiformes > Serrasalmidae > Colossoma > Colossoma macropomum. The sequence goes on from NW_023494787.1 coordinate 49,362,411, forward strand.
ATAACTTGTACTTAAAGATGAAATGGATTCTGAAACAGTTGAGATGTAAACAGACTGATTCAGAGTGGTTTGGTGTGAAATGGTTGATTGTAGAAACTCAGATGTCTTTACAGTGGTGGTGATAGGAACCAGGGGTCGCCATGACAACAACACAGATATAGACATTTTATTTACTATCCAGAACCACCAGTGAACCAACACGAGTCTAAGCTTTTATATATAATGTTGATAGTAAAATATTGGCACATATTAAGGGACTACTTTGCCTTATAACGCATCTGGAGAGTTTAATGCGTCTAAAAATCTCTCACAGAAAACTACACACGTAATAATAGTTAGGAATATGCTGCCTGATTAACTGAGACATTGTTTTATGACCATCTTGAGATGCATTTTGCCCTAAAACATATCACTGTTGTTGGAAGAAAACCTCGTATCTCCATGCCTGATGTTCAATTTTTGACATAATTTGAAAATACCTGTTAATCTTTACATTGTGTGTAAATTTCATGATGAATGGACTAAAAGAAAATGACCCATGCAGGGTGTTATACGGCAAAATAGTCCCCAGTAAAAACTTATTGTTTCAGATTTATCACTATTTTACTATCATCAGTATTACATATAAAAACATGTAGGTTCTCTGGTGGTTTTGGATAGTAAATAAAATGTCTATATCTGTGTTGTAGTCATGGCGACCCCTGGCTCCTATCACCACCACTGTAAAGACATCTGAGCCTCTACAATGAACCATTTCACACCAAGTCACTCTGAATGATGTCTATATCTCAAACACTGAATTACACTGAAATTTTGAAAAATTAGTGGAATTCCCTTTTAATGGCTGTTTTGACTTGAAATTCAGTAAATGAAATGTGGTCTCTGACTTTTGCACGGCACTCTACCCCCTCTATGTTGGGAAAAAAGCACACTGTAGAAAAAATGCCTTCACAATTGGAGAAAACAAGAGTCAAAAAACGTATAAACAGACAATAGAACTAAGAGAGAAAAGTGAAGATGGTCAGAATGATCTGACCCCACATTCTGCTTCAGCATATCATCATCAGTTTCATCAAAGCCAGTTTACTGCAGAAAGACTAACACTGCTGCGTTTCTTTATCTCTCTCAGGTTTCGGCATGGAGCCGAGCTGTGAAGACGATTTCCCCATATACTCTCCCGTCAGCGCCGACGTGGACCCCTACTCCTCCGACAGCGAGTACGACGATGTTGGCTGCTTACAGAGGCCTCGCTAGTGACCTGACTTTAAACCTCTCCTGTTTTACGCTGATGCCTGAGAACCACACACTCTGTTCCTACATGCACATTCATATTCAAATTCATCTTCCACATTTCTGTTTTAACTCTTTCTTTGTTATAAGTTTGTCTGAATCTTTTTTGGTGCCGGGGATTAAACACAGTGAAGGACTGTTCAGTACTGAGTGCTGGAGTGGATTCACCTCATCGCCTGACTGCATATTTACATTCTGTACCATGTATGACATAAAACATGCTCCTAAACAGCACTTTCACTCTGAGTAGTAATAAATATATATATAAAACTGCATATTTAAGGCTGGTGACTGTTATAGTAACTTAGTGCCAGATTGAGGCCTGTTCTGTCAGGCACTGTGAACAGACTGAGAAACTCAGCAGCTGAAACCTGACAAAGACGTTCATCTCAGAAACAAATCTTACATATTTGTAAACATTTTGAGCACAAATATCTAAAATCTGTATTTTTCTAGCTGTAAATAAACCTGTTTTGTAGAATTTGGAAATGAAATTGTGTGCATGTAATTGTTAGAATCAACCACATGGTGGCACCACACCCATTTGACAAAGGTCATACAATAGTGGTCATTCTTGAGGCCTTTGCATTTAGGCTTTGTTTAATTCAGGAGGCAAAGTCTTATTGTGGTTATTATTATTATTATTATTATTATTATTATTATTATTATTATTCTTATTATACAATATTTAACATGCTAATTATACAATTTTATTTGAAAAATACATCATTTGTCTTTATATATCGCTGCTGTCGGAACAAAACCTCATATCTGCAAAATGGTAACTTTACAGGTGAAGGAAAAAACAGACTTTACTTCTAATGTAATTCAATGGAACCAGACTTTGTTACAAGTCATTTTGGGTCATTTCTTTTGGTCCATTCTTCATGAAATTTATACACAATGTAAAGAGCTGCATTTTCAAATTGTGTCAAAAACTGAAAAATGTCAAAAATAGAGATGGTTTTGTTCTGACAACAATGATATATATATATATATATATATATATATATATATATATATACACTATATCATTTAATTTGTATTTTCATGCATCATGATTGGCACTGAGAAAGTTAGTGTTTATAATATGTACTTGTAATTCCTGTTGCACTGTAATGTGATCTAAACTGACATGATGTAATGGAAAATGTTCAACTTACGTGGCAGATTTATCTCTTTGTATCCCTCATTGGAGAAAGTCGGGCTGATTTATTCCCCCCTTGTTTATGCTGCCCTACACAGGACAATGTTAAAACCCAGCTTTAAAACATTAGAAATATTATTTCAATATATGTATATGTATTAATACCAGTATTAATTTGTAACACTTTGTTTGGATGGTCCACTGTAGGTGGTTTGTAAATGCTCAGTCAATCTTTAACTAACATTCAACTAAATGCCTATTCAATGCAACTGAACTTAAAGTTGAAAGTGAAAGATTCTGTTAAACCAAAATCTAAACTTAACCTCAAAGCAAGACCTACAGCTACTCCTGACATAACCTCAAACTTAATGTTGTTGATAAACAACTGAGTATCACTAGAACATTTGTTAAAAATATAAATATGTGTAGGTCATCTATAGGGGACCATCCAAATAAAGTGTGACCCGTTAATTATTTATAGAAATAAGACTGAGGTGTGGTTAAAAAGCTTAATATCAGTGGAAAAACATGGCAATTTGAAATTCGCCCAGAAGAATTTCTATGGGTGCCGATAACCGCGACACATTTTTAAAAAATCGATTTGAATTTTTTATTAGTGACTGTGCATTGCAAAGCAACCGCCTAGCAACACATTAGCAATCACCTGAGATACCGTAGCAACTGCCTAGCAACCACCTGGGATACTATACTAAATTCTTAGCAAAACCACAGCAACCACCTGGGAAACCATAGCAACCACTTTGCAACACCTTAGCAGCCACCTGTAATAACATAGCAACCACCTAGCAACACCTACGCAACCACCTGTGATACCATAACAACCACCTAGCAACACTTAAGCAACTATCTGTGAGACTGTAGCAACCACCTAGCAACACCTTAGCGACCTCCTGGAAAACCATAGCAATCGCATAGCAGCCCCCTGGGATACCATACCAAATGCCTAGCAACACCATACTACCCACCTGGGACACCATAGCAACCACCTTGCAACACCTTTTGCACCCACATGGGATACTATAGCAACCACCTTGCAACACCACAGCAACCACCTGTGATACCATAGCAACCACTTAGCAACACCTAAGCAATTATCTATGATACCATAGCAACCACCTAGCAACACCTCAGCAACCACCTGGGAAACCATAGCAATCACATAGCAACCACCTGGAATACCATACCAAATGCCTAGCAACACCATGTCACCCACCTGGGATACCATAGCAACCACCTTGCAACACTTTAGCAACCACATCTGATACCATATCAACTTCCTAGCAACACCTCAGCAACCATCTAGAAATTCACAGCAACTACCTATCAACAGCCTAGCAACCATTTAAAATACCATAGCAACCGCCTGGCATCATCGTAGCAACCATTCTTACCGCTGCGCGGTCACTCTGCATTTTCTTCAGGAAATGCACTTTTCTAGTTTAATGTTTTTCCTCTGAAAGGTGAGATTTCTGTCATATTTTAGTTGCTGATTAATTAAAAAAGGCACATTTTCAGAGGTCCATCTCCATCTTTACCAAGGGTGCTAATAATTCTGGAGGGAGCTGCATGTTTATTGTTTGATGTAATTCCTTTACTCCCATCTTTAGATGCGGTGTTGAAGACGAAATCAGTGCCTGAGCCACGGTCACTTCATTCAGCCTTATTTCAAAGCGGTCAGTACACAGCAGGTTTGGCAGAGTTACAAAGTGTACCTTTTTATAATTATAGTTTTGTGTTGATTCTGGAGTTGTTTTACATGCAACGTGCTAATAAAACTCAAACCTTGGTGTTTTCGTGGAGTATAAGCAGAAGTTAATAGAACTTCTGGTCATAATCAGGGCCAGATTAAGATCCTGTGGTGCCCCTGGGCATCAGAGCTACGGTGCTTTGTCTCCGTGAACCCACTGATAATAACCTAAGACTGTCTGCTGACATGATTTGCTGTCTATTGATTCTTCACAAAGTACCTAAACTGAAGCAGAGTTAACTCCTCAGCCAAGACCTTGTCAGGATCAATCAGGTGTGCCAATAAAAGTGCATCCGCTCACTTGTGAAGATCACTATAAAATGCTAAAATTTTTAGATATTATTAGCTGGATTTTTCTTTATGGCTGGCTAATTCCTGTGTGAATAGATTTATAGTAAGCTGGATGTTTCAAAAGTGGTGATTAAAATCATTTAAAACTGCATTTTTTTTTTAGAACTTTTTGGCATTGGTTGTCACAGGGCAGTCACCCAGGTCACCCAAATGGTAGATCCGGCCATTATCATCATTTTCCGTGGTAACTGAGGGCAGAACTTGCCAGTATTCCTTGTGGTTTTGCTAATTTTGTTAATAGGCCTTTATTTTCACTCAGTCCCTGTTGAATTTTCATGTTCCCTCGCCAACTTTGCCTCTTGACTTGGAAGTGCATCACGGCAGCATTACACAAGTGGCCAAGAGGATTAGAGGACAGTGAGGAGTGAATTATTCAGCTGGAACAACTCGCTTAGCCTCAGGAAGCTAATCAGCTAGCCATGCAAATTTTGTCCTGAAAAACGTTTTTTGAGGAGTACATGCTGAAAATAAGTGCATATGTTTTGTGAATAACTGCTTTGTCTGGCTTTAACCTTTGGTGTGCTGTACTGTCTGTACTTGTTGTTGTTGCTAGCTGTGTAGCCTTCAGCTTGCTAACTAACAGGCCAGCAGAGTAATGGTGTTGTATCTGCAGTCACGTAGGCTATACCAGACATAGACCTAGTCTGAACGCAGCAAATCGAATATGATGGTCTTGCTATATAAAGTACTTTGAAGTATATTTATTGCTTTAGCTTCCCTGTGGGAAAAAATTGCATAAACCAGCATGACTGGTCACCAGTAAAACCAGCATATCGCTGCTGTCGGAAGAAAACCTTGTATCTCCATTTTTGTCGTTTTTCAGTTTTTTGTATAATTGGAATGTGCATGTTGTCCTTTACATTGTGTGTAAATATCATGAGGAATGGACTAAAAGAAATGACCCAAAATGACTTGGCAAAATGTCTGGTTCCATTGACTTACATTAAAAGTAAAGTATGTTTTTTCCTTCTCCTGTAAAGTTACCATTTTGGAGATATAAGGTTTTGTTCCGACTCAGCGTTATGTTGTGTTTTTAATTGCTGGTATGCTGGTTAATCATAGTCGTTTAGGGTGACCAGCTAAACTAGCACTAAATGAGTACTAGACCAACATAAAACTTAAAATTTGGCACTGATGCTGGTCTGTGCTGTTTTTTCTAGCAGGGTTATAAACAGCATTTTGAGGTTTGAAAAGGGAATCACAATGGGCCTCACTCTCCAATATCTTCCTAAGTTTGTTCTTAAATGTGTTCTTGAGAGTCTGACTCACGATGTGCAGAACTGTTCACACCTTTGTGCTCTTGAGTGTGTGTAGATTCTGTTCTTACCTAAGAACAAATCCCAAATAAGAAAACAATGGTGAGTCAGAATCTTCGTGAAAACTGTGTAAGTGGGTGTTAAGAAGGAATTTCTTCTTAAGAACGGTTGGTGAATGAGGCCCAATGATATCTGAGCAAGGTCTGCTGCTGAAGCTGACTCTTGTGCTCACACAGTCCCTCACCTTTCCAAGGGCTCGTCTATCAACTTCACATGAGCTAATAAATTAATGGAATGTCCCTTACGATGCCATCTGGGGTCCCCTAAGGGGAAATTTGCGTCCTTTTAAGGGAAATTCCACCAGCTTTTCAAAATTTCCACATAATCGTTGAGACATTCAGAGCTGTTTGATATGAAATGCTTCATTCTAGAAAACCGCCAGTGAACCTAAAAGTTTTCTTTGAGGATTATTTTTTTTCCTTACAACCGCTAAAAACTATTGTAAAACAATATCTCAGACATCAGGAAATGGACTCACAAGCATTTCATGTGAGGCAGATTTTTACAGGCAGAATTTCTGACTCAGTTTTTCTAAAATGAAGCATTTCAAATAAACCACTCTGAATGATTTTGTTTACATCTTGACTTCTGCTGAAATCTGGAAAAAATGGAAGAAGTCCCCTTTAATCTGGTGCTGTAGAGATGCTTTAAACAGAGAATAAAGGAACAAGTTCTAGAGAAATCCCACAAGTGGAATCAAACACATGCCACCCCCACACTCACAACACAAAATGCACTGAGGCCCTGATTATTTTCTCTTGAGAATCAGATTAAAAGATTAAAATAACTGTCTTGTCCTACCACATTTAAATCATTCCCAATGGAGTGATTAGCCTTTCGCCTTATCCCAGATTGTTTGACTAGGTGGCATATTGTCTCACGCTTTAGGAATGTTCGACGAGGCGACTGCGCAGGGTTTTTTAATTCACTTAAACAAATGTATGAGGAAAGATTCCACTTGCTCACAGGATTCGTATGCATTCTAGATAGGCTATGAAATAAGGCCCAGAGTCTCATCATACAGGGCTGACTTTGCTTTTAGACTAAAGCCACATAAAGCAAGGCTACATGAACTGGTAAACAAGATCCACTCACTGTTTTTTTAATTATCAGCATAATTAATTTGTTTAATGCCTCTAAAACTCCCTTATGACAATGTATTACTTAAAACAGGTTCTAAATTGCCCCAAAAAGGGTCCAGCGTGATTTTTTTTGTGCTAGACAGAACTTCCAGGTTCCATAAACGAACACTGGCAGTAGAGGGTCGTACTGATGAGCTCAGTGACTTTAAACATGGCACTGTTATAGGATGCCACCTCTGCCACAAGTCAGTTGGTGAAATTCCCGCCCTGCTAGATCTGCCCCGGACAACTGTAAGTGCTATTATTGTGAAATGGAAGCATTTAGGAGCAACAGCAGCTCAGCCAAGAAGGTGTAGATCACACAAACTCACATAGTGGGGCCGCTGAGTGCTGAAGCACATAACACATAAAAATCACCTGTCCTCTAATACATCACTCACTACAGAGTTCTACACCGCCTCTGGAAGCCACATCAGCACAAGAACTGTGAATCAGGAGCTTCATGAAAAGGGTTTCCTTGGCAGAGCAGCAGCACCCAAGCCTAAGATCGCTATGCGCGATGCCAAGCGTCGACTGGAGTGGTGTAAAGCACCTCCTGAACACTTTTAGAAACTGGAACGTCTATTGTAAACAAGGCCTTCTAATATCTAATCTAATATCAGTGCCTGACCTAACAAATTTTCTTATGACTGAATGGGCACAAATTCCCACAGACACTCTCCAAAATCTGGTGGAAAGTGTTCCCAGAAGAGGAGAGGAGGGACAACCCCATAATAATGCCCTTTTAGGCCTTTTTCATTTAATATAATCATCATCCTTAGCAACTTGATAAGTTGTTATATTGTAATTTTAAACATTTATTGATTTAACAGTTTATTGGTAGCTTCTTATTATTAAAATGTACTTTTATGATTTTTATTATTTAATTATAGCATTTGATTTATTTTTTACTGTACAACTTCTCAATCCCTGATTCCTGTATTACTCGGCTACGTTGTAAATGAGGGTCTCCCTCAATGTATTCCGATTAAATAAAGGTTGATTGATTGATTTCATTGTTAAGGTTTGGTTGGAAACAACTGTTAAAATCTTAAAACACCCAAAAAAATTTGTCCAATCAGGATTGTTTTCTCTGAGGTATCCAAGTAGATACAGGCAAGGAAACTCTCCTATTGGTTAGGACTTCAGGAGCTGTACTGAAGGCCTGGCACATTAGATTAGTGCACCAAAGGGTTCTTTGCATCATGAAAGGTTCTTCAGATTAATGGGGAATGTGTTGTCATTAGTTCTGTATAGAACCTTTTTGAAAAGGGTTCTATATAGCACTAAAAAGGGTTCTTCTATTATTACAAGCTTGAAATTGTAATGATAGAAGAACCTTTTTTGGTGATATAGAGAACCCTTTTCAAAAAGGTTCTATATAGAACCATCTGCACCACATTCTCCATCAATCTGAAGAACGCTTTCATGATGCAAAGAACCCCTTGGTTCTTTGAATGTTCATGGTTCTATATAGAACCGGGTTTTACTAAAGAATGCTTGAAGAACCATCTTTTTTAAGAGTGTACTTCTGAGGATCCAGTGAAAATTCATGGAAAAATATACTCAAGACAAAACCTTAGAGAAGATTTTTGAACCTCTTTTTCATTTTCCTTCATAGAGAAATCCAACGTAGATGCGCCGACTACAGAACGACAGATGATTTCAGAGGTCTGTGTCTGCCTTTCACTCTTCCTTCTCTCTCTTTTTCTTTCACTTTCTTTTAACTTTGATTAAAACAATAAAATGATTAAAACAATAAGAAGATTAAAACAACAAAGCCCTAAAGTTTATTTCCACACTCTCAGAAATAAAGGTACTAAACTGTCACTGGGTCAGTTCCCCTCTTGTCACTGGAGTGGGACTCTCAAGGGTTCATCTCAGTACCTTTAGTCAGGGAACATAACTGAACCATAATCCACTGAAATGATATGTTCTAAGCTGTACTGACTCCACACACCCCGTCTCGTCTCCAGGCTTTTATTTTACTGTTCTGTTTTAAAACATTCGGTTATGAAAAGATACAAATACGAACTTTTCACCTGGAAAAATTATTTAAGGTTCACAATCAAACCTTAAAACCACTGTTGGAGCTTTGAGGGAACATTTACACTGTTTGTACCTCAATGAACGAAAAATGTACCTGAACAGAACCTTTATTTCTAACAGTGTGGTGTAGCCATGACAACAACAAGACAATACACATTATGCATACTAGGCAGACGGCAGGGTGGATTTTCTGTTAGATGCTTTTCTCTGTATTTCTCCTGTTCTGCCTGTATCACTGTTGTAGCTGTTTGACAGCCACGACTCTGCAGCGCTGTATGATTCAGAACCCCCAGTCGGCTCAGAGAGGCCTGTTGTTCTTCACCTGCTGCTTCCACCTTCTCCCTTTACACCACCCAGGCCGAGGAGCTGAAATACCGCCAGCAGGTTTCCAGGGACTTGAGCGCATTGAGAGGTGTTATCTGTGATAGCCGGGCACCTTTCCTGCTGAAACCCGATCTCAGCGCTTTGTGCCCGCTGAAAGGCTGCGCCCGTGAGGCCTCTTGTCCGCGTCTCCTCTGTGCCACTTTGATGTGCTCTCAGGTTCGGACCCGAGGAGCCCCGATAACACAGCAGAGCATTATTACTCAGGAGCAGGTTAAGAACACAATAAAGGAACACTCCACTTCAGCTGTCTGTTGTGGAGCCGCGCTGGCCAGGAGGAGGAGAGTCCACCGCAGGAGAAAAGGGCAAACATCCACCGCCGGCCTCCTCCACACTCACACATTCATTCACTCTTTATTACCAAAGCAGTCGGCTCACAGTGTTGACCCTGTTTCTCTGCTAAATCAGTTCTATTGATCCGGCTGAGAACTGACTGTATCAATACTTCAGTGCGTCTCTTTATTGGAGCTGTGAGGCATTTAGAACTGTTTTTGTTCCCCTTTACTTTTCTATTCTTCTCTATTCTGTTTTCCCTTTCTTTTTTCTTTTCTTTCAGCATTTGTTTGTTTCTTGATTTCATTTTTATGTATGTTTTATGTCTTAATTTCTTCTGGATTTTTCCTCTCTCTGTCCTTCTGACTTTTCCCTTTTTTCTTTGTCTTTATTTTTTCTGCCTGTCTACCATCGTACTTCATTTTCATTGTGTGTGTGTGTGTGTGTGTGTGTGAGTGTGTGTGTGAGTGTGTGTGTGTGTGTGTGTGTGTGTGTGAGTGAGTGATGGTAGGAAGGCATATTTTATCTTATTTTATTTTATTTTATTTTTTTATTTTATTTAATTTTATTTACTAAATGTAGATGTTTGTCTGATACTCTGCACTGTATTCCCGCAATTCCTTGTATGTGTAAGCAAACCTGACCAATAAAGCTTGGTTCCGATTCTGATTCTGATTTTCTCCCATTTCTGTTTTCTTTTGTTTTGTTCTGTTCTTCTTTCTTTTCCTTTCATCCTTTTGTTTCTTTGAATCCACAGGACCACATGAGGATACTTTCTGTCTTTTTCTCGTTGTTGTTTGTTTTTTTGTTTGTATCTTTCTTTCTTTCTTTCTTTCTTTCTTTCTTTCATCTGTCCATCTGTATGTTTCTTTTGTGCTGTGATGCCATAACATTTGTCTTTTTTCCTTCCTTCTTTCTTTCTTTCTTTCTTTCTTTCTTTTTCTTTCTTTCTTTCTTTCTTTCTTTATTTCTTTCTTTCTATCCTTCTTTCTTTCTTTCTTTCTTTCTTTCTCTTTCTTTCTATCCTTCTTTCTTTCTTTGTCTTTCTCTTTCTTTCTATCCTTCTTTCTTTCTTTCTTTGTCTTTCTCTCTTTCTTTCTATCCTTCTTTCTTTCTTTGTTTCTTTTTTTCTTACCTGTCTTCTGTCCATCTATATGTTTCTGTTGTAGTGTGATGCTGTAACTCTTGTTTTTACTTCCTCTTTCTTTCTTTCTTTCTTTCTTACATCTGTCCATCTGTATGTTTTTTTGAGGTGTGATGCCATAACATTTGTCCTTCTTTCTTTCATTCTTTCTTGTCCCATTTTCCATCTGTCTTTCTGTATTTTTTTCTTTTATTTATCTTCTCTGAGCTGGGTGCTGTTGGGCCAGTACTGGTTAGTACTGGTCAGTAATTGTGGTCGGTGCATCTGCTGGGCAGTTCCTCTCACTCTTGACCTGTTAGATGCTCCTGGTGCTCAGATGAGCTGCTCTGATCTTATTCATCTTCTCGGTCCAGCATGTAGTCCTGATTTGGGCAGCCAAGAAACTCACCATGGACCGCTATGGTCACTGAGTTAGTGCACTGCAGAAGAGGCCAGTAATTTTTGAGTCTGTCTTTATTGGACAGCTTTGTTAGGGGAAATTAATGCTGACAAGCCCCAAACTGTTTGATGGTGTTTGAAAAGTGTTCCATGTATTACTGACATCATTAAGCACTGGAAAATACTTTTTAGTCTTCTCAGTGCATCATATTATTTTACTGGAGGCTCTCATTACCATCAAGTTGGTAAGTGAATTTTAAATTCACTCCAATAGATGTCCAGCACTGTTGCAGCTGGTCATCTAAGTTCTCTGCTTTGACCAGTCAAAATAATACTGCATAAGTCACTGACCACATTTGTTTACTTAAAACAACCATTAAGAACAAGTTATTTATTTTTCATCATCAGGAAAAAAACAGAAACCATATTTTTACGAGAAAATAACACTGAAGCTTCAACAACTAACTCTGATCTCAGCTGTGTGAGTGTCCAGTGTGTCTCTCTCTCTCTTTATTCCAGCTTCCATTCTTTTCAGGAGACTCACTTTCAGTTCCTCAAAGAATCTGCAGACACACCTCCAAAGTTCAGTCTTAGAAGCTGGTTGATGATTTTCTGAAGTACTCAAACACATTCAGTGGTGTTGAGGTCTGGACTCTGGGGTGGTCAGTCCATCGTTCAGCTTCTTTGTTTGATGTGTCCGTCTCCTTTTCTCAGTGAGGTTCTTCTTGATCAGCTTCACATCCTTTCAGACCCACAGCACTGAGTCGTCTTCTCACAGTGGAAGGATAGACAGAAACACCTGTGGATGTTTTCAGATCTGAAGCAGCTTGATTTTCTCCTCTCTCTCAGAGATGAAAGCTTTAAGTGCTGTTTATCTGATGGGGGCAGTTTTGGTGTCAACCAGCTCTTCCAGGTGGTTGTTAGGAGTCTCATTTCCTCTGTAGCTTTTCATCATTTTTCATCAGAAGTTTATTTTCTGTATGCAAGTGGATTATCTCGTATTATTATTAATCACCCCAGAAATATCTCCATGAATTGTACTTGTACTGGAAATTAGATATGATAGATAAATGAAGGGTGGTCTCTGACCTCTGCACAGTACTGTATTACTGTAGTCTAACACTCTTTCTCCATTTCCATGTTTAAGCAGCACCTGGTTCACTGTACAGATGGGGATCCAGGCTTGTTAGTGTAAAGATCGTAAATCACTTTGTTCAGTGTCTGACAGATTAGGTGCCACGGCTCGGCCTGAGCCGTGCTGGCATGGAGGAGATCCCTCCCAGGACATTCAAGAAGCGAGGGCTCAGCCGAGAACAGATCTGAGTTATTTCCCATTTCACAGTCCATTTGTAATTCTAGGTACATAAACATTTAGCGTGTGAGTTATTAGCCTGGATCTTGGCGAGGGTTAGCTCTTGTTTTCACAGCCTCGCTTGAAATGACGCAGCGAGGCCGGCCAGATCTTGCACATGATGTCATTGAGGACGGTACATGATATTTGCAGTGCTGGAGCAGAGCTAACACCTCGTTCTCAGAACAGCCTGAAAAATGACGTTCAAAAAACTTTGATCATATATAAAGTGCAGTAAAATCAGTGCTTGATATCTCGGTAACAAGACTACTCATCATCTCTAAGGTAGCAGGCTCAAGATAAACTAAGTAGGCTTTATTTATTTTGTAATAGATCCAATATTCATAATTAGAGTACCAAATGAAGAAAGCTGTCTTTTTGTTAATCACCCAGATGAAACACTGGTTAGATTGGTTGGTCTACATTCATCATTTAAAACTTCAGGACTGGGATTAATTAGTTTAAAGAGAAACTCAGGCCAAAATTAAAATTGTAACCATCACTACAGCCATCGTCAACACGTCTACTTGCCTCCTCCAGCTGCAATCTTCCAGTTAAAAGACTTGGAAGGAGCCCCTGATGATGTTCAAGGTCGAAGGAACTTGAGTAAGAGTAACTACACCGCACTATTTTCAGCTGACTGCACCCCTGGCTCAAAAAATGGGCGAGGCACGCTGGGAGGGGCACAGCAGTAATATACAAGTTTGGAGGTGGGGCTGTGGGAGAAACCAGGTGGGCTGGGCGGCTGTGTTTTTAGAGCTAGCGTACGTTAGCTACCAGAAAAAATGGAGAGAGACAGAATCAAACGGCACTTTTGCAACTGAGATTCTTACTAGGCTGATGATTTTTCTCCACTACCATCTCCATCTTCGACGAGGGAAGGTGTTTCTGATCAAGCAGGGCATCTTGAGCCTTAACAGTATGAGTCACTGACTTGACCCGCCTAAGAGTACCAGAAAAAGATAAGCAGTGAGCAGCAGAGGCGCCGAATGGTAGAACATTCCCTAAAACAGTGATGGCTCGCTTCTAATGATCTGTTTAGCAGGTTCATATTCAATATAACCCGAGTCCTGATTTCTTAGATGCCCTGAATTCCGAATGAATAAAGTGGCTTTCTTTGAAATCTGTCTAAGTTTCATTCAGTTTGACGTCAAGGTCGCAGACTGCATCACCGGTCAGTCAGGGTTTGCTGCAGTGGCCCTAAATCCTTACGTTCTGCAAGTTGTTCATGGCACTTGCTGGTGTTATATCCGATTCAGTTTCCTCTCAAATTCACGTTTCCCTTTATAAATCGAACACTTGGGCGCCGCTATCACTGAACAGACATCAACGGCAAGCAGCACTGGAGCTACTGAAATGATGGTATGTTACAGTACAGGTCGACTGTATATAGCCATTTTAGTTAGTTTATAATAGTGCATCAAGTCTCTATAAACAAAGGACCACAAACTATGAGCTTCCCTCGCTAATGAACACTCCTTTTTAATGACAGGAGCAACAAGCAGAAGTAGAGGTCTGCACTCCTGTGGGATTCCTGCTGGACCTGCAGTGACATGGGACTAATTTTCACCAAATCATATATAGAAACAATATAAAATGATAACAGCAAAACAATTAAAATGAAAAAGTCATTCTAAAGATTTGAGAAGCAGCTGATCACGTGAACAACATGCAAATTCCAATAGCTTACAGAGACGGCAGAGCCTTCACTCCGACGGCCACAGCTGCCCAGCAAAACTCCAGAAATAACCGCTCTGTGGTTTAATTGGTGCTTTGTGTTTACTAGGAATCAATGCTGTATGATGAAGTTACTCCACAGTGAGCCTGATGACCATGACTGCTGTTATTTCAGCAGAGAGTAATGTATTTGTAAATAGACCATGTCAAATTTTGGATGTCAGTTCGCATTGACGGACCGCGCGGGCAGGTGCAGGACAGTGGGAGGGGACAAATGATTCCAGTTCTACTCAAAACTGTTCTGAAGGCAGCGCTACCCCTGAGGCAGAACGAATGTAATTGGTCCACAGAACAACCAATTAAAATAACCAGTAGGCGGGGCTTATCTTCAGAAACGTCTTTCTGTTCCTCAGTGCTGCTAATGTGAATGCAGTGCATTAAAAGCTACGCTCTCAGAAGAAACGGTACAAACTTGTCACTGGGGTGGGACCCTCAAGGGTCCATCTCAGTCCCTTTAGTCAGGGAACATAACTGAACCATAATCCACTGAAATGATATGTTCTAAGCTGTACTGACTCCACACACCCCGTCTCGTCTCCAGGCTTTTATTTTACTGTTCTGTTTTAAAACATTCGGTTATGAAAAGGTACAAATACGAACTTTTCACCTGGAAACACTTATTTAAGGTTCACAATCAGACCTTAAAACCACTGTTGTACCTTTGAGGGAACATTTACAATGTTTGTAGCTTGATGAATGAAAAATGTACCTGAACAGAACCTTTATTACTAACAGTGTACGGAATTCAGTTTCTGGTGTTGTTAGTTTTTCAGGAAATTCTTTTTATTTGGTGTTGGTTTCTCAGAAACCTGCCAGAAAAACTAGCCAATCTTCTAAAGCAGCATCTTCTTTGGCTGCTTACTTGCTCTGTCTGTCTTTTACTTCACTACACTTGATTTGTACACATTAAATGATTTTGGTGAATATTCTTACAGACTTTGAGTGAAACCTCCCTGATGGCAAGAGGATAGTGGACCATTGTTGGCCCGCTGATGGCAGAGCTGGCGGTCCACTGGCGTTTTGCTCAGCCTTTTCTGGGTGGCCCACCGGTGGTTAAGCAGAGTAATAGACAAAATTCCACTTATCTTTCATTATCATCTTATCATCTTAGCCTTTTATTTTAGAAAATAATCTATTTGCATTTAAAATCTGTTTGGGGAGATTAAAAACTAGGTAGAGCTTGTATGCAGGACAGTAATCTGGGTGGTCCGAGGGTCGTCCAGCAGTGGCAAACGGGGTGCCAACCTTATCAAGACAGCGGAGCGATATATGCTGCTGTCTGGGCTGTGTAAAAAACGTGAGCTTCATAAACTAATTTTAATGTTTACAAACATATATCTATCTATAAATAGCGATTATATTTATCTCAGGAAAGTAAATGTGAGTAAATCATCTAGCTAATTATTGAGCTGATGCTAAAAACATCACTGTTAGCTGGCTAGTTAGCTACCCAGCTAGCTAACATTTTGCATATGGTAGCTAGTGCAGGAGCTAGCTAATCTTGAACTCTATTTGGTTTAAATGTATTTAGATTGAAATGGAATTTGATCATTTTGCAAACTGGTTAATCCAGTATTTCTTTACATTTAGATTTCTGTTTCGGTTTCATAAGCTTTGAAGAACCCTCTGAATGTGAAGAACCTCATGGCTTCAGTTCCAGTTTGGAATTCACAAGAAAATAACAAACAAAGAACCACCCTTATTTTTGAAAGTGTGACTGACTGCAAATGAAGAGCACTGTAGTCGGCCCTGAATGACCAACCAGAACGATCGTATGGTCGGGTTCACTTCCAGCTCAGCCAGTCCGCATCTGAATAACTCCCCAGTGAAGGCCAGAAGGGTCTGATGTCAATGCTAAACGCTTTCCGCCGCTCGCTAATCCCCCAGGAGACTTCAAGGGGCGAAAATTGAATCAGCATGCCCAGCTAAAGCAAATAATCAGCCCCTCTCAATGGACGTCCAGAGCGGATTGATGTCATTTGTTTCTAAGAGCTAATTGTGCCCAATCAGGCCTCAGTGCCAATGGAGTGGATCAAGTGATTGACAGGCCCCGCTGAGTGTTGACTTTGGACTGAAGGCAGGTCGTTACATCACTGAGTTAGCTCTTAGCACACTGGCAGTGATAGCCGGCTAGGTGAGAGCTGGGGCTGTAGCTTGGAGATGATAGTGATGTTGTTAAATGCAGCATCACAATCATTCATTTAAGAATGTTCAGAATGAATGAAACTCAATCACCAGTGTGTGAGGCAATGACATGAGTTCCTTATGGGGGGGATGGTTACAGATTGGGGGGCAGCTAGTTTTCTGGGGTCAGATGTGAATGTGAAGTTTGGGGACAACTTGTTAAACATTTGGTGCTGGATTGTGACAAGATCTGCTACTAATGAGAGTAAGACCCCTCTAACCACCCCCCAAATTCCTTTATTGTTCTTTTATGTCTTTTATTGTATGTTTTTTCATTTTTTACTGTATTTTTACACATTGTTATCCTTAATTTGAGTTTTTTGAGGACTCTTCAGACATGCTAGCTAACGTTACATCAATAGGCTGTTGTTGGTTGTAAGACAATGTTGAGCTTTTTTGAGCTACTTTTGAGCTCAGCCTTCATGAGACATTGGATCGGTTACGAAATGTCACACTCAGTTTGATGCCACCCTAATAAGTCTATGTTTCCACCCAAATTTAGCCCAAAATTCCTCGTGGTCAACCCCAGATGTTTTTGTTACAAGATCACACTTGGCCCTATGAGACTCGGAGGCAGCTAGCAAGCACTGTTTTCCAGAGACAATACTACAGCCAGGATGCTATAGTGTTGCTTAGTGGTTGCTATTGTAGGTGGTCCAGGTGGTCCCTACACTGAATAAAATGACATCTTGTTAAATGAAATGATCTTAAATCTAGTCAATATGTCCAATATTTCCCATTTTGAGGTGGCTGTGCAGTTATTATAATATTATCTAGCTTATTTCTAGACATTTTACATATTTTAAGTAATTATATTAAGTAAAATGATCTCACTGTACTGGCAGATAATGTTGCTGGTTTCAAGCACATTTCTTAAAACAAGCAAAATTATCTATAATTATAGTGAGATAATTCTATTTACTAAAATAACCTACAACAAGTAAAAAAATGTCTAGAAATTAGGTAAATAATCTTAAATTAAGCCCACAACAATCTAAACGGGAGGAATAATAGATTTACTGACTACATTTAAGATCATTTTACTTGACAAGATACCATTTTTTGCAGTGTAGGGTGTTGCCAGGCGATTGCTATGGTATCCCAAGTGGGTGCCAGGACGTTGCTAGGTGGTTGCTATGTTATCCCAGATGGTTGCTGGTGTTTTTCTATCATGATGGAATAAGAGGGGTGTACACACATTTAGCCAGTTCCGCCATTCATCCCTATGTGGAAAAAAAGAATCAGGATTTAAATTTTATTAAATGTGGAATCTGAACATCCAGTCAAAAAGCTCTATATAGCCCCATCATTCCCAATCATCCTGGACATTCTGGAGTTGGTATAGAGTTGATATCTCGAAAACTGCAGGATGAGGTAGTTACAGTAGCCGAGAAGACCGACAGCTGAGTTGTGACTCACATTCCATTGTATTGTGACTGGCTTTGCAGTGTTTTTGAAGTTGCATGTGTTTTCTTTATTTGCAGTGTGTTTGTAAAATGCAGTTCAGATGTAGCCATTTTGATGAAAGTGTTTTCTGTGTTTGCAGCAAGTTTAAGAGTTTGTGAAGTGTTTTTTTAATGGTACTACAAACAGGGTCTTGTTGGCCACCATAGTTAGTGGACAAAAATCAAATCAAATTGCAAAACAAATTGCATTTCAGTAATTCCTAAAAGGAAATAACTAATCTGCACTGACATTAAAAAAGGCAAATATGGGATAAAATACAGTTCTATAAGTACGGCTTCAATTCAACCACGATGCATAACTGTGGCCTTTGTAACACCCTCAGGAAACACGTGAAATGAAATAATGAGCCTATGTAGCTCTCCCAGTCTGAAGGTGATGACATATGTTTTTACAGTTGTACCACTCCTTGAGAAACGCTCACATGACGGAGATATAAATTGGCATTAGGTAATGTGACTGAGTGCCAGTTTCATGTACAACCTGGCACTAAATAATGGCTTTTCGGGGGGATATCCTTTTTAAACACAACGGCTTTCATTGAGGCACCTAAGGCCCCTGACGGATGTCGAGTGGGTTCTTTGATCACGGTAGCTCGCTTAGTGAAGCTTATTCTTCTTACTGGTGACATAATGTTTGTTTAACACAGATCACCCTCTCTCACAGGTAAGTGGTCATGTGCACTTTAATAAAAGCTTCTTTTTTTTCCAGAGAGCTGGAACAGTTAATATCCACAGCGATGATTATGTGATGAAAGGGCTTGTAAAGTAATGGTGAGTGACACTGAGGGGATGATGCTGCCTCCGACTTCAAGAGCCCGTGTCGGCGTCTGCCACCTCGTACCAACACTTAAACCCCCCCTGGAATTCCTTGCATTCCTCTGAACGTGGGCCACAAGCCTCGCCGTGGCCATGGTTAAGATGACTGATGTTATTTGCTACCATTAGGCACTACCAGGCAATTGACCTCCTGACCCTCTCCGAGCGACCTGTTGGAGCGGCTTTTAAACGTACGCTCAAATCTCCATGGGAATGGGCTCCCAAATCCAGGATCAGATGCCTCAGAGCAATCAACACCCAGAGGTTAGATGGGTGAGTTTAAAGCTCGCGCTCAGTCTAGCATGCTAAATAGCTTCTGTCTGCGGTGTGTGTGCACATATTGCGTGTGTGTGTTATGTGACCAGTTTTGCATTAAAACTCATTTTTGGAGAGTTCTGTGTTTTTTGTTATATTACTCTGGTGATATTATTAAAAATAATTCCACCATTTTTCCAACATTTCTGCATAATTAAATGATTATGATGTAAATAAAGTCATTCAGAGTGGTTTGGTGTGAAATGCTCCATTCTGGTGAAACTTACCGAGTCAGAATTGTTCACAGTGGTAATGATAGGAACCAGACGTCTGAATCCTTAATGGCCCTAAAAGATTCCCATATCTGAGACATTGTTTTATGATGGTTTTGAGAAGGTTTTGGCCTGAAATACATTCATAGTGGTGAGTCATACATAAAAACTCAGATGTGAATAAATGGGATGGGAATAAAATGGCTGTATGTGTGTTGTAGTCATGGTGACCCCTGATTCTTATCACCACCACTGTAAAGAAATTTGACAAACCAATCTGAACGGCATTGTTTACATCTTAACCTCTAAATCCTGCAGAAATTTCTTTGAAAGTTGGTGGAATTCTCCTTTAAAGGCCCCTTATCCTAAAATTTGCTTGTATTTGGTCCCTGAAGTCCACTTATGATGCCTGTGTGATTTTATGTACTAAAAACAGTCGTAATTTATTTTTACATGACGATTTTCCAACCTATCATTATTTCTTAAACAGGCTGTTTTTGTTACTGTCCCTTTAAGAGTGATATATGTAAATGAGCTCTGTTCTGATCAGTAAGAAATTATTATTGACTTGTTTATTCAGAGGAGCAACAAAGTGTGACTAATGTGTGACATATCCCTGTTTGTGTTTTCTTGTTTGAAGTGGCAGTTTGCGACAAACAAAATCTCAAAATATTCTGCTTTGTTATACTTTTTTCTTTACATATCAAATAAACTCAATGGCAGCATTCAGATGTTACAATATTAACAAAAAGAGCAGATAAAACGGCAGAAATAGACACTGTTTTGTCAGCCTTAATGGGCTGTCCTTGTCAATGTGCCTTCAGGACTAATATATGCAAATGAACTCTGCTCTGATTGGCTGCCCTGTATTGTGCCTCATTCACAAAGCACTCAAGGCTGAAACACTACTTATACCTTCAGTGTGAGTGGGTGGAGTTAAACAGATGTGGACTGGTTAGATATATATAAGTACATGCTATGTTTTTTGTGACATCACAAAAACAATGAATTGAAAACGGGCTGTACTCTCCATATGTGGACTGAATGCAGTGGTGGAGTGAATTGTATGTATTGCTTCAACAGTGTTGACATACTACAACAAGATCCTTTATTTCCAAAAAGTGAGGACAGTTACATTTTTCTGTAATTTTCCTTGATGTGAGCCTTTTAAACTGACAAAATAAAAGTATTCTGAATTAATATATAGCTATGAGGCAAAACCTGCCCTCGCTTTACTGGCCTAGCAGAGATATCCAAGTTGGAAATGACCTGAATGAGCTACGCTACATAATTAAACAATATTCATAAATTGGTTGTGGATAATTAAACAATCATTACTCGGTGTGTTGCTGTAACTCATCTAGATGTTCTAAAAGATAATTTGCTTTGGAGCGAAACCATCGGTTCCTAAAAGACTTTTACAATGGGTGGTTTTGTAAATGCGATGCGAGAAGAACCTTTTCGAAAGAAAAAAACAGGAACTTACAAAACTGGAGATAAAAAAATGATTGAAAGCTACAGAGAAAACGTTTCTCCTAACAACCACCTGGAAGAGCTGGTCAACCCCAAAACTGCCCCCATCAGATAAACAGCTCTTAAAGCTTTCATCTCTGAGAGAGAGGAGAAAATCAAGCTGCTTCAGATCTGAAAACATCCACAGGTGTTTCTGTCCATCCTTCCACTGTGAGAAGACGACTCAGCGCTGTGGGTCTGAAAGGATGTGTAGCTGTCAAGAAGAACCTCACTGAGAAAAGGAGCCGGACACATCAAACAAAGAAACCGAACGATGGACTGACCACCCCAGAGTCCAGACCTCAACACCACTGAATGTGTTTGATTACTTCAGAAAATGATCAACCAGCTTCTAAGACTGAACTTTGCAGGTGTGGAAAACCATCCCTGCAGATTTCATTGAAAAACTCAAAGCAAGTCTGTAATAAAGGTGAAGAGTGGACACGATAATTGAAGCTTCTGTGTAATTTTTGGTTAAATATGAATTATTTTGACTGAAAATGTATAAAATAAATGCCTTTGCTCAGTACTGTATGCAGATATGATAGTTAATGTATTAAATGGTTGGTCACTGCTTTGCTCTCCCATTTGGACCCATTCAAATAAACATTCTAAGATGTGAAATTGCAAAAACCCGTCTCCTTAAAGGAATAACTGAATAAACAGTGAATCAAAATGAGTCCTGCTCAGAGCGAAATGGATACAAATCCTAAGAGGCTGAACAGACTAGAAACATTCCTTTTTTTGATGAAACCTCAAATTTAGGGGGTGGCACTGGTATCACCAGAGGTAAATATGACTCCAATGGCTATGTTCCCAAAACCCCTCCTCGCCACAGAACACTTCCTTTTCCAGCCTGTTAGTGTCAAGACACATTTCCGTCTTTTCCACGCGGGACTCGAACACGAGCCTGCCTCTCTAGAGCAGGGCCAGTTTTGGGTTTCCCTCAGAAGGCCAGTGACTTCACAATCAATAAACACTTTGCTGATTTTTATTGAGCAGAAAGCCTCATTTCACCTCTGCCATAGATTATACTTATTACATGGAAAAGGTTTCAAGCAACAGCCAGAGGTTGACTCACATCTGAAAATGATCTTACAGGTACGGCGTTGTTGAGGCCAGCCTTGTAAAAATAGGTTGCTAGATCAGTGTTTAATGGCACTAGTCCTTGAACTGGGTATCATATCTACATGTATTTAGACTGTATGCATTTCATAACTCTGCCTTTCACATAGTCCATTCTGTTAAGATCCCGAGACATTGATAGAATATTAGCAGGTTGGTGGAACGTTGCCTGTTACTTGTCAATCTGTAGGAATATCTCAGGTTTTCCCACTCTATAAATATTAAATACTAGTATATGGTCGAGAGGAAGGAGCTGATGCAGTGACGGCTGGTTCTAATGTAGAATGAGGGAGCTAAAGAAACCCTCCATGTTGGTGCAGTTAGCAAGCTAGCAAACTCGCTAACCATTAACGATACAAAACGATACTCACAAGAGAAAAGCTGTGGCAAAAAGTGGACACTGAAAAATGGTGTGTTTGGCAGCATTGGGGTGACTTGTGTGCAGATGTGGTTAGCCATGAAGCTAACATCGCAGTTAGCAAGCTGGCTAAGTCAACTGCCATGAGCAGTAAAAACACAAAATTGAACATGATAATAATTCCACAGGCGTTTCTGTCCATCCTTCCACTGTGAGAGGACAACTCAGCGCTATGGGTCTGAAAGGATGTGTAGCTGTCAGGAAGCCTCACTGAGAAAAGGAGACGGACACATCAAACAAAGAAGCTGAACATTGGACCGACCGCCCCAGAGTCCAGACCTCAACACCATTCAGTGTTCAATCAACTTCTAAGACTGAACTTTGGAGGTGTGGAAAAATATCCCTTCAGATTTCTTGAAGAAAGTAAGTCATGTGAAAATGTGATATTATATTAAGTTGTTAAGGCTTCTGTGTAATTTTCTCTACGTTTTCTGCCTTTTTTTACTCGTAACTTGTTATTAACGGCTATTTTGACTGGAAATGAAATAAGTGAAGGGTGGTCTCTGATTTTACACTGTACTGTGTACTGTTTCTAATTTAATACAAAGCTTTTCAGTACAAAATTAGTTATCAGCATAACAATTTGAGTGAAAAGTACAATCTTACCAAATTTGAACATGAATTTCAGAATTTCTTTGTATTTGGTGCTAAAACAACAAACCTGACCTTTCTGTGCAAAGGCCTTCATGTTGTCAGTGTCACAAATTTGCTTAAATTTGAATAATGACCAAGAAATAGTGCAGAATTTTGAATGTTTTTTCTTTTCAAACTTTTCAAAATTCTACAACTTTCAGATTTTTATTCCCAGATTTAAAGGAAAAACATCCCAGTTTTTCAGTGTGGTCTCAGACTCTTGGACCCCACTGTATGTGTATGTATTTCAACTTACACGTTAACCTGCTTTCTCGCTTTGCGTTGAAATCGGACCTTACTGTGAGGGGAGGGAAAGCGTACAGAGGGATAATCTGTAGGTCATTAAAGGTAAATCAAGTAAATCAAAGCTTGTGATCTTCTCCCGCTAATGGGTCACCTTGCGTCCCGTGTCATTTCCCTTTTGATGTGCAAATGCAGCGATGATTCGAGAGCCGTGTCCTCTCCGAAGGTCCTTGCCAGGCACTTTTAATTACAGCTCACTGTAGGCCCTCCGCAGATGTTTTGCATTTCCACCACTGGCTGACTGTAAAGCAAGACTACGGCCGCTGTCATCCAGACTTTGCTTCTAACGTGTAAAAGAAGTCCAGAGCTCCTATTATCATTCAGTCGAAACACATGGACAGGGGTCAGGCCTGTCTCGCAGTGACTTTGAGTCCTCCGCTAAGTAGGCTAATCCACAGCTAGCTAAACCCAGTACATGCAACTCTGCTCCTGCCGCAACCCAAGCCATATGTTCCCCAGCAGCAGCTATTGCAAACATCTGCGCACCTCCACGTCGCTTCATCCCTTGACGGACAGTGCAAAGCCGCCGGCTCGGCTGTGACCTGAGAGCGCTCGCTGCGGAGCACCTTCTCCGTCTCTTTGATTCGGGCCTGTGGAGATTAAGAAGATCAGCCAGCAGCCAGGCCTCATGGCTCAGTGAAAGAGCGGCCAGCGGTTCAGGCGCTGTGGTTTGGAGATGCAGTAAGGTCTGCAATTAAGGACTTCGCTTTCTGTGCCCCTACAGTGTTTGATTTACACAGTTGGGCCCCTGGGTTTCTAATGGTGGTCAAATCAGCCTGTGTAGTGGTCAGCCAAGGGAACTGCGGTCTATGGGATCCCACGGTCAAATTACGCTTTGTTGATTTTCTGAGTGAAAATAAGTTAACACGCTCTCTGCGGAACGCACAGTTGCAAAATTTCTATTAAGTTTCATCTTGGAAAAGAATAAAGCATATGATATTAAGTGTGCCATAACTTTTGCATAAGTCGCGTTTTATGTTTTGTCTTTTCATAATGTGTAAATTTGGCCAACAAACAGTAAGTGTGCATTAAAATGTGTGTTTTCAACTTAGAAAATCAACAATGCAATTTGACCAGGGGTGCCCAAACTTTTGCACATGACTGTATATAAAAATCATTTCTTTGCTATTTATTTATTTGTTTTGACCAATTTAGCTCTAGCCAGCTCCTCTAGACTTCTGAAGTTGTGTCATATTATCACCTCCGGGTCTCGTGGTAAATAAAAATGTTCCAAAACTTCCAAAAAAATTTTGTCATACATACATTTTTCCTCCAAATGTCACTGGATCCACTGACGTCATTAAACAGTCAGTATGAATACTACTACATGCAAACTAACACTGCTGCACACTGAACTGATATTATAAGACTGACCTCACCAAAATGCCCTAAACCAGGTGTCACAACCCAAATGTTAAGAAGAGCCATTTTGTCCTTTCAGGAAAAATTAGACCACCTTGTGAGCCACAACACTTTGTCCATTTTACCATCTTGGCAGTAAATATGTCTCTGTACATGCTGATGTACTAGAATTAGGCTAAAAATATAATATAAACAAAAACACAGACTTACTTTGCTCTGCTTCAAACTTTAGCTCAGCTATAACCTCTTTTCTCACATCTCCGGCAGAAAACTTTCCTACAAAAGTGGAACAGTTTCTTGTAAAATTTCTTTTATTTTTTTATTTTTTCATGAGGCTGAAGTCGCTTCTCTTTCACCAGCTTCTTGTTCAAATTTTTTCATTCCACCTTAAATGGTGCGGCAGGCACGATTTAAAGTGGAACTGGAAAATTCTAATGAGAGGCTGGCTAGCAAGCTTTGTCCAGTGTGCTAGATGATTTGCCTTGGTAGTTTTAGGTTGCAGTTTGAGTAGCTGGAGTTGGTGCCTGGCTAGAAAAACCAGTATAAACCAGCATGGCTTGTCACCAGCAAAACCCACTGATTATTGTGTTTTGGATGTTGGTATGATGGTCAGCAGCAATAGAAGTTACTATGCTGATCACCGGCAAAACTAGCATGTTGTCCCTGTCCAAAGAAAAATAAGTATCTCCAAAATGGCAACTTTTTAGTAGAAGGCAAAAACCTTCTTTCATTTAAATGTAAGTTAATACAAGGTGCTTTAATTGCAAGCTGTTTTGGATCATTTTCATTGGTCTATTCATCATGAATTTTTCATACAATATAAAGGACCACTGAGCTCAGATAATGTAGAAAAAAAATTAGCAAAAAATGGAGATTCTTGTTTTTTTTTGTGGACAATAACATTATGTTGTGTTTTGGATGCTGGTATGCTGGTCAACCAGCATCACCATACTAGGTGACCAGCTAAACCAACACCAGACAAGCATAAATTAGCATAGACCAGCTTAGACCATCTTAGACCAGCAAAGAATGCATGTTGGTCTGTGCTGTTTCTTTCAGCAGGGTATATAATAGTGTTGTAGTTTAATAGTCTTACTTTTGTGCATCGTCATTTAAATGCAGAGTGTCAGCTGTGTTTGCAGCATGTATGTAGCATTATTCATATATTAATTGCTTAATGATGTTCACAGAACAAAATATCTCAGCTTTGGGATGTTTTTGTTTACCACAGGACATGATAGCACCAATTTTTTGCCGTTCATTTTTCTCATAGAGAAAACCAGCAAAGACCCAGAACAGTTAGTGTGGGCATGGCATTGACTACAGAATGACAATGCTTCAGAGGTTGAGCCCCCCAAGTCTCCCCCTGCTACACAGTGCTACCATGCTGGAAGAGCGAAGGTTAGCATGTGCTTCCTCTAAGAGGCTTAAAGCTCCAGTGCTTTTTCTGCTGCTGATGCAAAAACATTGGACAGCTGAACACGCTTGGAGGAGAACACTACACTGTTAGAAATAAAGGTTCTGCAGGAACATTTTTCATTCATCAAGGTACTAACAATGTAAATGTTCCTGTGTGTAAATGTACCTTTTCATAACCGAATGTTTTAAAACAGAGCAGTAAAGTAAAAGCCTGGAGACGAGACGGGGTGTGTGGAGTCAGTACAGCTTAGAACATATCATTTCAGTGGATTATGGTTCAGTTATGTTCCCTGACTAAAGGTACTGAGATGAACCCTTGAGGGTTCCACCCCAGTGACAAGAGGCGTCCTGCCCCAGTGACAGTTTAGGACCTTTATTTCTGAGAGTGTAGCTAACTGCCAAGTTTCTCTACCCTGCTGAATAAGAGCCATTAAAAACAATTAGGATTAAAATGGTTTCTGTGGGTTTTTTCAGCAGGGTAGAACTGATCATTTCACATCAAACCACTTAGTGCACATCATAACCAGATAATTATGCAGATATTTTGAGAAATTGGTGGAATTCCATGTTAATATGAACATAACTGCCATCTGGGTGGAGCTGATGGAGTGTGAATGAAAATCTGTAGCACTTTAAGCACTTTAAAGTGAATCAAGCTTAGCACTTTAAGGCTAACAACAGACCGGTAGCACAGAGAATGGTCTTATTTTACTTACTGAATCAGTGCTCGTCTGTACTGCCTGTATCTCTGCCGTCTGCTACAGAATCAGTTTAGTTATTGTACTCTGGAAGCTAATGCAGTTAGCTGCTACACTCAGAGCCTTAAATCAGTAGTCAGTGTGCAGAAGCTAAGTGGAGCGGATTAACCCGCTGCCCTCCAGCCCACAGCTATCTAAACACACCATTCTGCTTTCCTCTCCACCGGTTGACTGTGCAAACCTCCTTTCACCCCTCTATTCTCTCAGTCGCCTTTTGGGTCACTAATGTTTGACTCTCTGACACGAAACGACATCTTCTTGAGGGTCGAGAGGGCAAAGAAGTGAAATCAGAGAGAATGACTCAAACTCAAACCTGTCACCTTTTCTCTCTCTCACTCTCGTTCAGGGTGTAAATAATTCCGGGAATTAGCCAGATTGATCTATTTGGCTAGGAGCTCTCAGCTTTTGACTTGAAATCTTACAGGGGAATGCCACTTCTTTAATCTGCATAATTAAATCAATACAATGTAAACACAGTCATTCAGAGTGGTTGGGTGTGAAATGCTCTGTTGTAGAGTAACCAAGTCACAATTGTTCACAGTGGTGGTGATAGGAACCGGACGTCCACCTCTAAAAGCTCACAGAAAGATATTATATGAAATAGTTTTGAATTCACTGCCTGATGACTGAGACATTGAGTGTGTTTACATGCGTTTAATAATCCGATCATCGGATTTTTGCAGTTATTGGATTATTCAAATGGTCATGCAAGCAGCACGCTCCGATTTCTTAGTCGGAAATCTGGAAAATACAATTAATAAATCTGATAAAGAGGCTGGGTTTTAGCTCAGTAATCAGATTTCTCAGTGCATGTAAACTCTTACTCTGACTTCTTTCCGATTTCTCAGTCTGCGCATGTGTGAAAACAAACTGTGGTACCAGAAATAAGCGAGCAGTGTCGCCGCGAGACGCAACAAAACACTTTTGGAGCGACTCTGAAACCAAATACATGTTTGACAAAATGCAGGATTTAAAAATTCTTCATCCTTTAGACGATGTTTTTTCATATTTTCAGGTAAAGTGGTTAAAAAAAGCCGCAGCATGAAGTTTGAGTTTGACATTACGTTTACGTCACGTCTTCTTCTGTGAGTTTATTGGCTGGTTACCATGCAGGAATCTGATTACTGTCTGACTCATGAGGACCCAGAGTTTCCCCATTATCTGATTACTCAAATGCACGTAAACGTTAATTGGATTACTGACAAAATCTGATTTTCTGCAGTTATCAGATTATTAAGTGCATGTAAACCATTCACTGTTTAATGATAGCTATGAGATTAGCTTTGGGCCTATTTTTTAAAATCTGTTCATGTTGGAGGGGTGCATGAAGGGCAAAATAGTCCAAAAGACCTTTTTTTCAGATTAACCCCTATTTCACAGTTATCAACCTCATCAACACATTCAGAAGACGTGTAGGTTCACTGGTGGTTTTGGATGGTAAATAAAATGGCTATATTTGTGTTGACCCCTGGTTCCTGTCACCACCACAAAAAGTCAGTAAACCATTTCATATATACCATATATAATGACTGTTTACATCTCAACTAATACATTTTGGTGGACTTGTCCTTTAATAAACCTTCTAGCTGTATGTCATTTCATATGAACCACTCTGAATGACTGTTTACATACATTTCTGGTGGACTTGTCCTTTAACAAGCATATGTTCTAGTGTGTCATCATTTAGAATAATGTGTCAATATTATTGAATATCACTGAAAACACGTTTGAGCTGGTCTTCACTTTAGAGTGGTCATTTTTTCATCATATTTATTAAAATTCCTGCTGGTTCCCACAAAGCAGTGCTGCATTCTTGCCTATGTTTGTGAATCAGCTCTGTTGTGCTGTTGCTCGTATCTGCGCTACTTTCTTGTGCTCTTATTTAGGCCAGGCAGTGACAGTGTATCTGAAAGACAGAGGGCCAATCCAATAATGTCCTACACATTCCTGTCCCTTGTTCTCGGGCTGCGTTGATTGCTTCCTCTTTCTTTAGTGCATGTGTACCTTTGAAATGCTCGCAGAGCCCACAGACAAAGGGACACTCGACCTTTGACCTGAGGGCAAAAGAAGGCCTAATCTGAAGGTAGCATCGTTGGTTGGCTTTGTCTTATCCCAGACGGGGGATGAATGCAGCTTTGGACACTGAGGGTCACCCCCTCCCAATGCATCTGCCTGTTCTTTGCCAATCTGTTTGTGTGAAAGAGACTCTATGGGCCGCTGTCTATTCACACGACCAGGCCACCCAGGGAACGTGGCACTAAGTGTCTGTTGACCCCTCTTTCACCTCTACTAAACACGGCAACTATCTCCCTTTGGTCTCAGATACAGAAAGGTACGCATTACAGGAGTTATACAAGTTACCCTTTTATACCGGTAACATGCAGACCCCCCTCTGTGGGCTTCAGTATCATTCAGAGTTACTGTAGCTTTAGCTCCATCAGTAACAGACTGAACGCCACTGGGTCTGTTAGACTACACAGTAAAATATGTTTCATTATTTCAGCCTAAAAATGTATTAAAAAGCAGTTTAACCCCTTAACAATCCAGGTTTATTTCATATAAAGGCTTATTATTCAGTAACTACAAGGACTTCAATGCAAACTAATGGAGCTATTCTCAGGTTATAGAAGTGTGTAATAAACCGTGGCCTGTTAGGGAGCTAACTGGTTTGTATTTGAGTCAAATTCATGAAGAGCAGTCATGTTGCAGCAATGCCCATCTGATATTAATGACATTACTGTGCAAAGGTTTGTGTGCCCCAGTCAAATTTGAACATTTTGGAAAAAAAAAAAATACATAAAATGCCTGTGCAAAAGTTATGGCATATTTTATTGATTTACTTGTTTAACCTGTAACTTGACCAGGGGTTTTAAAACTTTTGCATACATCTGTACACTCACTGGCCACTTTATTAGGTACAACCACTTTGTATCTGCTTTCATCGTCCATTTTATCAGCTCCACCTACCATATCGGTTCTCACTGTAGTTACAATTACAGACTGTAGTCCATCTGTTTCTCTGTTAGCCTTTACGTCTCTTATCAATGGTCAGGACCACCATAGGACCACCACTAAGCAGGTATTGTTTCGATGGTGGATCTTTCTTAGCACTGCAGTGTTTTTCAGCACCGTAACCACTCACTGTCCGGTTGGTCCACTTTGTAGATGTAGTGTATGTATCTTTAACATGTATCTGTTACTGCACAGTTTATGTTGTAGCACTTACAGATGACCGGTGCAGATCTAGCAGGGCGGAAATTGTGGCATCCTATGACAGCGCCATGTTTAAAGTCACTGAGTTCATCAGTATGACCCATTCTACAGTGTTTGTCTATGGAGATTGCAAGGTTATAAGTTTGGTTATATACACCTGCTAGCAATGAGTGTGGCTGAAACACCTGAGCACATTAATTAGGAGGGGTGTCCACATACTTTGGCTATGCAATGTAAATGATAAATGTACCTGATAAAGTAGACAGTGAGTAGTTTAAGTACTTGGTTTATTGGGTTCATTTTGAGTTAAACTAAGGATGAAAAACTCTCCAATTTGACTGAATACAGGACGTCTCACATTTTATTTGATTATTTTACCTTTTACTAATATGTATGTTGTGTATTTGTGTACATACTTGAGTCTAATTTCATTTTTGTATATTTAGGTACTACAAGGGGGCTACGCACCGTAAGATTGGCACTCACCTTCACACCTGTGTAAATGTGATGTGACAATAAACGTGATTTGTGATTTTAACCAGAGGGGCTGTAAAAGTAAAAGCAGTAAAAGCAATACATCATTTTTACTTTTGAAAATAACCTGAGACTTTAATTTTGCCCAAATCAATTATTATTATTATTATTATTATTATTATTATTATTATTATCATCATCATCATCATCATCATCTATTCAAACAATGCAAAATCAATGCAGTTCACCACCTACACTAATACATATCTTGCACCCCTAGTTAACACTGAGTGTGTTTACATGCACTCAATAATCCAATAACTGCAGAAAATCAGATTTTGTCAGTAATCTGATCAACACGTATACATGCACTTGAGTAATCAGATAATGGGAAAACTCCAGGTCTACATGAGTCAGACAGTAATCAGATTTCTGCTTTGCAACCAGCCAATAAACTCACAGAAGAAGACGTGACGAAAATGTAACGTAAAACTCAAACTTCATGACGTGGCTTTTTTTTAAACATTGAGCCACTTTACCTGAAAATATGAACAAACATCATTTAGAAGATGAAGAATATTTAAATCCTTTATTTTGTGTTTGGTTTCAGTGCCGCTCCAAAAGTGTTTTGCTGCGTCTTGCGACATCCACCGTCTGATCTCGCGCATGCGCAGACAGAGAAATCGGAAAGAAATCAGAATAAGAGTTCACATGCACTGAGAAATCTGATTAAGCTAAAATCCAGCCTCTTTATCAGATTTCTTAATAGATTTCTAGATCGGAGTATGGTGTTTACATGACCTTTTTAGTAATCGGATAACTGCAGAAATCCGATTATGATCGGATTATTGAGTGCATGTAAACACACTCTCTGACATCTACTACACCAAACTGACCACTCCAAATTCATATTTACATGTTGCTGTGTTTTATTAGAAGAATAAAACTTTCACATGGTTCTCATTTGGCCACAGTATTTACAGACTGCAGGGAACATTGAAAAAGCCAAGTTCTGCACTGAGGTAGCGACACAGTCAGTCAGCTCTACAACAGCAAAAGGTATAAAATACAAAGTTACACCTGTGTAAGTGAGAGCAGCAATAATTTAACAGAACAGCATATAAATTACAATTAATCTGTACAATCATACTGTACATGTTATTTACAGACTGATCCACAGAGAGAGCTTTTAGCATTTTGACAGGCGAGAATCTTTTTTAGTGAAACTAAATGCATGAAGTGACGGGAGCATCTCTCCTTTTATCTCCGTGCAGATGCAGGAAGACGGCGGCTGTTATAATGGCACAAATGCACATTATAGACTGAACGCTTAAGCGTGTGGTTTCAAGAGTGAATCACATTAGGATTGGAAGACTTGTGCAACAGTTAAGTGAGTAACACTTTATTTTGGGTGGACATTAATGCCCTTATTATGCCCTAATTAAGCCTTTTCAAGGCAATAGCTTCTAATTAACTGGCTGGCATTTACTACTTTATTATTCCAGAGCACCTTCTGCCTGATATTGACCAGAAGCACCATTAATTAGCACAGTTCATGCAGATTCCATGATCATACAGTACTCTACAGTACAGTACAGTAAGTCACCCTTCATTTATTCAAAATCCAGTCAAAACGGCCTTTGTGTATAAACTATTCATTTTTCAGGAGATATTTCTGAGAAGATTAGATAGAAAATAATCCACTTGCATAAATAAGGAGAAAGTCAAAGGAAAATAAGTGAGGAAACAGGAGTTTCCAAAACTGGAACTCAAAAAAATGATGAAAAGCTACAGAGAAAATGTGCCTCCTAACAACCACCTGGAAGACCTGGTAGACACCAAAACTGTCCCCATCAGATAAAACAGCACTTAAGCTTTCATCTTTGAGAGAGAGGAGAAAATCAAGCTCCACTGTTGCTTCAGGGGCTGGATTCATGAAAGAGAATGAAGAAAGAAAATATACTTAAATGTTTTAAAAGAGAAATTGTTATTCTTCCAGTAACGTCTTAAGAATTCTTAATCCTCTATTGCACAGTGTTGCCATATGGCAACAATTACCTTAGCTAAATTGTACTAAAAAGCTGTAATATAAAATCTGTGTTTTCCCATTTAATTGTGGAAAAAGAGTCTTTTACTTTGAAAGGACAAATACTTTATGACATCACACGACCAGGAATTCTGATCATGATGTTATTATTCCCATACATTCCAAATACTAATTGAAACTGTATTAATTTCCAGTATTTGTAAATATTGGGTAGTACATTTCACTAAGTGGGATTTGTCTGGACTTGTTTTCAATAAAAGGATGTGTTTTGAGAAAAATTAGATTTTATGGTGCTTTTTTTATTTTATGGTGATATGGTATGATTGTGCACTGTTGCCATATGGCAACAATTTACCAAATACCCCACTTTAAGATTTTTTTTTTTCAAATATTTCCATTATTTAAGCAAATTCAAATAACAAAAACACATTAAAGCTTTTTTATCATGTGTAAGTAATAATTCATGCAATAGAGGGTTGAGAACTTCTTAAGATTTTTTTTCTTAACTCATTTTAAGAACAAGTGGAGGTCTTGAAAACATTGGACCTCATTCTGCAGTTTGTTCTTAAATGTGTTCTTGAGAAAGGCCCTAAGAAAAAGTCTACGTCAGATTCATGTCGTGTTCTTAAAGCGCAGAACTGTTCTCACCTTTGTGCTCTTGAGTGAGTGTAGATTCTGTTCTTACCTAAGAACAAATCCCAGATAAGAAAACACTGGTGAATGTTAGGATCTTCGTATAAACTGCCCAAGTGGGTTTAAAGAAATACATTTTTAAATTGCTCTTAAAATGTCCATTGTTTTTAAATGTTGTCTTAAACTTTACAGAGCCTCAAACTTGTCTTAGGCTGTAAGATTTGACAACATTCAATCTAAATCAGTTATCAAACTTGGACGCTGCCTCTTCTACTCTCGCCCATCCTCGTCTCTTGCTTTCTGTCATCACCCCACAATTACTATGTTTTCTAAGGAGGTTTTTCTCCAGTTGGCTGTTTCTTCCACCATCACCTCTAGTTCTTGTTTGCTAAAATGTTTGAAATACTTGGTTTGATGTTTTGCCTCCATTTTGTACCTCTGAGCGAATAAATAACCAAAATAACTAAATAACCAAAAAAAACAAAAAAACAAAAAAACGGTTAAATCTAATGTTATTCATGGTAAGCTGTAAAATGCAACATAGCATACATAAGAAAACATTGATGATTTTCTTAAGAGAATATTTGAGAACTTCTTAAGCTTTTTTTTTCAAGAATTGCATTTGAGAACATTCTTATGAACTTCTTTGACTTTAAAACCTTCGCAAAGTTTTTCTTAAGAAAGTTTTTGTGAGCCCAGATCTGAAATAATCCACATCCATCCTTCCACTGTGAGAAGACGACTCAGCGCTGTGGGTCTGAAAGGATGTGTAGCTGTTGAGAAGAACCTCACTGAGAAAAGGAGACGGACACATCAAACAAAGAAGCTGAACAATGGACTGACCACCCCAGAGTCCAGACCACAACATCATGGGATTGTATGGGAAATGAACGGAAGCTGTGATAAAGGCACACTGAACACTGAGAAATCAGTGTAATTTAAATTTGTTAATGTTTTTCCTTTTTTCCTGACACTGAAAAATGAATAACTAATTCTTAATGGCCGTTTTAACTGGACATTAGTGGTTGCGGACTTTTGCTCAGTAACACCATCATAGGTGTAAATGTTAACTCCCTAAATGGCCAGAGACCACCGGCAGGCCCAAAGCTTTATTACACACGTCTATAACCTAAGAATAGCTCAGCCAGTTTGCACTGAAGTCCCTGTAGTTACTGAATAATAAGGCTTAGTAGGTAATCAGCCTGAGATTTTAAGGGGTTTTATTTAGAGCTAACTGGCTTGCTAAGCCTTAATAAGTGCATAACAAGGGCAATATAAGGTACCTAAAGTAAAGTGTTACAGAAGAGCATCCAAGAGTCCATACGAGTCCTTAACTGTCAGAAAGACCACCGGTCACCTGCATCCGCATGACTCCACCACCATGTCCTCATACTGTTTATACACCACGTTATTCCCAGCATCTATATACAGGATGCTGATGGGGCTGAGTTTGGACGGCACGCAGCAGCTGGGGGGCATGTTGCTGGGGTTCATGGAGTTCATCAGAGTCTGGATGATGGCGTGGTTGGTGGGCTCCAGGTGGGATCTAAGGGGAAAGTCGCAGATGCCCTCGCAGTGGTACGCCTCGTAATCCAAGGGGGCTATGATCCAGTCGTCCCAGCCCAGCTCCCTGAAATTCACATGCAGGGGCTTCTTGCTGCACCTGGACTTGGATTTCCTGCCGTGCCTCTTGCCGTGACGGTTCTTCTGCGCGTTTCTCCGCTTCCGCCGAGGTTTCGAGCGAGGAGCTTTCTCCTTTCCCACCCGCTCAGGCCCCCACAGCTTAATCTTCTCCCGTTTCTCATAGAAAAGGCTCTGCCTCTTCTTTGACCTGGTGAACACCACCAGGATGGCTTTCTTCTGCTGCGGGCGAGCGTGTCGGTGAAACCCGAGATGCTGCAGGTCCACGTCCCTCTCAGGGTTGTCGAGGGTGGCCTTGAGCTCCAGGCAGAAGTACTTCCCCTGTGAGTGGAGGTGACGCTCAGCAAAAATGTCCCACACATCTAGAACCTCCCATCGCGGTTTGTGAGAGTTCTCCAGATCCAAAGTTCTGGAGTCCAGCAGTTTGTGGGACTGGCAGGACAGGAGCTGAAGCTCCACAGTTCCAGTTTCAGACGCCTGGAAGCTTCCAGAGACTTTTGTGTAGATTCTCAGCTCGGCGCCCAGCAGCTCCGCTTTATCGGAGAGGGTCGAGACATCAAACAAATACTTCTGTTTCCATAGCGGGGAGGTCGAGGGGTCATCTGAGGGAGAAAGTGGAGATGTTTAGGCTCATGAATGCAGCAGTTTCACTTTTTTAGGTAGACTTCACTCAGTCTGCAGCACTGATTTGTTTAAACTTGACCGCAACTAGTAATTAAATTCATATTCACACTTAAAAATGATGGTTCTTCAAGGGTTCTTTAGTAAAGAAAATTGTTCTATATAGAAACATGAACACTCAAAGCACCCTTTGCATGATTGAAGTGTTCTTCTATTGAAACAAGCTATGATATTGTAACAATAGAAGAACCATTTTTGGTGCTATAACGAGCCCTTTTCAAAAATGTTCCATGAGTCTGAAGAACCCTTTCATGATGCAAAGAGCCCTTAAATAGTGGACAGCGTTCTTTGATTGTACATGGTTCTATATAGAAAGTTTTTCTTTATTGAAAAACCATTGAGGAACCATTATTTTTAACTGTGCAGGCCTGCTTACATTCATATACTCATCAGTAAGTACCTGACTAACATGTACTAAAGTAAGTTTCCTCACAAATATATTTGAGTAGAAGTACTAGAGGTAGTTAGACCAGCTTAAAGCGTCCTAAAGCTAAGAACCTTTGTTACTCAGATTAATTAATGACTCGAGCAGAAGGAAAAAGAGCACAAAAAACTTCAGTAAATATATCGCAGGTCTGCAGGGGAACTTTTTAGTCCAACTTTTTAGTCCATTCCTTTTAGTCCATTCAGCTTTCAGAACAGAATGTGAAGTTTTTTTTTGACTCTATTTTTCTCTTTTTTGGACCTTTTTGGTCTAAAATAAAAAGTGACAGTGAAGCAGCCCAAGAGCTGAACCAACACAAGAGAATCAAATTAAAACCCACACAGAGATTTAGAAACTAAATACTAATGACTAAAATGGAACTGAGGAAAACGTTGATTGGATCACATATTGTGAGCGTGAGGATTAAATATAGACATAGTGTGATTTGGTTTTATGAGAACGACCCATTATTCTAATTAAGTATAATTAGATAAAAGGTTTTATTTTCCGACAGTGACACTATATACGTTATTATTACACAGAGTGTGATGCAAAGTTCAAATTACATGTTTTGTTGATTTTCTAAGTGAAAAGTTCCTCTACAGGGAATATGACACTTTTCTGCACATTTTCTGGAAATATGCTGGAAAATAATGAAACAAAAAATATAAAATATGCCGTAAGTTTTGCACAGGCCACAGTTTCTATGAAACTCAGTAAATAAACAGTATTTCTCTGTTGAAATGTACAGAAGTGTCTTCTCTGTAGAGGGTGTGTTAACTTACATTTTACATAGAAAATCAACAAAGCATGTAGTTTAACCAGGGGCATCCAAACACTGCATACAATATACACATATATACTCCATATATTTAAGTACCTATATGTAATAATATGTCTCATATGTAATACATATTTCACCACTTTTGGAAAACAAAACAAAGCACTGTTTCTCCATTTCTGACCATTTTAGCCTATTTTTACAGAGTTTAAAATGTCAGCTGCCCTTTGGAAAATATGATAAAATGTTATGATGAATGGACCAAAAGAAAAGCTCAGAAATGAATCAGAAAAAAAATCTTGCTACTTCTATTCAAGGTTGATAAGGTATTTTTTACTCTCTCCAGTAAAGTTACTCTTCAGGAGATGTGATGTGTTGTGAGTGCCTAAATGTAATAGTGTGTACTGTGTGTATAATATATTGCCAATGTCCAAAAGAAGAAATGTGTCTTAATTTTTTTCTATTTTGTTTATACGTTATTTGGACACAGCAGCCGTGCTTTACATTGTGTGAATGTTTTGTGACGAACAGACCAATAGAAATGCTCTGAGGGTACCTTAAATATATGAAATATAAAATATCTTCATATTCATTTGTGTTATATGTTAAGAACATTTTTACCTCCTTCTGTAAGGTTAGTATTTTGGAGATATGTTTTATATATATTATATATATGTATGTATAGTCAATTTTTCTGCATCATTTCAACACACCAGCTGCCCTTTACACTGTGTGAAAATATCATGATGAATGGACCAATAGAAATGCTCTAAATCTCTTTATATTAACTTACATTGAAAGGTAAGTGTTTTTGCCTTCTCAGCCTAAAGCTACTATTTTAGAGATGATTGTTTTTTTTGGGACAGTGACTATATATATACACACACTGTTAGAAATAAAGGTTCTGTTCAGGTACATTTTTCATTCGTCAAGGTACAAACAGTGTAAATGTTCCCTCAAAAGGTTCTACAGTGGTTTTAAGGTCTGATTGTGAACCTTAAATAAGTTTTCCAGGTGAAAAGTTTGTATTTGTACCTTTTCATAACCGAATGTTTTAAACAGAACAGTGAAATAAAGTTCTGGAGACGAGACGGGGTGTGTGGAGTCAGTACAGCTTAGAACATATCATTTCAGTGGATTATGGTTCAGTTATGTTCCCTGACTAAAGGTACTGAGATATATATAAGAAATGTCCCCCTCCGACAGTGAAGGTCCTGCATGTGTTTTGTATTTCTAGAAGTTTTTGAAAAGTATAAGGGGGCTTTTAAGCTTTGCATGAAAGTGTAAATCATAAGATCCCACAACAACAAAACTTCAGATCTCCAGAAAGGCAACTTTACAGGAGGAGGAAGAACTGCTGAACTTTTAATGAAAGTTAATGGAGAAAATATTTATTCCAAATAATTTGGGAGCATGTCTGTTGTTCTGATCATCCATGAAATTTTGATACAATATAAAGAGCAGGCGTTGATTTCAGATTACGTAAAAAATATGGAAAATGACAAAAAAGTGGAGATATGAGGTTTAGTCCTAACAGCGATTACATATTTCCATATATTTCAAA
Organism: Colossoma macropomum; assembly: GCF_904425465.1. Lineage (NCBI taxonomy): Eukaryota > Metazoa > Chordata > Actinopteri > Characiformes > Serrasalmidae > Colossoma > Colossoma macropomum. The sequence goes on from NW_023494787.1 coordinate 49,400,698, forward strand.
ACGTGTCAGGATGGTATTGCATTTCTCTATACGTTTGATACATAAGTAAACATGAAAAAATGTACACTATTATATATATTTCATCTACATATGTGCATATTTCAATATATTGATGCACATATTAAATAATGGCACAATTACACATATATTTTAATACATGTTCATATTAATGCTCTTCCAAAAAAGTGATAAAGCAGGTAATATTCTGATGATGTCACTCACCTTGCCCCTGATCCACAAAGCTGGTGATGGTGTTGGCGGCCTTGGAGGAGCGGAAGAAGCTCGCGTTGAGCCCCAGCTTCTCCGCAGCTGAGAAGGTCTTGTAGATGGACAGCATGTAGTCGTGAGGTTCCACCGAGTGCCAGCGCTTCCTCCGGGCTGAGGCTGGAGCTGGAAGCCCATCTCTGACACGGTTCCTGCCTTTGGGACCAGCAGGGAGGAGAAGCTGGGCTGCTGGAGAGCCTTTTGGATCCACGGACGCAGAGTGGACACAGCTCAGGAGAAAAGCAAAAGCCGTGCACAGGCTCGCCGCGCGCATAGTGGGAAACCAGTAAATTTAACAGGAGCGAGAAGTTTGAGGAGGGAGAGCTGAGCTCTTAGGAGACCTGCAGAACTTAGGAGAGCTTTGCTGAGGAGGTCCTAACCCCCCTCCTCCCCTTATATACTCCCACTCAGCCTGCAGCGTGGAGCTGGACCTGTGAGAGTCCTCTTACATCATCAGGCTGACCTGGACTGCTCCATCCTCCCTCTGCTCACCTCACAACCTCACTCTGACAACCTGGCTTTAAATATAGGTGTACAGAACAGATAGACGGTACTGTAAAATTAAAACGTAAAAACAGCACCAATCCGTCCTGTTTCTCCATATGAGATGAGTTTCAGTGTAACAGTGATTCATCAGGAACATCTGGACCTTTCATGAGCAAGAAGCTTCAGTGTAAGAACCGAACTCTGTGGTTTCTCGCGACCTCTAGTGGTCAGCAGACAGAAATGCACTGGGCAAAATCAGTGGAGAAGAAAAACTCAAACCTGAAATGAACCTTTTTTACCTGGTTAGTTCATATGATCAATTTAACCCCTCAGCATTCCAGGCTTATTACATACTAAGGCTTATTATTCATTAACTACAGGTACTTCAGAGCACACTAACGGAGCTTTGTTTGAGTTATAGCAGTGTGTAATAATACTCTGGCTTGGAAGGGGTTAAAGAGCAGTTCCACTGACTGTTCACAATCTCTGCATAATTAAGCGGTTCAGATGTAAACTGAGTGATTCAGAGTGGTTTGGTGTGAAATGGTTCATTGTAGAGACTCAGATGTCTTTACAGTGGTGGTGATAGGAACCAGGGGTCGCCATGACTACAACACAGATATAGACATTTTATTTACTATCCAAAACCAGTCAGGTGAATTGGAGATACTAAATTGCCCCTCGGTGTGAGTGTGTCTGTCCTGTGATGGACTGGTGACCTGTCCAGGGTGTTTCCTGCCTTCTGCCCAGTGAGCACTGCCCCCCCGCCCATGATCCAGAATGATAAATGGCTTAGATAATGTGTGTGCTTCTAATATATTCTTAATATATTTTGTTATTCTGATTTAATTTAATAAGTCTATGTAAGACCGCTGAAGAATTTGTGTAACTATGTACATCTTTTATTCATTTGCTGCAGTTCTGATTTCTGATTTTTGATTCTGGTACCAGAGAGCGGGGAAAATAAAATGAATTGATGATATGTTTCACCACCCCCTTCCACCCTCACTCATCATGGAGAGAAAAGGCTCAGCTAGCTCAAAAACCCCCCATAACTCACAAACACCTCACGATGCTGAAGGAGAAAAGATTACGATTTCTATTTTTACATTGACATTAAAGGACCCATTTAAAGAAAGTTCGTTTTCCTTGCTTTTTAGCATGAAATTAATTAAAAGATTGAAATATTAATGTAATACTTAACCATATTAAAGTTTTAGGACAAGCCTTGCACTCCCCAGTCTATAAACGGAAGTTAAGCCTTAAAAAAAAGGCTTAATATATACTAGTAATTTTTTATCCAGCTCCAAATCATCATGTTTCACCACAACTCGTGTGCGCATCAGTCTTATCGTCATCAAGGGCTCACTGACTCCTCAGACTCCAGTGCTATAGCTATAGACTATAACAGTACTGAAGAGAGAGAGAGAGAGAGAGAGAGAGAGAGAGAGAGAGAGAGAGAGAGAGAGAGAAAGAAAGAAAGAAAGAAAGAAAGAAAGAAAGGAGAGAGAGAGAGAGAGAGAGAAAGAAAGAAAGAAAGAAAGAAAGAAAGAGAGAGAGAGAGAGAGAGAGAGAGAGAGAGAGAGAGAGAGAGAGAGAGAGAAAGAAAGAAAGAAAGAAAGAAAGAGAGAGAGAAAGAAAGAAAGAGAGAGAGAGAGAGAGAGAGAGAGAGAGAGAGAGAGAGAGAGAGAGAGAGAGAGAGAGAGAGAGAGAGAGAGAGTGTAGGAGCGAGCATGTGAGGCACCTACCTCTGACAAGAGAGAAAATGCGCTAGCAAACGAGACTTTCATTAAAAAGGGGAAATCTAGTACATTAAAACTCACTCACTGAAAAACAAACTTGAGCCTGATATGAAAAATCGGCCCAAAATCCAGTATTTTATTGGGTCAATCAGCCTTGGGTCGGGTAGCACAACTGTAAAATGTTACCCAGGTACAATGGTTTGTTTTAGTGTATCAGTGAAATATCATAAAAACATAACCTGTTTCTCTGTTAGTAGACATTAGAGAGGAGGCGTGTAGAGGAGATGATTGATGTGGAGAGGAAAGGTGAAGAGGTCTTTAATGACAGTATTACTCCATTACAGGCAGTGTTTTCACTTGTCTTTTCTTTTTTTATGATTTTGTTTACAAGAGATGTCGATGATCAATGCTCAATTTCGTACAGATTTGTTGATGTCTAGAACCTTACACTAAAGGTTTAGGACACCCTAAAACACACCTACAGTGAATTGGGCTGAGCCCTGGCTCTTTAAACGCCCAGTCAACGCCCCTGAATTTACATGCACCCGCCTATTCAGCCCACAGCAGTTTAGTGGTGCCCATTTATGCTGAAGTTATAAGGAGTGCTTCAGGCTGGACAGTCATTCAGAACAGCTCATTTACATACATCAGCTTTAAAGACAGCAACAAAAGCAGCCCATTTAATTCTAAGGGATAAAAAGAGGCTGGAAAATGCTCATGTAGAAGTTAATTATGGTCATTTTTGATACACAAAACCATATAAATGTCACATGTTGACAACCGAGAGGCAAAAAATAAAATGTAAAAAACGCTGAATGTTCCTCAAAGGCCATGAACATTCAGACTCCACTTAGTTGTATGTTGTTTTATAACATGAACACACATTGTAGATGAAGACACACTGATGTTTCTTTTGCTATTTGAATTTTATTGCTAATATTTCACAACATACGAATCTCAGAAAATCAGAGAATCTCTTTAAAGTGCCATTTAAAGTAAAGTGAAATATGTGAAACATTTGCTTTGATTGGATTCAGGATATGTAGAATGCAGATATTACGGTAAACTTTTCTGTTACATTAAATGTAGTAACTCCAAAATTACTGGCACCCTTAATGAAGATGAGCAAAAAAATGAGGTTATAAACAATGTTTTTGCTGATCAGTTTGATATTAGACTGAAATTATGAGAGGAATCTAATCTAGTCAGGAAAAAAAAAAAAAATCAAAAAGGTGAAAAACTGGCACCACTATAATTTCCTAATGACAAAATATTATTGCCTCATACTTCCACTCATATTTTATGAATTTACACACCATTCAGGCCACAGTGCATCGTTTCACCTGGATGTAAATATGAGGTGACACGCAAACCATAGATACTTACAGATACATCAACACAGAAAAGATTAAGATCAAGACTAAGATAAAGATTACAGGCCTTTGTAAATCAGGCAGTGGCTATTAGAAACAGCATCACACCTAAAATACCACTACTAAGATGTTTAAACATTGTTTGCTCTCATGCAGATTAAGAAGAAGAGTTTTGGAAGGCAATGCTTTCTCCAGTCATGACTCGTGGGCTTTTTAAGAAATTGGCTGGATCATGGGGTCACCAAATCTCCAGAACTACAATCAGACACTGTAGCCATGACAACAAACTATCTGAAAAGCCTTTAATAGGAAAACAAAGCCTGTAGTGTAGTCAAGCTACAGGCACAAACACAAGCACACAGAGTTTGCTAAACATCACTGGAACTTTGTTTGGACGTGGGTTCAGTTGTGGAATCAGACAGAACTAGAGCTATTTGGGAACAACTGGAGGTGGATTTAGTGTAAAAAGAGTAAAGATTATGCAGGAAAGAGCCCAGTCTGCACAGTGAAGAGCGGTGGGTTTGTGATGCTGTGGAACCAATCAAGCACTTCAGAAGAAGATAATTCATCTCACGTGACTCGGAATGACTTATCCAGAGTTTGTGTGACTTATTCAGAGTTACTTACAATTTGATCATTTTACACAGGGAGGTGAAGGTAGTGTTAGGAGTCTTGCCCAAGGACTCTTATTGGTATAGTGTAGGGTGTTCACCCAGGCAGGGATTGAACCCCAGTCTACAGCATAGAGGGCAGAGGTGTTACCCACTGCACTATAACAACCAGAGTAGAGGCTGTTACTGCAGCAAAGGGCAACAAACTAATTAATTAATCAATACCCTCCATTTCAGAAGGAATGCTGGACCAGCAGGTGTCTACAAACTTTTGCATGTGTTATTTTTCTATTCTTCCTCTTTACTGTGCAATGGTACACTAAGTGCTTGGCAAAGTCAGGGTGCGGAAAGTACTGACTGCTAATAACTACCAATAACTGTGCCGTGATTATGAAAGCTTATAAACAACTAAGACATGTTTTAAAAAAATTCCTCATTCTTTTACAAGGGTGCCAATAATTGTGGAGAGCACAGTGAGCATTCTCATCATATCCTGTCAGGAGGTAGATCAAAAGTTACAGACAAAGTACAGACCAAAGTTATTTAGCAACCAATAAAGACATTTTTAAGGAACTTTAATTTAATTAGAGAATAACAAGAATAATATATAAACCTCCTCAAACTCTCATAACCACATAACTTACATATCAGAATCACAGCAGTTACTGAATAATGTCTTATTACTAATAACTGAATAACTGATCAATAACTGAGCTGAAGGCTAGGGGTCAAGAGGTTAAGGTACTTTGATTTTTGTAGAGCATAACATGAAATATATTATCTTTTAGAGAAAAAGGAGAAATCTATTCAGGCTGAACTGGCGTAACGTCGTTGCTCCACCTGTTCTACACTGCACAGTACAGTAGATGCAGGACGCTCAGCAGGATCAGCATGTATACGGTCCCCATTGTGTAGTGAGGACTGGAGTCGAAGATGCTGGGGAATTCACTGTCGGTGGTGGACTCTCTCGGTGTGGATGAGCTCTGAGTGGTGCCTGTGATGAGGGAAGAAGTGGTACAACATTAGATGATGTGACGGAGGGGATGCGCAGGATAAAAGAATGAGGGGGTGTGATAGTGATTTTCTCATCGTTATGGGAAGTTAGGCATGATACAATATATACAATATGATAATACACACCAATGTTCAATAAATAAATTTATTAATAATAGTTAGTGTTGGGCCACCCTATATTGTCTGTACTGGTACACCATAATATTGATGCACAGGATGGAATTGTGCACATGTGGTTGAATCCTAAATGGCTGTTTGTTAGCTATTCTATGAAATGTTTGGGTGCAGGAGCCAGAATTTTCATTCCTACTTAGTGCACTACGCATTCAGCCCAAGCACGGGGAAAAGGGACGTCTAACACTGACAGCATGGTGCTAACATAGGACTGGAAGTGACATACAGGCGCTAATTAGGATTACTGTTGCGGTAGGCACTGTGTCACTACTAAGTGAAGGTTTTTTGCATTACATAGTGCTATAATGATGACAAAAAGGTAAAAGGTTATTAAATTACAATGAGTGCAACTGAATATTCGCATGGAAACAACAACAACAACAACAACAACAACAACAACAACAACAACAACAACAACAACAACAAGCCAATGAACTACATTTCTTAGCAGAATAACTGTATCTTGATTATTGTTAATAATAATCCTTTTGTTAAAAAACATCGTGTATTTTATCATATTTTATGTCATCCATTGTTTTAGAAAAGCAATAAGCCACTTTTTTATTTTAGTAATTTCATCAGAGGGGAGTTTTACTCCTAACTTGTACCTAAGAACATCCCTTACCCGTGATAAAATCACTGTAAGGCACAGCTTCTCGTGGCTTGTTGCTTTATTGTACACAGTTAGTTATGTACTTCAGACTGTTTTGAATAAATAGTATGTTTACTACTTTCTGTCTGGCTAATGTTTACAGCACTGTATAAGATTCCCTTTGGTGTAATTCTAAGAGAAGAAAGCAGAACAGTCTGATCAGAACAAGCTTGGTCAGGTTTGTAAGAAAGTAGCAGCACTCAGGAAGCTTGGGCTCATTAACTTTATTAATACTCACTTAAACATCATCTTATATACTCTAAAAATACTGTAATATTGAATTTTATCAATATCGCCCAGCACTATTATTAATAATAATAATAATCACAGTAAACAACTCTTCCACCAAGCAGTGTCATTCACAATGACTTCGACAATGTAGCACAATGACTTAAATAAACTGCCACATAATAATAATAATACAGAATTTAACTGATGTGGTCATAGGAGTGTATATTGAGCATTTTACCCTGGATGTGACTTTTACTCTGAAACAGACTTTAAAACTGGAAATATTCATTACAGAGGTTACAATAATTAGACTAACTGATCAAGCTGTTGTAAGTAAAGCACTGGGTGATGCTGTAGTACAGCAGATGTGGTGGAGAGTGTTGGAGGGAGAAGTTGCAGAATTGGTAGGTATATCAGAGTAATTTTGGAGAAGCAGACTTACTTGTAGGACTTGCCGTAGATGACACGGCCAGGACAGTGAAGGACCTGGACTGAGCGCTCCAGTCGTTCAGGGTGAAAGCCAGTGTCAGATTCTTCCCTGTGGAAAAGAGGAAAAACTGGACAGTGAAGACAGCATCTACAAAAGGGATGGCAGTCTCTGCTTATTATCAAAGCAGAAAGAAAACAATAACAGCTGATTAGTATTAAGGGGACGTTTCAAAATTTTTAGTTTAATGCCTCTAAAAGCTCCCTCACAGAAAGCTATTGCATTAAGTAGTTATGAATACACTGCCTGATGTCTGAGACAGTGTTGTATGATGTTTTCGCAATAAGACATAAAACCTATTCTTAATAATACATTCATAGCAGAGAAAGAGTCCCCAAAATAGTCCCCAAAGAAAACTAACTTTTTTAATTTACCATATTTTACCATCATCAACACTACATATAAAAATTCAGAAGACACGTGTGGCGGTTTTGGACAGTGAAAAAATGGCTATATTTGTGTTGTAGTCCTGGTGACCCCTGGTTCCTATCAGCACCACTGTAAAGAAATCTGAGTCTCTACAATCAACCACTTCATACCAAACCAGCCTGAGTGGCTTTGCTTATATCTTAACCACTGAATCATACAAGTTTGGTAAAATTGGTGGAAGTCCTCTTAGGGGGCTGACTTTGAGGTCACTCACCAGAGATAGAGATGGCCAGGTCGGTGTAATTGGCCCAGCAGGTTGAGAAGGGGATGGTGGTGTTTCCGTACAGGCCGTCTACTAGGTTCCCATTACCGTCTTTGAGCACAGCTGTAATTGTTAGAGTCGTCACCCCCACTGATACGCAGGCCCCCTGGAGACAAAGTCCCAACAGAATTCAGTGGGAGATTTATACAGTATAAAGACCTCCACATGCTACATAACTCTGGCCCTCAGCTTCAGTGCACATTTTGATAATGTTCCGTTACGGGACGGCAGGGAGGCGGACCCAAGTGCAGAGGGGAAAACCCGTGAGAAAGTGTCAGATTAATTTATTGAAGCGATGGAGTGTGAATTTGGTGATTGTGCATGTTGGAGTTGAGGTGACACAGAGCAAGCCTCGAATCGGAAGCACAGGCGACACCTCAACGAATGGGAAATAAGAAGGCGGGAAAACGGCAAACAAAGCGTAAGCTGAAAGCAGCAGGATCAAAAAAGGCTGAACTGGAAAAGTGAAATAAGAGATAATCAGAAAACAAAAATTGCTTCCTCTGTGATTCTGAGAGGAAGGCAGGCTTGTTTCACCCGTTTGCTCTTAGTGGAGCAAACACCTTTTGTATGGCCTGGAGCCGTTTGTTGCTCAAGCCTTTTTTTGGTTTTTAAGTAGTTTTGGGGCAATTTCTCTCTTTTGCTTTGTTTCCAGCCCTCTTTCCTTTTCTGTTCTTTTCTTTTTCTTTTCTTTTTCTTTTTCCTTTCCTTTCCTTTCCTTTCCTTTCCTTTCCTTTCCTTTCCTTTCTGTTTAAACCTGGGCTAAGTACCGTACCGGTCACCCCTCTACAAAGGTGTGACAAAGCGCTGCTGTTTGCCACGGCCTTAAGTAGAGAATTCCACAGGTGTGCCAGGTTGGGCCTAATCAGCCCGAGGGCTTCTGGGAATTGGAGTTCCCTGAACCTATAGCACTTCGCGGCGGTTGCCCTCTGCTGGCTGTCGGCGGCACAGGCTGGGCCCTTACATGTTCCTGCTGCTCACAGTCTCTTTATGAGCTGTTTTAGAGTAGAGACCATCACTAGTGTAGTGATGGTACAGCATATAATCACCTACAACTGACCAAAGAAACGTTTGTATTTTGTGCTTGATTTCAATTTGACCGCTGAGAGCAAAGATGGTCCAATAATTAATCATATAACCAGCACACATCTGTATATGTAGATTTTTCTGCTTTTTCTTGCTGCTGAAAAAATCTGATTTCACACATTTAAATAACCCAAATTAAACATTTGACATATTTAAATTACCCAAATTAAACAAACGCTTGACTTCTTCTCGTTCGAGTGCTGGTGAGAAACTTACCTCCTGGTCCACTGCCATGATGCACGGCTGTACGCTAAGAGGTCCAGGCTGATATCCTGCTACCGGCTGCTGCACCACGATCAGAGACGACACGCTCTTCACCGTCTGCACTGGTGGATCCTGACGCGTCACTTCCTGACTGGCCACCTGACCCACAGAGACAGAATCTCTCAGAACTGTATGTACTATCAGGCTGAGTGGCTTAATTAGGTTTAGCGTGAGCTCACAGTAGCGTAACGAGTGACTGCACTGGAAGATAACAGTCATTTCCACTCGCACATGTACACAGTGTATGTTTGTTCATCCTGGATCTCTTGTAATGTGATAGCATTAGTGATGGGATGGAGAGAAAATGTACAATGATGGTAAATTTCCCATAATGACCAAAGTTATTACGGTGTTATCACGATATTGTTAAAAGATATTAATAATGTTTAAAAAGCACTAATAATCATTTAATCAAAGGTTTTATATGCATATATAGCTACTGTCAGAACACAACCTCGTATCTCCATCTTTGTCATTTTTCAGTTTTTGACGTAATCTGAAGTCTCCCTGTTGTCCTTTACATTGCGTATATATTTCATGACGAATGGACCAAAAGACATGATTCAAAATTACTTGGAAACACGTCTGGTTCCATTGACTTACATTAGAAGTAAAGTATGTTTTTTTCTTCTCCTGTAAAGTTACCATTTTGGAGATACAAGGTTTTGTTCTAACAGCAGCGACATGCTGTATTCATTTCTGACACAAAATCAACCACTGGTTTTAACACACTGTTAACAATAGCTCTCCTAATATAAATAATGAGAGAGATTCACCCCCCCCCATATAAATACAGCGGTCTTTTTTAAATTCTTATGCACACATCAATCAGAAAAATGCTTTAAGTATCATGTGTATAAAATATACAGACAATATGAATATAATATATATTGTGCTGATTATTTCTCTCCTACATTTTGGTCCAAAAACAATTTTGCCAGCCTCTTCTGACTAATCATATTTATTCTGATTAATATATTCTCATGATTTTAGGTTGGAAAACTCGTCTTGTTCAAACAACATAGAACTACATTGAATATTTATTTTTTCGCAAATAATCCGACTTTTTAGCAGCTGTTACAACAAAACCCTCGGTCTGTTACAATTAAGCCCACCACATCTACAACTCCTGTTTGAGCAGAGACTAAACTGGACCAGGCTAATTTAGCCATGTGTTACACTAAAACCGACATTACAATCCTAATAAACACCATTATTAGGTATCTATATTGTATTATTACACTAGATTTATTCTGTATCTTAAATTAATATATTTCTTTATTAGTAAAGGCTAACATGAGTGTGAATTGATCTGACCTGGCTCCAGGACGGGTCACTGGGTGGAGGAGATGGAGGAACGACACCCACTGATGACACGTTGAAGCCGATGGACTGGCTCAGATTGCCGGAGACCGCAGCCTGACCCAGATTGTCAGCGATGTTCTTCAGCACCTCAAACTGCTGCTCACCTGCGAGAGACACAGACAGGTCACCCAGGTGCCGAGTTAAAGATATAATAATAAAAAGATAATGATAGCTACGGTAACAACTATATTATTGTTATATTACATTATTATTAAAATAGTCTAATAATGATATAAATAAAATTGACATAAAGAGATAAAAACTTATTTATGAAGCATTTTTTCCTAATTATCTGATTTATTTATTCTATTTTATGGCATTTACATCAATGGCTGTATCACTAAGAACATTTATGAAATGAAAAATATACTGACTGCCTGTTAAGAGTTTGGGACGCCTAGCTTTTTAAAACAGTTGAACAAATGAGCATCAGTTTTATTTGTTGGTATGCAGTAATTAATGTTAAATGAAAGGCTGTTTAGATCTAGTTATTAATGTTTGTAAAAGCTGTAAACCTGACGTCAGCTATCTCGAGAATAAAGCCAAAGCCCACTCATTTTATCCCCTTGTCAGCACTCAGCAGCACTCAAACCTTTCACGTAGGGATGGGCGATGTGGCAAATATATAACATCAATGTTTTTCAGTGGCTTGATAAGTTGAAACATATAAAAAGATAACTAGCAGTGCCACATTTAAAAAAAACTGAAATGATTTTAATTCAATGTTTCATCTACTGCACTAAATCCAATTAAACACGACTAATTATGCTCTTTTGTAAAGAAGCATGCAGGTGGTAGTACTGAAGATATCCAAGATACGCTCGGAAAAGCATATGGAGGTATAATTTATCACAATATCAAATATCCTCATATCGCTCACTTGTACTAAGATACCTGGTTTACACTACTGTACCAGAATGATACAGTTAAACAGGCATTGACTGTATATATTTCAGTTCCTTAATATGATCCAATATGATTCAGTTCATACCATTTGACTCAGGCCTGATCCAATATGATTTAGTTCAGTTAAACTGGAATCGTACTGTAACTCATAACTCTTCCCACACCTCACTGCAACAGTGACCCTCCAGTTGTGTGCAAAAGTTTGGGCGCAATTGGTCACAATTACTGTTTATTTGCTGAATTTAAAACACTGAAAAAATTAAACAAAATAAAACAATATGTTGAACTCAGCAATAAACAGCAATTGCACATTAAAATGTGCAGAAAATGGCCGCTTTATGCAGAGGGTGCATGACTCTGACAACACATCTGGCAAATCTATACTTACACATATATATTGATATCTTGTACATCTTCTATCCATATCTTGTATAATCTGGAAGATTTCTATATCAATATTCTATATATATCAATATTCTATCTCCTGTGTACCTTCATCTCATTTATTTAACGACCTCAGACTAACTGACTGCACATACAGAAATGTGTACAATAGTACATATCTTATTACTCTACAACTGTACATTGGAAATACTAGTGTATATAGTGTATATGTGTATATATTTGGAGTCGGTGTATATATATTTATTTTTCCTTCTTAGATATATATATTTTTGTATTTCGCTGCTGTCGGAATAAAACCTCGTATCTCCAAAATGGTAACTTTACAGGAGAAGGAAAAAACATACTTTACTTTTAATGTAAGTCAATGGAACCAGAGTTTTTCCAGGTCATTTTGGGTCGTTTCTTTTGGTCTGTTTATCATGAAATTTACACACAATGTAAAGGACAACAGGCATTTTCAGATTATGTCAAAAACTGAAAAATGACAAAAATGGAGATACAAGGTTTTCCTCCGACAGCAGCGATTTAAATTCGATGAGCCATTTTTTACAGTGCAACGTGTTCAAGCTCATTCATACAACTGCAACTGTGCTGTGCGAACAAAACCACTCCAGGTAGGTTTTCTTACTTGTATGGAAAGCAAAAGTTTTAAAAGAAGAAAAGAGGAACAGTTCAAAAGGAGGCGTCAGCTCCCCAAACATTTAAGGTGTAATGTCTGCTGTTAGTGGTGAGTGGCTGCTCACTGGTGCTGTTGGTGGACGTCTCGTTGACTGGAGGCTGTTTGATCTCCACCTGAACGGTCAGCCCAGTGGAGCGCCTCCGCCGCGCTGAGCCCTCCCGGATGATGTTGGTGATGCGGATCATGTTGGGGGGAACCTTCAGGAAGGCAGCCAGGTTGGTGACCAGCTTGTCTCCGAAGAACTCTGCCTCGGTCATGAACGGGAGGTTGAAGGCGACGAAGAGAACCGGAGACGTGCGGACCTCGACAGGGTCAGAGCCTCGCAGCAGGACGTGCAGCATTTTGTAATCGGCATCAAAATAGTTGGAGCCGAGAGTGGAGTTCAGACTCGGGACGTACTGACCTGCAGGACGGACAGAAGAGAAGATAATAAAATTGTCAGAGAGAAATCATGAGCCGCATCTTTTATGCGTGTGTCTTATTTTATTCCAGTCGGAATTTTATATTATCTGACATGCTAATATAACTAATTATGAGTAGAAGCTTGTTGAAACTAATTAGCATACTGTTATATGGCTGGGTATCATTCCAAATATCTCAATATCAATCAAAATCACTGTAGGTACTTTTTCTTAGGTAATTTTTTATAAAAAGAAGATTATGCGACTTAATATTTAATCTTTCCTTCCTCTGTAAAGAGCCCATATCATGAAAGGACTTGTGATGGACTTATGATGTCATGAAAACCAACTCATTTACATATATATCCTCCTATTTAGCCTGTAGCCGTTTAGCTCCTCCCTTTAAGCTAAGTAATAAAGAGTGTTTCAGTCTGGACTGCTTTTGAATGAAGCGCAATACTGGACAGCCAATCATAACAGAGCTCAGCAAAATCTTGAACACGCCTGGTAAAATTATGTTTTATAGATTTTTAAATGAAAATAATTTCTAATGTATATATGAAATGACAATATTTCTATGTGTTTGCTGAGTTTAACATATTAGGAAAAAATATAAAACTGAGAATATAATGTAACTTTTACACAGAGCACATTTTATGTTTCCAGGATCTTAAAGTCAGCAAATAAACAGTAATCGTGCATTAAAATGTGCAGTAATGTGTTCTTTGTAGAGGATGTCTAACTCATTTTCACTCAACATTTTTAATCAACACGTCATTTGACCAGGGGCGGCACAATTTTGCATATAATAGAAGTCATGTACAAATGAAACTATGATGTTTTTGGTACATAAGCACAAATACCACACAAATGTCATTTGTGGGCCTCAGGGAAAAATAAAATACAATAAAAAATCACAGGAGGTGAGACCGTTGAGGTTTTTTGTAACCTATAAACTTCTAACCTTTAAAATTGCTAAAATAGTACCAAGCAGTGTGGGAATCTGGAGAGTGTAGTGAGGGTGTTTACAGATGCTGCTGCTGTTTATTACACTGACATTAATAACACACTTATGAGATGTAATACAGACAGACAATTAGAATGCTAGATTTTGTAGCAAGCATGATTCACAATAGCTGACAAGACTGACTACTCAGGTACTGAAATTTGGTACCGAATGACTATTTTTGAAGTAATTCACTCAGTAAGTTAGTCAGTATCCACTAACTGATGGCTGCTCTCTCCTGTTCGTTGTTATGATTGTCTGACTGAACTGTTCCTTTTATTAGGTCTATATTGAGCTGTACTGTACCGGCGTAGACAGGCTTCACCAGGGTGTAGTCCGTTTTGGCACTATTCCACTGCGCGTTGTTTGGTGCGACCAGGCGATTGTTCACGTAGACGTCCAAACGCTGAGGATTTGAGTAAAACACAGCGACTCGAACCGTCTGAAAAAAGAGCAAAAAGAGAACAGTTGCTAAATAACTCCAAACCTCCAACCTCATTGGCCTTAAAGGGGAATTACACTTTTCTAAAAGAAATTCTGCATAATTCAGTGGTTGATCTGTAAACAAAGCAATTCAGAGTTCAATGTGAAGTGATTCATTGTAAATTTATTGACTCAGACTACTTTAAAGTGGTGGTGATAGGAACCAGGGGTCGCCATGACTACAACACAAATACAGACATTTTATTTACTATCCAGAACCACCAGTGAACCCTACGACAGTGCTTCAGGGCCACTCTTAATAAAAATAAAAAATAGTGGACTTGGAGAATAAAGTCATAATATTTCGAGAAAAAAGTCGTAATATTTTGAGAAAAAGTTCATAGTATTTGGAGGATAAAGTGGTCTAACTGTAGGGGAGCTTCTGTCTTTCTGTGGATCATTTTGATCATCATTCTCACTGTCTGTGAAACTTCATGCCCTCTTTGAATGGGGGGAGATGTAGCCCCCGATAGCCGTGTAGACGACCCTGCCTGAGATTCTCCTTCAACAACACAGACAGACAGTTTCCTCCGAGTCCGTCTGGCTCTTTATTCTAGATAAACACGGTTTCCTGCTCAGCCGTTTCAGCCGGTTCTTATACTAATAACAGGCTGGTGCTGCTGTGCAGGAGAGACAGGGAGACTGAGTGTTTCTTTATGGGTGAATCGATATGAAAGTAGAACTTCACCAACTCACCGCCCCTCATTTAACACGAGGAGGTGCTGCTTCCCTTCGCAAAGCCTTTGGCCCCAATACTGCGACCTTTCCTGGTATTAATGTCATTTAATGTTGTAATTCTATGAATTCTATGTAATTCTATTTTTTTTTTTACTTACGTAAGAACCACTGTAAAGCAATATCTCTCTTATCAGGCAGTGAATTCATAACCATCTTATGTAATAATTTTCTGTGAGGGAGCTTTTAGAGGTGGACGTCTGGTTCCTATCACCACCACTGTAAACAGTTCTGACTCTGTACATTTTCCTAGAACGGAGCATTTCACACCAAACCACTCTGAACGACTTTGTTTACATTGTATTTACTTCCGTATTGGTCAGATGTTAGTGACACTTAGCGAGAGAATATGGAGAGTAAACTGGTAGTGATCTATCGTACATCAGTGGGTTTAGCATTCAGCATCATGAGTCTCAGTTTCTGTGGTGATGTGCTGGTGAAGTAGATGTCATAGGACTTGTTTGTGGCCACAATGCTGTGGAAGAGAGAGACTCTCTTTTGACATGTGTAGCCTGCGCACCAGCCGTGGTCTTGTGGGCCTGTGCAAACAGACAGGGTAGGAGACAAAGTTATCAAACTAACAGAAACCGCTCTAAATATCACAATATGCTACACACAAATAATTACTTAATAAATTAATAATGAAATAATAACTGCTTTTGGCATACGGTCATATGAAAAAGTTTGACAACCCAGGACAAATTATGTTTAAAAGACTTCTAAGTGAAAATATAAATCTAATTTAAGTTTTTTATTTGTTTATATATTTGCTGAGTTCATCTATTGGAAAAAATAAAACAGAAAGATAAAAATGTGCCATAACTTTTGCACAAGCTGCATCTTATGTTTTATTTATGTCTTTATTTATTTATATGAAGAATATTATTTGCTAAAGTTCGA
Source organism: Colossoma macropomum (assembly GCF_904425465.1). Classification (NCBI taxonomy): domain Eukaryota; kingdom Metazoa; phylum Chordata; class Actinopteri; order Characiformes; family Serrasalmidae; genus Colossoma; species Colossoma macropomum. The sequence continues at coordinate 49,416,653 of NW_023494787.1, forward strand.
TTGTAAGCTTTAATTGTATATTCAAATTTGCAGGATTCGACTTATTTTCACTTAGAAAATCAACAAAGAATGTAATTTGACCAGCGGTGCACAAGCTTTTGCTTACGACTGCATATGGAACCCAAATACAGACACCAAAAGGTCCAATCTATAGTTGGGACAGACGTACCGTTCAGCAGGTCCACGTAGCCGTCTCCCAGCACAGCCACAGGGGACAGACGCCTGGTTTCAGTGTCTGAGTCTAAACTCTCGATCACCAGCATCCTGTAGTTCAGCCCAAAGCACTTGTAGGCCTGCCAGGAGCTCATATACACACAGCTGGGGTCCCGGATTATACCTGCAGCGCCGTATATGGATCAGTGTAGAATGAAGTCAGAGTACAAAACACATTTCAGACTTTGATTTATTTGGACTAAAATTGGACTAAAATCTTTCTGCGACCCTGTGCTTTAATTAAGATTATTATATTAAAACAAACAATTCAAAATTAAATTTTCTCACTAACAAACATAACACTACCCAAACTTTACCAGCTGTTTCAGTAGTGACTGTTTCAGTTTTAACTCATTTTGAGCAGAACTCAAAAACACAGTCAGGACATGACCAGCAAACACAGCTTTGAGCAGCTGTACACAAATAAAATCACTATATTTTTCATTAAAATACGCAAAAAAATTAATTGCAGAAAATCTGCGTTTCGGTAGTGATGATTCTTAATGTTCCTCACTGACTTTCAGACATTGAGACACATTTACTTCAAAATAATGGGATCTAACTGCTCATCTTGTGGTCATGAGGGACAGGGATGCAGCCTCACTTCCTGCTCTAAGATACAGGGGTGTATCTAACATACAGGGGTGTATCTAAAATAAGGCTCCGCCTACAGACTAAAACTCTGTCTTTCGGTAGTGACATGAAAATGCAGGACAGCATTTTTTCAATAAAGTTTTTTATTTAAAAATTAAACTCATGATAAATATCAAAATTAAAAGAAATTAAAAAAGATCTTTTAAAAAAAAAACTTTGTAAGTATTATTTTCAGAAGTGTAAATTTAGGAGTTTAGGAGTGTAAATTTAGAACCTCCCGACTGAAAGTACCCTGTAAATGATTATTTCATATATATTTAGCTTATTACAATCTCAATTAATGCCTCAGGTTTAAATATATCACAAAATAATCCTTGTAAATATGTATGGTTTGATTACGTAATTGTTTTTGAAATAGTTTTTGACTTTGTGAGCACAGTTTGAACTAATTTGGTAGAATGGTCCATGTACTGTGTGTCATTTGTCCTTTGTGCACATAGACTTTTTGCAGGCTATGGCGGGTTGTGATCTCTGGATAAGAACCAAAAATAAAATTTATAATATTGATGCTTCAGAATGAAACTTCCTCGCAGACGCTTAGACTCTAGACACAGCTGGCAGAAAGAACCACTCGACTTCATGTTATCTGGATCATTTAAAGGGAAAAAATTCATACACACCTTTGTTTGGTGCTATTTGGGTTACAGGAATACGGCTGCCGTTGAGGTAGGTGAGCATGACTTTGGGGATCCGGTAATCTCCCAGCCCGTGTCGGGGGTCCCCGTTCCACTCATACTCAGACTGGGGGACCACTGACCCTATTGCCCCCAGGAAACTACCGTCCAGGTCGTTCAACAGGCTCTTCTTCTTAGCATCACAGTCCATGTCCACACAGTCGGATGGGTTCACCTTGCTGTGATGAGTGAATCGTAGATAAGACACCAATACTGATTTTTAATTATGATTCTTTTCTTTAAGTTGCTTTTTTAGGCCTTGAAGACCAGCATATCCACTTTTCTGTGGCTTGAGACTTGAATGTTGAATGTAATGCCACTCTTAAAAAAGAGGGTTCTTTAAGGTTCCTTTAGTAAAGAAAATGGCTCTATATAGAACCATGAACATTCAAAGAACCCTTTGGATGATTAAAGGGTTTTTTTGCATCATCAAGAGGATGATTTAGAATGTGTTTTATATGGTTCTCTAATAGAAGATCCCTTTTTTGGTGCTATATAGAACCATCTATGGCACTCTGCAATCTGAAGAACCCTTTATCGATGCGAAAAATCCTTTACTCATGCAAAGTGTTCTTTTAGGATTCATGGTTCTATATAGAACCATTTCCTTGAATAAAGAACCCTTGAGGAACCATCATTTTTAGGTGTGTAGCTGTGTTTGTGTTGTCACATAGCGTATTCAGTTGGTTCTGATTGGTCTGACTCATCTACAGGTGGCTCACAAGCTCCATGTTATTAGATTAAATGTCCCAACCTTAAACTTGTAGAGGCAACTTTGCTGATAAATTAGACTACACTGCAAAATATGTCATCTTGTCACGTGAAATGATCTTAAATCTAGTCAATATGTCTAATATTTCCCATTTTAAGGTGTCTGTGCACTTATTATAAGAATATTTAACTTATTTCTAGACATTTTTTATTTGTTTTAAGTAATTTTATTAACTAAAATTGTCTCACTATACTCGTAGATCATTTTGCTGGTTTCAAGCACATTTCTTAAAACAAGCAAAATTATCTGCCAACATAGTGAGACAGTTTTACTTAATAAAATTACTTAAAATAAATAAACAATGTCTAGAAAAAAGGTAAATAATCTTAAATTAAGCTTACAGCTATCTAAACAGGAGAAATTTTAGATTGTTTGACTATGTTTAAGATACTTTTATATGACAAAATACCATTTTTTGGAGTGTATAATTAAAATTACAGCTCTTGCAATTTGAAAGTGGCACTCTAACATTCTAAATAATATTAAGTATTAAATCTTTCAGCTCTATAAAATGATAAAAGTCTTCCCCTCTGGCAGAAGACCAGTTTTTAGGGAGCATATAGCTATGAGCAGTAAAACAGCAAAACAAAGAATGCTGAAAATTGGCTGTATAAGGGCCCAGCCTGCACCGCCGGTCGCCAGCAGAGGGCGACGGCAGCAAGGTGCAACAAGTTTAGGGAACTCCAATTCCCAGAAGCCCTTGGGCTGATTAGACCCGACCTGGCACACCTGCGGACTCCTCTACTTAAGGCCATAGCAAACAGGAGCCCTTTGTCACACCTTTGTAGAGGGGTGACTTTGTAGCCCAGGTGGGTATTTAAACAAAAAGAAAAAACAAAACAAAACAAAAAGAAAAGAAAAGAAAAGAAAGAAATTGGGTCCTTCATTCAGAGTGGTTTGATGTAAAAAGCTTCATTGTAGAGAAACTTCATTTCACAGACTTCTGATGTCTTTACAGTGGTGGTGATAGGAACCAGGAGTCGCCATGACTACAACACAAATATAGCCATTTTATTTACTATCCAAAACCACCAGAGAACCTACACATGACTCCTGAGCTTTACATGTAATGTTGATGTTAGTAAAAGGTGGGAAATCTGAAAAAATGCATTTTCTTCTGGGACTATTTTGCCTCACAACACCCTGCATGTATCCCTTCACCATAAAAGGATTTAAATAAGTGGATTAAAATACATTTTAAGCCAAAATCCCTACCACAAACTATCATAAAGCAACATGTCAGACATCAGGCAGCATATTCCTATTATAACTTTCTGTAAGGGAACTTTTAGAGGTGGACGTCTGGTTCCTATCACCACCACTGGGAACAGTTCTGACTCTAAGTTTCTCTAGAACAGAGCGTTTCACCCCAAACCACTCTGAAGCTCAACCATTTAATTATGTAGAATTTTTTGAAAATTTGGTTCCCTTTTAAGTTATTAGGTATATTTCAGCCTGGATCACTTTTCGAACAAGGCAGATTACAAGACCGCCAATCAGAACAGAGCTTATTTACATATCTGTCTTAAAGGCACAGTAACACAGTCTAATTCTAAGAGATAAAATAGTCTGTAAAATGTAATACAAAAGTTAATTATTACTGTATTTTGTACAAAAAACACACAAATGTAATAAGTGGACCTCAGGGAAAAATATACAAATATACAACATATAACATGGTCCTTCAAAACAGCAAAGAAACACTCATCTGAGTGACTCATTATCATCACAACTGATATTGTGATGATGATTCATAAACGACTGTGCAGCCCTGCTCTGCACCCACAACACTCACCTCAGATCTGGCCGATGAATGAACACTTGGGCTCCCTCTGTGCTGTCACTCTTGGTGATCCTCCTAACATAGACAGGGTGCTGCAGGTCCTCGTTGCCCGGATTGGTCATAAACATGTAACTTGTTTGGCTCGAGCACACGTTTCTGAACCCAGCGAAAGTGGTATCTGGAAGATGAATATAAATCAACTCCATTCAGACTTCATACAGCAGATTAATCAGCCATACACTACAGTTAGAAATAAAGGTTCTGTTCAGGTACATTTTTCATTCATCAAGCTACAAACATTGTAAATGTTCCCTCAAAGGTACAACAGTGGTTTTAAGGTCTGATTGTGAACCTTAAATCAGTTTTTCCAGGTGAAAAGTTCGTATTTGTACCTTTTCATAACCGAACGTTTTAAAACAGAACAGTAAAATAAAGTCCTGGAGACGAGACGGGGTGTGTGGAGTCAGTACAGCTTAGAACATATCATTTCAGTGGATTATGGTTCAGTTATGATCCCTGACTAAAGGTACTGAGATGGATCCTTGAGGGTTCCACCCCAGTGACCGTTTACTACCTTTATTTCTGAGTGTACATAACATTGTCCAGCGTCTTACCAGTCACAGTCAGGAGTCCACTGATGGCGTTGTAGCTCATGAGTCCATCATGGGCTTTCATTGGAGCTCCATTCTGGGCTGACTCAAATGTTGGCCAAGAGATTCCAGACCTGCCACCTGCCACAGATCGAGAATTCAATCAGAAGTCAATACAGGCCTGTTCATCATTCAGTTTGTAAGTTTAAATGTTTAAACTTTTAAAATTTCTAAAATTTAAATGTTGAGGGGGTTTATCATAGCAATGCAGTGGTTTAAGCAATGTTTTTTTTAATTAAAATTTTTTTTTACACAGGTCAGAATGAGAGGAATACTAGGTAAGAATATGTAACAGCATAATTTGAACCCATTCATGCCCAAGAACCATATTTAGGATGTTAAAATGCCACAGAATCTGCTTTGATTGATCTACAGCGATGAAATTTGGTGTGGTCACACCTTGGATGAACATCTATGCAAAATCATCAATCAAAAAGTGCAATAAAAGAATCATGTTTTATTGTAAATAAGTTACACATCCTTTAGACACACTTCTGCATATTTTCATGCAGTTACTGTAAAAAGTAAGCAAAAGTTATGACATATTTTACATTTTTTAAATGTTAACCTCAAATAAAAAGAAATTATGCTGTAAAAGTTAGAGGAAAAATGCCTCCCTGTAGATAATGCTTCAACTTATTTTCAAACAACGAATCATGTAATTTGGCACCGTCTGGCACCAACTTTGCATGTAATTTTTTACACTTCTGTACATTTGTTATCTTATCCTCTTGGGTCATGGGGGGGTGCTGGAGCCTATCCCAGCACTCGTTAGCAGAGGGCAGAAAACACCCTGGACAGGCCGCCAGTCCATCACAGGGCAGACAGACAGACATACACATTCACACATACACTGAGGGCCAATTTAGTATCTCCAATTGGCCTGACTGTCTTTGGACTATGGGAGGAAACCCACACAGACACGAAGGAGAACATGCAGACATCACACTGAAGGGACCCTCTTTGAGAACCCAGGTCCTTCTTGCTTTGGGGCGACAGAGCTATGCACTGCACCACCATGCCACCCCACCTTACTTGATTTTAAAATGTTAAATTAAGCTAAAAAAAATATCTAGCATAATTGACTTGAACATTTATTTTTGATTGTGCTCAGGAAGACTCAGAGAACATATGGGCCAAAGCAAATTTAACATTTCACATACAGACATTAGCGGGATTAAGACGGATTCTTCATTTGAAAAGTGGAACTGTACCCTTAAGAGGCCGGGGGGCTCTACTGCTGTCACTCAGAAGCATGTTGGTATCCATAGGCATACTGTCACTGCAGTTAAAGTTGGGGCTGCTGCCAACAATCAAGGCATTCTAGGAAAGAAAAGGGCATATTAGGAGATACTGATCTAATAATGAAATATTATTATAAATATGGAGAAATATGGAAACAACCATTGTTCTTCAAACTTGCTCACAAGCTATCAACACTTTTCAAAATAAGAAATTCTTGTCACTTTTTACTGTATTTATATTCATTTGCATTTGTTCTGGTAATGTATTGCTGCTGTCAGAACAAAACCTCGTATCTTCAAAATGGCAACTTTACAGAAGAAAGAAAAAAATATACTATACTTTTAATGTAAGTCAATGGAACCAGAATTTTCAAGTATTTTTTTGCCATTTTGTAAATATGTGATATTTAGCTCCTTACCTGCACAAGCACAGTTTTGTTGGAATATTCATGGCTGACTGAGGGGGGCTCGTAGATTAAGGATGCGATGCCCATGCCGTTATCAACAAGGGTCACGTTGGAAACAATCACACTCATGGGTACCTAAACAGGGGGAAGAAGAGAATGGAGCTTATTGTTCTTGAATGGTCAGAATGCTCTGTCATACAGTTTGTGAATAACTGTATTCGTCTGAAATACAAAGCAAAACTGCTGCATAGTTGAGTCATTTTAACATGGCAAAATCTAAAGACATGAAAATGAGCTCAAACTCAGAATAAACCAGAGTGTTTATTTTAGTCATTTAGTCGTGTTGTGCAAGAAAAACAGCAGCGAGTTCACAGACACTGACACTTTTTATGTGCAACAACAATTTGGATGTTTTTCAGTATAAGTTGTAAAAATGAATTTTTAGGTTATGGTTGGTTTGTCCAATGTTTTAATTGTTTTATATATTATTTTATTTTGATCTTGTCCCAAGATTTTTTGACATTGGTTTCACTGAAACAAACCATTACAGAAAAAATTGTTACTTCTTATATGGACATCACCATAGATGAAATACAATACTGATAGTTTCATGTGTTGCATAAAGATGGTGCCAGTAGTGTAACTCATAAAACATTTCAGCCTTTTCCCCTGTTGGCCCTGCCATGTTGGTATGATTGACAAGTTGGGAAGTCAGTGAAAATGAAAATGCAATCTGGTCGAATGCATTTTCAAAGGTATTTTGACACAGAACGAGCACAGTTAGTGAGAATATGCAATTGCAAAGCGGAGAGGTTGAACTTTCTACCTTGGTGTTCTTTCTGATAATGCAATTTAAATGCATTATTAGAGTGAAAATATATTTGAGAATTATATTTCAATCATCATTTTGACATTATTTGATTAATTTTATTTGAATTATCTCCTTGATCATAAACATGCAGTTCTGGAAACACATTTTAATTCAAATATAGCTACTTAAGCATCTAAATCTTTTATAAATGAAGTGTCAATACTAGTGCACAAATGGCAAATTAAAATCAGTTTTGATATATTTTCATTATGAGCTCAACATTGCATTTATGAGCGGAAATTTAAATGCAAATACATTCTCAATTTACATATTATATTCTCATTGTCATTTTGATACTGATACGCCTCCATTCGTTTTAAACAGTGTATGGAAATGTAAACCTCTATCACAGACACGCTTCTCACTGTCTTTCGTAGAAACCACTGTCAGTGATCAAAACTAGGCATCTGGGTGTAGCCTATCAGAGTAATGTGGACAGAGGGGCGGGGCTTATGTTATGGACACACCCACCCTCAAATCACTAGGCTTTTTTTTCTGAAGACCTTATAAATTCTAGGGGTTGTGATTTTGTGATCCATTCTATTAGAGGCCAGACACTGAAAAGTTCTATGCAGACGAGCTACAAATTAAAGTTTAAGTCATTTTCATTGTGTTTTGTGAAATCTGAAATTTTTCACATGGAATACTGAAAATCAAATCAAATGAATTCAGAAGTGGTAATAAATGCATGAATAGTTGTCACGCCCCAATGACTTCACCAGCTAGAACTCAGATTCCAGGAGAGCGTAATGATACAAAGGCTGGAAGGTAAACTTGCATCACCACTGATCATACCTGGAAGTAAATGCCAAAATCAAAGCTTCTCCAAACTGTGAAGCCCTGGATCTGAGAACAGCCAGGCAGCCCATCTTTATTCATGTAGACTCCAAACAGGCCTCCATGGGCCTCATTCTGCTGCCACTGAGCCACAGCGCTGGAATAACCTGTTGACATATCAAATAAGATTAATATGTTGAAGTGTTGCAGGCGAAATATGCAGCTGCATTGTTTTATTTTTATAGTTTTGTATTAAAGAAATAGTCAGACTGATTTTCACTCACTCCAGATGATCAACCCGGTCAATCAACAAAGTCACCGAAATATTTTCAGTCAATACATCCCCAAAATTTCTCTCAACCAGCTCAAACTGCATCTGGGTTTTTAAGGTTGTGACTTGTCCATGTGATTTAATATGACTTGCCGTGAGCCGTTACAGTGAACAGAATTCCACCGTGTCGCAGACAACAGGTGTTGTGGTAAATTCTGACTCCTCTTTTCTAGTAAATTCATGTCACTCAGGCTTTTCTATTAGTTCTTTTGATTAATAACTGTTAATCTTTATGTTTCTAACTGAAGATCTATGTTTAAGAAGGACACACAGTCTCATTGATGTGAAGCACTGCTGAAGAAACCAATGCTACACACTTAAAAATTCAGGGTTCTCTAGTAAAGAAAAGGGTTCTATATAGAACCATGAACATTCAAAGAACCCTTTGCATGATTAAAGCATCATGTAAGAGTTCTTTAGAATGTGCTGTAGACAGTTCAGAAAGGTTCTATATAGGGTTCTACATAGCACCAACAAGGGTTCTTCTACTGTTACGATGTCAGGTTTGTTAAAATAGAAGAACCTTTTTTGGTGCTATACAGAACTCTTTTCAAAAAGGTTGTATATATAGAACCATTCTCCATTGATCTGAGGAACCTTTTCGTGATGAAAAGAACCCTTTAATCATACAAAGCGTTCTTTATAGAACCATTTTCTTTACTAAAGAACCTTCTGAAGAACCATCTTTTTTTGAGAGTGCATAGAACATTTTTGAATGGTTTTATATAGGACCAAAAAGGGTTCTTCTATTGTTATGATGTCAGGCTTGTTACAATAGAAGAACCCTTTTCAAAAAGGTTCTATGTAGAATCATCTACAGAACATTCTCCATCAATCTGAAGAACCCTTTCACAATGCAAAGAACCCATAATTTTCAAGTGTGTATGATTATTAGTATTCAGCACCTCCTTGTGGGCATTTTCAGGCTGCTAAATGTGAGTGAATGAGTTACAAGCCCCATCCATGAAACACGTCACATCCAAAAGCGGAAACAGAAATTCCAAACTCAATCTGTTTCATCCATGTGACCACATCACTTATACGCATGTGAAGGGGAGTCGGACTCTGCTGGGATTTTGGCACAACACCTGTTATCTAAAAGGCCTGGCTGGCTTTGGGAATGCATTTATGAGTTTAGGTGACTATTGACTTATGGTGTTTATCAACATCAGACTCTATCACTAAACTAAAGAAGCAAAATTTGGACAACATGTCTTGGCTGACTGGCTACTGGGGTAAGGGTAAAACTCTAAATTAAATTTTCTGATTTACTGTTTCTTTAATTGTTAGTGATCATAGAGGGGGTGCATGTGCAGTATATTAGGATTTTGCACCTCATGACAATTACGGTAACGCTAATATACAGTACCCTCAAATTACCTGGACACGGCTCTCCATCAATTCGGAATCCAACTCTTTCATAACCAGCAACTATGTTCCCCTGAAGAACTACATTAGTTCCCTCATTTGCCTTAAAAATAGAACACAAATGTTAAATGTTTGATACAGAACATTTATTTCCTTTGAAGACAGGCTGTTGCATGAGATGCTCTATGTATACGTCCTCTACACACCTCAATAGCAGCGTTCCAGTTGAAGTTGAAGGCCTCTGCTCTTCCATTGTATGATCCTGGCCAGAGTGTCATAGTAACCAAATTCCTCCGGACGACATTGTTATTGCCCCACACCCTGATACCTACAGTGCAGAGAACATAGTTTAATATCCAAGCTTCCTTTATTTTTTTTAGAAAAGACAAAGATGAGCTCAAGTTAAGATTTTCAGCTTCTTTTTCTTTGTAGCCTTTTATGTACAGTGGGGTCCAAAAGTCTGAGACCATTTTGAAAATCTAGGATTGTTTTCATTTAATCCTGCAAATAAACAACAAAGTTTGAGAATTTTTTAAAAAATTTAAAACAAAGAAAAGTTATTACAAGGAAAACACGAAGATGAAATTCACAGTTCTGCATTATTTCTAAGTCACTAAGTAAATTTGTGACACTATATTAAGGCCTTTTTGTACAAAAATTCCTTCCACCGTGTTCAGACGATTCTCAAGTGGATTTGATCTACTGATCAGAGTTTTTTTTAAGGGGAACACTAAGAAATTCTGAAATTTATGTTGGAATTTTAAAGATTCTACTGTTCACTCAGATTGTTATGCTGATAGTATCATTTGAGATGAAAAATGCTTTATTAAATTAAAAACCAACGCAAAATAGAAGCATTTTCACCACTGCTCTCAGACGTTGGGTCCATACTGTCTGTATTTTATTGTTTATATTTATCTATATCTCAATTTGTTTTATAAATTTCTTTTCACTGTAATGGTACCTTGTACCATATGACAGTAATAATTAATAATTCACTTAAGACTGTAGAGAATATCTTCCTACAATAAGCCAAAGGCAATCATGGGAGTCTGAATCTCTATGTCTCACATAAGCCTCATACAGCACTGAGGTCAAAGACGTATTACATTATATGAGGCAGAGATCTAACAGGAAACACACTGGACAGGCCACCAATGGTTATAAATACGCTGCCTGATGTCTGAGACATTGTTTTATTATACTTTTGAGAAGATTTTGGCCTAAAACGTATTTTTTAAATCAATTCATGGTAGAGGGATACATGCAGGGTGTTTATATGGCAAAATAGTCCGCAAAGAAAACTTATTTTTCATATTTTCCACTATTTTACCATCAACATTCCATATAAAACTCAGAAGACTTGTGTAGGTTCACTGGTGGTTTTGGACAGTAAATAAAAAGTCTATATTTGTGAATGACTTTGTTTACATCTCATTAATTAAATCATGCCACAAGATCAGCTGAGGTGTAGGAGAAGCTACCTTCTCCTACAGTGTGATGAATGACATTGTCGTCAACGCTTAGTCCGTCCGTTCCGAAGATTCCGATGGCAGGAGCAAAGCCATGGTGGAAAGCGCAGCCCTTAATGTAGGATTCATTCTGAACCACCTGGGAAAATATAATATTCAAATGATTCAATCTTACAGATTCCACTGCACACACTGCCCTCTGTGTTATATGGAACTCTATGGAACCAGAAAGATAACATCCCCAAACAAATCCCCCACTGAGTTTTAACAGAATTGGTTAGTGAGCTGGTTGCCTCACCACTCCCAGGTTGAGGAAAGCCACAGAGTAGCGAGGATCAGTATAGTCTGTCCATCCCTCCTGGCCAGTGTGGTAAAACTCCACATCTCTTATCTGGGCCTTTCCTGTAAGAGTGATAGAGTAACAGTAAAGAAAAGACCTTGAATTGGCCACTTCATCAAGTACACATCCTTATATCTACACTGACCATAGAGGAGTACTTTGTAGTTCTACAGTTACAGACTGTAGTCCATCTGTTTCTCTGCATACTTTGTCACCCTGCTCTGTGGGGGTCCTGACCGTTGAAGAACAGGGTAACAAAGTATGCAACTTTGTAAGTTGCAAACCTGGAAGTTTTACCAACAAAATCTAATATTGCACTTAGCAAAATGCCTTACAGAGTATTAATTTGATGTGAAAAGATTGATCTGCATAATTTTGACCAAAATTATTTCCATTTGTTGACTTACATGCCTGTAAGTAGTGGGCAATATTAAAATAGTTGTTGTTGTTGTTGTTGTTGTTCATTCGTTATTGTGATGTTTTTTTATTATACCATGGCTGTCAAAAGTGCCTCAAAACATAAGATCATAAAAGAGACCCTGTAAACAACAACAACTAAACTGCACAGTAACAAGTACCTCATCTTTTTTCCAAAATCTTATTTTATTCTTTCATGTTTACCACTTATTTGACCTTTTCTCTCTCTTCTGAGTCCTTCGTTTTTATATATGTAGTTGAAGTATCATGATGTTATTCCTGGCTGGCGCACGAAGAATCTGCTTGTGGGTGTTGCAAGCTATAATTAGGGGGGCAGTCGTAGGATGGAGGTTAGGGAACCAGCCTTGAGGCAGGAAACTCGCCAGTTCGATCTACTGAGCTGACTGTATGTGACTGAAGTGCCCTTGAGCAAGGCACCTAACCCCCAACTGCTCCCTGGGTGCTGTGGATAGGGCTGCCCACCACTCTGGGCAGGTGTGCTCACTGCCCCCTAGTGTGTGTGTGTGTGTGTGTGTGTGTGTGTGTGTGTGTGTGTGTGTGTGTGTGTGTGTGTGTGTGTGTGTGTGTGTGTGTGCGTGTGTTCACTAGTGTGTATGTGGGTGTTTCACTGCACAAATGCAGAGGTGAATTTCCCCATTGTGGGATTAATAAAGGGTAAAGGGTTATAGTCATATACTTCAGCATATGAGATGCTAGTACAGGTAGATTCACTTGAAAGAGGCCCCGAATATTCTGTAGTAACTCCCGTTAGGATGAAGCAATCTGAACCAAAAAAATACACTACACACCTTGACGTATGTGTAATTGATTGCATTAATGCGATGCTGGAAGTGATCTCAGTTTTCTGCCAGACACGTGAAAGGGTACGGGGGTATGCACCCAGAAGTTGCAAACGGAGGTTAAATGTTGTGACTGCTGTCCGATGCCTACCTCATTGCTCTGAGGGGCATCCTGGCTTGTTCGAAGCTCCATATACTGAGGAGCACATTGCGTGTTGTTTTGTTCAGATTGCTTCGTCCTAGCGAGAGTTATTACAGAATATTCGGGGCCTCTTTCAAGTGAATCTCCCTGTAGCAGTTATATTGTGCAGTCTTAAGCCCTAGCATATAAAATGACACACCTCTGTAGTTGATTCCTCCTCTGGAGAAGGTTCCCACCAGCACCCTGGCGCCGAATGACTCTGTTAACAGGTTTGGATAATCCTGCCCAATGATCTTAATGTTCCTGCTCAGCAGACCCACATCACCAGCCAGCCTGTAGCTCTGCGACGTACCAGCCACTGTGTAGCTCTCACCTGCAGAGTCAGATATATTGACAGTTAGAAATAATGAGTCAGAATCTTCAAATATTTGAAAAGTCATGAATTTGGGAAATCTTTCACTATGCAAGTGAGCTTGTCTCTAAAGCTATACATTCTCAAAAAAACCAACAGATGCCTGACCACTATACCCCACAGAGGGCAGTGTAGAGCCTGAGATATATATTTTCTTCAGAGTTTCTTATCTGTTTGTACCAAAGAATAAATAATAGAAAGATTAAGATTTTTACTACTAATATTTTTCAAACAATGCCTTGAACCCACACATGTGGACTCACCGATGTGTGTGTAATTGAGCGGCTGGGCCAGGGTCAGTGTGAGGCCGTTGTTCGTGACTGCAGTGATGGTGCGGGTCTCTGTCTGCGCCGGGTCATAACTTGTGGTGGACAACACGATTTCATCTCCAGCCTGGTTGAAGGAAGTGGAGTGGTCAGAAAATGGACAAACGCACTGCTAATGTTGAGAGAACGCTTGAAATCAGCTTTGATTAACTACGACTGCACGTCTCCGACTACTAAGTGCTCCCTTGTGACGTCCAGGGTTTAAAAGGTAGAGTGAGATGATGGAGCCGTCAACAAAGCAGAAAATGAAGCTTCAACTAAAAAAACAGAAATTGGGAAGCAGTAACACAGACCGTGAGCGCAACACTGCAGCCGCAGCACTCTGGTTTTTGTGCTGTGTGTTCTCACACATGTACATCTGATCCTGAGAGTTTAAAACTGAGTGCGTTTACATTCACTCAATAATCTGATCATAATCAGATTTCTGCAGTTATCTGATTATTCATATGGTCATGTAAACACCGTACTCTGATTTCTTAGACTGGACTAAGGTCTAGAAATACGATTGAGAAATCCGATAAAGAGGCTGGATTTTAGCTCACTCATCAGATTTGTCAGTGCATGTAAACTCTTACTCTGATTTCTTTCGGATTTCTCAGTCTGCGCATGTGTGAAAACAGACGGTGGTACCAGAAATAAGCGAGCAGCGTCGCTGCGAGATGCAGCAAAACACTTTTGGAGCGGCGCTGAAATCAAATACATGCTTAATGAAATGAAGGATTTAAATATTCTTCCTCTTCTAGACGATGTTTATTCATATTTTCAGGTAAAGTGACTCAAATGTTTAAAAAAAAGCCGGGGTAAGAAGTTTGAGTTTGACAGTATGTTTATGTTACGTCTTCTTCTGTGAGTTTATTGGCTGGTTGCAAAGCAAAAATTTGATTACTGTCTGACTCTTGTAGACCTGGAGTTTCCCCATTATCTGATTACTCAAGTGCATGTAACCATGTTGATCGGATTACTGACGAAATCTACATTTCTGCAGTTATCGGATTATTAAGCACATGTAAACACACTCAATGTTATTCTGTTAGTAAATATCATTTAAGCACATGCTTGGGGCTCTTGCCTCTGTCTAGCTGCTGTGTCTGCTGCTGTTGGAAGTGGAGGAAAATACACGCAAAACCAGCCACTACAAGTTTTCCATACTAAAGTAAACAGAACAGAATATGTACTCAGCCTCACTTTCCATTTGTCTCCCCATGTTCTCTCATGTAAAATAGCCAAAATCGTACGGAACCTGAAAACGTGTGACTTTACGCCTGTATTCTGCTCAGATGTTGAAATAAGTAAACTGAATCTATGGAGTGAACTCACCTGCCAGTCCACAGGCTCCTGCAGCGATATGGAGTTGGAGCCGGCCTGGGCAGTGCTGGCCAGTTTAGTGCGATACACATTGTGTGGCAATCCATAAAAGTCAAGAGTACCAAACACACCTGAAAGAGAACAGCATTCTCATCACATTAGCATCACATTAGAGTTTAATCATGTATAACTGGCTGCTAATAGAGCCTGTAAATGGTAATGAAATAAACAAAACACTCATTTCCATTACACTATCATTATGGTAATTTATGCTCTCACCCAGCACTTTAGATCCTTGGTTTGGTCCGTCAGGCAGAGGCCATTCAGGCGTGTAGTAGTTTCCTCTCAGAATGATCTGCAGGTCACCTCTGAACGGCTGGTCAGCCCATCCCGCGATCAGCCGTCCTCCCTATTGGAGCATGCGAATGCAACTATGTTTAACTGGTCATAATAGTAATCAAATAATCTTGTAATTATTTTGATGAATCAATAGAAAACAATAGAACCAATAGAAAACATTTACCATTAACTTCCATTCAAGGTTAAAAACGCTTCAATATTTTTTTCTTAAACGTGAGGTTTTGTTACGACAGTGACGCAAGGAGGACACACAAACACCTATGCAAAAGTTTGTGCACCCCGGTCAAATTCCACGTTGTTGATTTTCTAAGTTTAAACAAGTGAACACATCCGCTAGAGAGAACACACTTCTGCAAAATTAATGTTTATTTACTTAATTTAATTTAATTTGTATTTTACTCATTTTTATTGTATATTAAACTCAGATAATAAATAGAAATTGTGCACTAATTTGCAGAAAATGCCACATACCAGCTTGTTCCCTGTAGAAGATGTGTTCACTTATTTTTACTAAGAAAATCAACAAAACATGGACTTTAACTGGGGCACCTAAACGTTTGAAACAAAATGTATGCATCAGTTTTCTATAGTAAGAGAGAGCAGTAGGAAAAATAGCATCATGAAAACTGCTTACTAATCTTTAATATTCATTGAGGAGCTAATTTTTAATCAAGAGATACATTTTAATCAATGATGATTTAAAAATGGACTAATTGAGTTTACGTGAGGAATCGTCACTGCCTTAAACAGTATCATGCATATGGTAAACACAGTATATTTTTGTGCCTGTTTTTTTCAGTGTATCTTTTATCATGCCTGGAATTCCTTTGCAAATGTTTTGCTATTTGCTTTCTGAAATTTCTGAAAGATTTTACAAAGAAAACAACAACATAAATATTAAATGTTATGCATTTGAGGACAGATGTCCAGCTTCTGCAGTGACTATAAGGCTGTATATGCCAAATTCTGATTTGTGAGTAAGTCTTATGAATTCTTATGAGATGATGAACCTGTATAGAGATGTAAGTGGCGTTCAGGACAATGCTGCTGTACTGGGGAAGGCTGCGGGCAGTGCGACTGGACGTGCTGTTCATGGTGTCTGGAATCTCCAGGACTCCCACCACTGTGAGCTTGTTTAAGGGTGGGATTGCAGTGTCCAAAACCACCCACCTGCCTGTGGACACGAGAGCGAAGGTCTCACAACAAAACCTAGCAGTGTAGAAGGTTCTGACAGTTTGTCTTTGTTAGTGTTTTTTTAAAGAATACCTGCAGGAATGATGACGTTGGCGCCCTCTTGTGGTACAGTAAAGTTGTTGTCTATGGACGACTTCCAGAATGACTGATTGGACCAAGAACTACAAAGAGGAAGATACATTTCACACATTTTTACTTTACTTTTTCATTAGTTTTCTGGGTGTTTTGTAGTTGTTCAGCTTGTCTTTAACTAATTATCTATTCAACAAAACTTCTTTTTCCAAATTCAAAACCTAACATCATCCAAATATCTAAATCTAAGCCTGACCTTAACCTTGTCCTAATACTAACTCTAATGCTATTAGGGAAAGTCACATTGTGGCAGTACTTCAGTGCTCTGGTTAGAGCTGCATGATATGGACCAAATTCATAGTACATAATAACACACTGTGATTGCTTAGACACATATTTGCATATTGCACTTCTGTAACATCAGTACTGCGAATGCTGATGTCGCAATAACGACTAAGGAACAATGTGATAACACTTCATAATTAAAGGGAAAGTTTTGTGTAATCAAAGGGCTGAGATGTCAACTAAGTCATTTGGAGTGGTTTGATGTGAAGTGACTCTAGAAGTCAGAACTGTTCACAGTGGTGGTGATAGGAACCAGACGTCTGAAGAGTTTAATGCCTCTAAAATAGGCATGTCAAAGTGTGGGCCTTCTGGGCCAAAGTGCTGTGAAGATTAGCATTTACCCTCATCTAACACTCCGAATTCAGTTCATGAAGGTCTTGATAATTGGCTGATGAGCTGAATCAGGTGTGTTTAATGAGGCAGTGTGCTGAAGTCTGCAGTATTTTGGCCTGTGAGGACTGGAGCCTAAAAACTCTAAAAGCTCCCTCATAGCAAGTTATTACATAAAAATGATTATAAATAAACTGCCTGATGCTTTTAAAATGTTTGTGAGACAAGCTTTTGGTCTGAAGCATATGTCTTGAAATTCATTCATGGTGGAGACATCACAAACAAACTTTACATACATTTAAACTCAGACTCGTGTAGGTTCACTGGTGGTTTTGGATAGTAAATAAAATGGCTATATTTGTGTTGTAGTCATGGTGACGTCTGGTTCCTATCACCACCACTGTAGAGACATCTGACTCTCTACAATCAACCATTTCACACCAAACCACTCTGAATGACTCTGTTTAGATCTCAAACACTAAATTATGCAGAAATTTTGAAAAATTGGAGGAATTCCCCTTTCACCAGGCAGTTTGTCTGCAATGCAAGCACTGGGATGTGGTGCCTGCTAATGACTGGATATCTGAGCAGTAGACTGGGTAGCAGTGCATTATGTTCTTTACTGGGTTTTTGTGACATACATGAAGTCGGCAGGTCTGCGGCTGGGTGTGGGCGCCAGGGTGGCCGGCGGAGGCTGAGTGGGCGGGACACAGTTGGGGTAGAAGCAGTTATACACACTGAAGCCCACTGAAATATCTGCTGTTGATCTGTCAACACTGCGCCTCCTCCTACTGGCGCTACTCGTTCTGCCAGACACTGAGGAAAGAACATTACACAACATGAGAACAGTGGAACAGTGAAGAACAACCTGAAACCAGACAGGCAGAGACTAAGAGTCGACCTTTATCACGCAACAGATGCTCATCTGAAAAAAGGCCTTTATAAGTATAATATGCACACTTAAAAAAAGAGGGTTCTTCAAGGGTTCTTTACTAAAGAAAATGGTTCTATATAGAACCTTTTTGAAAAGGGTTCTATATAGCACCAAAAAAGGTAACAAGCTTGTATCGTAACAATTGCAGAACCCTTTTTGGGGCTATATAGAAGACTTTCCAAAACGCTTCTATATAAAACCATATACAGCACTTTTTATCTAGTTTCTTTTATGTGACGGCAACAATTTGTTATATTGAATGAAGAGATCAGCAGGTTTACCCATGTAGAAGAGGTTGTTGGAGGATTTGTTAAAGTACCAGTCTCCCTTTACGTTCGCAGCAGGGTTAAGCGGTACGGAGGAGCCATTCCTGTTGTCCACTATACGAAACCGGTCAGGACTCTGCGTCAGGTTGTGATTCACAATCACATAATCTTGAGGCTATTTGCGAAAAAAAGACCATATATTTTAATAAACTGAAATTACAACACTTTATTTAAGAATTATTTTTTGCTAAAATATTTGCTATTTGTTGTTTTTTTTTTCTGGTGTCATTGTGGGCTGGAGGTTAGAGAACCAGCCTAAAATATTGGGCTAGCATTTTGAGAGATGCTATTTTCTTTAGCAACCCCACCTGACTAATAAAGGTGTCACAGATGGAAAGTATAATGTCATACTCATTGAGTGTGTTTACATGCACTTACATCATACATACATCTAAACCGCTTATCCTTCTGGGTCGCGGTGGGGTGCTGGAGCCTATCCCAGCTGTCATTGGGCGGAAGGCAGGATACACCCTGGACAGGTTGCCAGTCCATCACAGGGCAGACAGACAGACATACACATTCACACACTCACTCACACCTAGGGGCAATTTTAGCATGTCCAATCAGCCTGACTGCATGTCTTTGAAATGTGGGAGGAAACCGGAGTACCCGGAGGAAACCCACGCAGACACGGGGAGAACAGGCAAACTCCACAGAGAAATGACCCTGGTCACCCGGCCGGGAATCAAACCCAGGCCATTCTTTCTGTGAGGCGACACTGCGCCACCGTGCCACCCTACATGCACTTAATAATCTGAAAATCAGATTTTGTCAGTAATCCGATCAACATGTTTACATGCACTTGAGTAATCAGATAATAGGGAAATTCCGGGACTACATGAATCAGACAGTAATCAGATTTCTGCTTTACAGCCAGCCAATAAACTCACAGAAGAAGACGTGACGAAATCGTAATAAAACTCAAACTTCATACTGCGGCTTTTTTTTTTAAACAGTGACCCACTTTATCTGAAAATACGAACAAACATCATCTAGAAGATGAAAAATATTTAAATCCTTCATTTTGTGTTTGGTTTCGGTGTCACTCCAAAAGTGTTTTGCTGAGCCTCGCGGCGACGCTGCTTGCTTATTTCTGGTACAGCGGTCTGATCTCACGCATGCGCAGACTGAGAAATCCGAAAGAAATCAGAGTAAGAGTTTACATACACTGAGAAATCTGATTACTGAGCTAAAATCCAGCCTCTTTATCGGATTTCTTAATTGGATTTCTAGATCGGAGTATGATGTTTACATGACCATTTAAATAATCTGATAACTGCAGAAATCTGATTATGATGGGATTATTGAATGCATGTAAACACACTCAATGTTATCTGTATATTTGTTTTGGAGAAGAAACATCCTACATGTTTCTTATATTGTTATTGTTTTCTGTATGCCATTGTGAGTTCAAGTCATATTTTCTTGTTATCAGACCTTTTTCCAAACTCTCTTCATCCCTTAAACAGGCTGTTTTTGTCACTGTGCATTTAAGACTGATATATGTAAATACGACAGAGCTGATTGGCTGCCCTGTATTGTGCTGCAGTCTAAAAGACTGAAAAATCCCTTAAAACTTCATTGTGAGCGTGTGTGGCTAAAAGGATGAATAGGTGGACTTTATACAACATTATAAAACCTATGTTGTGTTGTTTTATTTTAAAAAGTGAGGTAGATTTGTTATTCCATTGCCCTTTAAGTAATGTTTAGACCGTCACGTGAAACACATGTAGTTACCAAAATGGGATTCAGACTAGACTAGAGTAGGTGACCATTACTAGGACATTACCCTGAAGCCATAGAATATCGCGCTGTATGAGATGTTGCTGATTTGGGAGGCGCCACGGAAGTACCAGTTGTAGGTTTGGGCAGATGGTAGCAGCGCCATCCAACCAAACGGGTGGGTAATCAGTTTCTCCACAAACGGAACAACACTAGTGCCTAGAAGGATAGACAGAAATTGTTATGCTAACCAGTGGTTTTCATACAGTGTGATTTTTTTCATACAGTGTGACAAAAATAGGCTTGTAAAAAGACATATAATAAATGATTCATGTTTAGTCACTTTGCACTATACACCAATCAGGCATAACATTATGACCACCTCCTTGTTTCTATGCTCATTGTCCATTTCATCAGCTCCACTTTGTAGCTCTACAATTACAGACTGTAGTCCATCGGTTTCTCTGGTCTGGTCTGAGCGGATCAGACACAGCAGTGCTGCTGGAGTTTTTAAACACTGTGTCGACTGACTGTCCACTCTATTAGACACTCCTACCTTGTCAGTTCACCTTGTAGATGTAAAGTCAGAGACGATAGCTCATCTGCTGCTGCACAGTTCGTGTTGGTCATCCTCTAGTCCTTCGTCAGTGGTCACAGGACGCTGCCCACAGGACGCTGTTGGCTGGATATTTTTGGTTGGTGGACTATTCTCAGTCCAGCAGTGACACTGAGGTGTTTAAAAACTCCAGCAGCACTGCTGTGTCTGATCCACTCAGACCAGCGCAACACACACTAACACACCACCACCACGTCAGTGTTACTGCAGTGCTGAGAATGACCCACCACCCAAATAGGACCTGCTCTGTGAGGGTCCATGGGGGTCCTGACCACTGAAGAACAGGGTAAAAGGGGGCTAACAAAGTATCAGAGAAACAGATGGACTACAGTCTGTAACTGTAGAACTACAAAGTGCACCTATATAGTAAGTGGAGCTGATAAAATGGACAATGAGTGTAGAAACAAGGTCATAATGTTATGCCTGATCAGTGTATAATCAGATGAACTCTTCTTTTAAACTCTGCAAATACCATCCCGGTAATTTAGAGAATTTTAAACGCCTTATGGAAATAAAAGTCCATCTCCCTAAAATACTGTACCGAATGCGTTGGTGAGTATGACATCCTTGGATAAGAGGGAGGAGGGTGAGGGGTTGTTGAAGGCCAGACGGTTGAAGCTTATGGTGTCATCACACACTGACCCAGGGAAGCCCACGCTCCAGGAAGCATTGTCAGAACAGCGGGCTGGGTCCAGCAGGTTGCTCTTTGGCAGCACCTTATATCCAGGGTTACCTTTGAGGGCAGAGAATGATTTACTACTGTGCACACACTGACTGACTACAAGAGTCCAGCCGGACACAGTGGAAAACAAAGTAAAACGTAGAATGAGGAAACAAGGGGCTTCAATCAGTTACCATTTAGCCCATGCTACTCATCCAGGTTAATCTAGCTAGAGTTCTCAAACTGCCTCGCTAAAGTCAAAACTTCTTGTGTCTCTGAAGAACCACTGAGGTGGCAGCACAGTAAGTTACATCCAGATTTCTTGTCATTCATACCATCAACTATAATGCTGTGTTAAGTACTTAAGTACTATTGTACTTTTAATCTGGCCAGATTTGTCAAGTCGAGAATCTAGATACTTTTTTCTGGAATGGACTCAATTATTCCTATTACCTGGACTCAGAATCTGTGTCTACTTCAAAATTTCTAGACTAGAGGCATTTAATGGGTTAACAGCTTTAAAATAAAAACAATACATAAACCAATTTTGAGTTATCTGAACACAAATGCCTTAATCTGGTATAAGACTTTCTTCACTAGAATCTTCACGGCAAATTCTATTTAGTCTAGTATTAGGCTTAATCTAGGTGTATAAGAATTGGCCAAGATGTTTTATATTGAGTGTCTCATATTACAAAATACAGTGGGGTTCAAAAGTCTGAAAGCGCATGAAAACTCTGTTTCTATGTCATTCAAACCTGAAAAAAAACAGCAAAGTTTTAGAATCTTGAAAAATGTTAAACAAAGAAAAGTTATGACAAAGTGAAGAAGAGATATTTGAAATGTTGCACTATTTCTACATCACCATTCAAACTGAAGCAAATTTGTGACACTGACCATGCCAAGGCCTTCATACAAATGGGTTTAGGTTTATTTCTGCCTTATTCCTAACATGCTAGTGTTCTGACAGCTCTCAGGTGGATTTGAGAAGCTTTTGCATAAGCATTTGAAGTCCAGCACGTGAAAGCAAAAGGGGGACACACCACTTAATACTTAGAAATTCTGGAATTAATGAAAAGATTCTATTGTTCACTCGAATTGTAATGCTGACATCATTTGTAATGAAGAACTTTGTATTAATTAGAAAGAAAGGCAAAATTGAACGATTTCCACCAGTGCTTTCAGACTTTTAGACCCCACTGTATCTCCTGATCTGTAGTAATAAATACCTGTTAGAGATCCATCAGTATCTATGAGAACAATCTCATGTTCCCATCTGAAGGCGGCCTTGTTGGGTGTCTGGTAAAACTGGATTCCGCTGAATTTGGCGCTCCACCCTCCACAGAAGGAACTGGAGGTTCCTATTATCGTGGTCACCCCAATGGCAGCACAAGAAGGCCGGTCAAAGTTAATGAACTTGGTGTTAATGACGCTCATGCCATCGTCCAGTGGCAGGACGACTCCCCGGTTGGTGCAGTAGCTGCTGCCCAAGCCCAGCTCATCTACGTGTCCCACCAAGGTGCTGTTGACCAGCGCTGCGCCCCCGTTCAGCCCCCAGCTGCTCACATACTGCTCGATGATGCGCTTGGTCTCCACACCGGCCTTTTCGTTATTCACCATGAGGAACTCGCTGAACTGCACGGATCCCACGTTCACCCACTCGACACCCTTCTCGTTGTTCCAGGAGGTGAGTTTGCGGAACACAGCCGGCTGAGGAGTGGAGGAGCTGCAGGTGCCCTTCTGCATGGGGAAGAACTCCTGGAAGATCCACAGGCCGAACCAGCCCTGCGAGTGTGCTGTGTTGTTATAGAACTCTCCGAGAGGCACCCTCTTCTGGCAGATGTTGCTGTCGTAGGACGGGCCGTCTGGGTGGTCATGCATGCGGTACCAGAAACCAAAGTGGGTTCCTCCAGCAGCGGCGTTATGTCTAATGGTGTTGTTGGGGTTGGTGACCCAGTAGCCGGCCGGCGTCACATCATCATTCAGCAGGCTGGTGCTCTGCTTAACAAACACGGCCAGGTTGTACTGCAGGACGTTGCCCGTCTCGATACCGTCCTCGATGAAGAAGGCTCCTCCCATGATGTTGTAAATGACATTGCGCTCCACCAGCAGGCGGTGCGTGTTGTGGATGGTGACAGCTCGGTTGTAGGTCTGGTGGATGGCGCAGCCGCGAACGTATGACTGGAACTTAATGTCGCCCATCAAGTGCCAGTGGATCGGGTAGCGGCCCAGACGGAACGCCTGACCAGCATTGAAAATCTGACCAAACACAAAGTGGTGATACAGTCAAACTACACAGTGCATGTAACGTTTCATGAAGATTTACTTATTTAACCTCTTCAAGACCTGTGAATGGATCCAGACTTCCAAAACTATGTAGATTATTTTGCTGGATAATTACTAGACAATTCACAGTAGTAAATATCAAGATTGAAAGGAATAGTTTGATGAAAAATCAAATTTACACAATTTGTAGTCCAAAAATCTTTAGTTAAGGGCTGGAGCTACAAGGCTCATATTGCTAACAAACACGAAGTCAATAGTCACCCTAATCCTTTCTGCAAATATATCCCCAAAACTTCTTTAAATTCGCTCAAACTGCACCCAGGTCCTCATTAAGCTTGTAGATGTGGTTAAAGACACAGTATGAGTTCCTGGGAACTATAAAAATGAACTCGCTGTGTAACTGAACTCAGCAAACAGCAACTTTAAAGGCAACAGGGTACTGTGCTGGATTCTGACTATTTTTAAACATTTATCTTCAGGTTTAAAGTTCAAGATTAACTCCTTAAATGGCCAAAGTTTTACTGCACCACCTCAGTGAAGACCCAGATGCAGTTTGAGAGAGTTGAGAGAAGTTCAGGGATGAATTTACAGAGAACAATTTGGGTTTAGTGTTTGTTTACAACGTTAGCCTCATAGCTCCAGCGCTTACATAAAGAAGGTTGATCAACTACATCTGGGGTAAGTGGAACATTTCTCATCAAATCATTCCTTTCAGATTAATAACCAATCTGCAGTTTACGGGGTTAGGATGCCTTCACAGTCTCAAGAGGACCGTGTGTTTTGTGTCCCTCATTGTATGGTGATATGTACCTCAACATATTCGATTCTGCCAATGGCCAGATTTTCATTGGGTCTAGGCGCATGGAACATAATGCAGCCTCCAAACTGGTCACTTCCAACTTCTTCCCCAAATCTCCCTTGGAAACAAGTCTGGGTGGTGAACTCCCCTGAGGATAAGAATAATCACATAGAACCAGTCTTAGGTGTGGAACAGTAAGCAAACTGCATGGAAAACTGGATGAAACTGCTCTAAACTGGTGCACACGTTTCACTCTAAGCATACAAAGTCTAACCGGATACAATTTTGCACAGGTTTCTTCTGTTTCTTCTGCCCAAACTTATGGAAATCCATTCCTACCTGTATCAAACCCATCAGGGCAAGCCTGGATTTGATCACTCCACTCCTGGTTGATGGATCCACGGACGACGACGTTCCTGGTGAGCACACCCACCTCGGCCCTCGCCTCAAACACAGTCCCATCAGGCAGGGTGACGGACTCCCCCAGATGAGTGTAGTTGAGAGGCTGGGTCAGGGTCAGGGTTCTTCCGTCGGCTGACACGGCCGCAATTATTCTTACCTCGTTCTCAATCTGGCTGTGCCTGCAAAGTCACATTCACATACAAAATACAGGTACAGTCTGTGGCACAAGACAATATAGCAGTTCAAGATCCTTCTGTTCTGGTCTTATTAGACCTCAGTGCAGCTTTTGATCCTGCTGATCACAAGATTCTCATCCACCGTCATGAATTCTGGGGTGGCCTCTCAGTCACAGTTTTAGAACAGTTTATATAATATTTAGTTAATAGACAGATCATGGGTTCACTGGGAAATCAAAAAAATGTAACATTTCTTGTGGAGTCCCACAAGGTTCACTTTTAGGGCCATTGCTTTTCTTTTCGTATATGTTACCCCTAGGTGATGATGTCATTAAGAAACATAATATCAATTTTCAAAGCCATGCTGATAATATGCAATTAAATATTTCCATTCCTTCAGATAACCAAGAGTCTGTTGACAGGCTGATCAGTAGTGTGTCAGATATTTCTCAGTGAATGTCGCAAAATGTTCTACATCTAAATCGCAGAAAAACTGAAATACTGATACTTGGCACTAAAACTCAGAGATAGCTGCTTTATGACAAGCTCTGTGCTTTAGCCTCATATACCAAACCTGAAGTAGGAAACCTGGGTGTGAACTTGTGAGACTCTGAGCAATGTTTTATTCCACATGTAAACACAGTCAATCAATGCATCCTTAATTAGCAGTCAAAAGAATTTGCCCAAATTTCCCCAATATCTGTAAAGTCTACTGATCCTCTCCTATAGCGAAAGAAAGAAAATCCATGTTTAGTCCTGGTGATGAGGATTGCGTACCTGTGCCCTGTGGAGGCAATGACAATTTCATCTCCGACTCTCCAGGTCACAGCGTCCATCAGGGTCAGAATGTTGGAGCTGCTGTTGGCGGTTTGCGCAAGGCGGGTCCAGGGGATAGGGATCGGAATACCTACAGAAGCAGGTTTAGAACAGGTGAAGGTCTGAGACTTTCCTTAGATGCAAACCTGAAAAGTTTATGGATTTCACAGGAATAATTTCCTAATTCATTAGTGTGTGTTACAAATGCGATTCATATGTAAAAGATGAGTACAAAGATCATTAATCTTAGCTCTAAGCACTGCACAGTTCAGTGTTTTCACTGCACTACAACACCTGATTCAGCTTATGAAGGGCTTGATAAGTCTATCTTAAGCTGAGTAAATGGCATAGAAAATGATGATCCATTTTTTTTGTTGATTTTTTTTTTAATATCTTTGTCATTTTATTATACAGACGTACACAAAGTATTTGATCTTATATATATATATATATATATATATATATATATATATATATATATATATATATATAGACATGCTTCTGCGTATGTTTCATTTTCTTTAAAAGCAGTTTGAGCTTGATTTTTATTGTATGAAAGGTGGTATATAAATCATAAGATGATTTAAATGTTTTAAATCTCATGTCCGTAAACTGATGCACTTCTCACACAGCTTTCCTGCATTGTCATTTCAATGAGAGCGAGCTTCAAGCCCTGCCTAATGTAAAATGTGGAGGTTTGATTGACATACCGTGCAGGTCCAGCACTCCCTCCCTGATGCCCAGGGTTTTGGCCCCATAGACGGGGATTTCCGGAGAGCGCAGGTGGCCGTGCAGCGTGATGATGGCCTTGTGCTGGAAGGGTTGGTCCTCTGTTCCAATTTGAAGAGCTCCGCCGTCTGTGATTAGGATGTTCTCCGCCTGCAGCTCGATATCCGCCTCATCGAAGATCAGCTTTCCACCTGAGAGTAGAAAGACACAGTAATTAAACAAAATCAGAAGAGGATATGGCGCAGTGGATCAATGTGCTAGAAGAAAGATTCTATTTTAAGGCCCCTTTAGGTAAATCAGACCTATGCTAGTGTTGTTTTCTATTTGTTTACACTGTGTACATTGTGTACATTTGGTTGGTCCTAAATTGTTCTTGTATCTTTTTTATCCATTTATGATATTTGTTTGTTTTTAAATACGAAAACCAGTCATAATTCATTTTTCTACGATCATTTCCAACCTCTCTTGATCCCTCAGAACTGAACGCAGTGTTTTCGTTACCTTGCCTTTAAAACTGATACATGCAAATGAGCTCTGTTCTGATTGGCTGCCCTATATTGTGCCTCATTCAAAAAAGCAGTCTGGGCTAAAACACAACTTGTAACTTTGGTGTGTGTGAGCAGGGCTGAAATGCTGTAGTCTCAGTAAGTGGATATATGCAAACATGCTGGTTTTTGTGATGTCACCAGAACAACAAATTCAAAACGAGTTGGATTGGAGACGGTATGGACTGGGGAGTGTAAAGAGTACTGAAAATTCCTACTCAAGTACAAGTACTGTTACTGTAGTGATACTTTTACTTGTACTTGAGTAAATTATTAGTAAATAAAATTACTCAAGAGTAAATGAGTAGTTCATTAAAAAAGACTTAAGTACTGAGTTACTTTTTTGTATTTCCGCTGTCACAACCTGAACACATTTCTGAGCTGACTCAGCTACATCATTGGAACAGAAAAACACTAAAGCTGAAGTTCTGAGAGCTGAGACTGATCACAGTCTGCTCTGCTAGAGCACATCTACACACCTCTCTGTGAACTTTGTAAGAAACAAGGTTTACATTAAAAAAAGAGAGAGAGAGACCGAGACAGAGAGAGAGAGGAAGAGGAAGAGAGAGAGAGCGAGACAGACAGAGGGTGGGGAGCTGGGGAGGTATCAGATCAGGCCAGTCAACAACAGCGCGACAGAATCACTGTGCAGAGTTTACGAAGAACCTGTATTAGACTAGATTTCTATCTCAGTTGTTCACGACCGTTTATCTCCAAAACAGCAGCTAAACTAGGCTGTATAAACGGTAAACTGTAGTCCGTGGGCGACACCTGTTAGCTAAAGCAGCTAGCAGCTATCAGCTAGCTCGGCTAACGCTGCCTCAGGCTGGAGTCGAGTTGTGCGAGCAGGTTTCGTGTTTGGCCGCTGATAATAACGCTGTTTTCTTTAGTTGATGTTAAATGAATACAGAAGACCGTTTGGATGGTCTGTTCCTCGTGTGTGCTGGTTCAGTCCACTAAACTGGACATCTCTGTAGTGTTTTTCCTGCCGGAGCTGCTGTTTTTTGATTGGTGAATCTTTTAAATATAACCGTGCGTCGTTCGTATTGGTTTCTGAGCTGATATGCTCACAATTTATTTTTACTCCGTAACATTATGAAAATTAATATAGCGAAGTAGAAGTATTTAATTAAAAATTAACTCAAGTAAAAGTACTATAATTGAATTCTACTCCAAAAAGTACCGTTACAGGGAAAACTGTACTCAGTTTCAGTAATGAGAGTAAATGTAATCCCGAGCTTTTGCATACCTTGAATGAGAAGCATCTTGAGCACAGGTGTGCTGACGTCCAAAAGGATAGTCTGCCCTTTAGTGATGACTGTGAATGTGCCCTCCTCAGGGGGGGATTCACCGCCCCACGTGTAGCGAGATGACCACACATCAATGTAGAAGAAGTCGGCACGATCCTGAAACAAAATAGCAGACACTACGATTCCAGATAATATTTACACACCAGAAGAACTGTGTAATCTGAAAATCATAAGCAGGATGTACACAGGTTAATATCTGCTGCTCTCTGTGTGGTGGGTTCAGTGTAATAGTATTAAATGGAAAGTGCTGCGTTGTTAGAAGAGGTTTAAGTTTACCATCTGGGCGATTCCTCTGTCTCCAACCAGCACTCGGACCTTGGTCAGCTGGGACTTGGGCTGGGCGTTGGTCACACAGATCACCTGTGTTTCGTTGACTGACTGGACGTCGCAGACTGACCCTGCGATCGTCACTGAAATATTCCCTCCACTGTTTGTAACACATGGCAGAGAACAGAGGTGATAACATGGATGTGTAACTTCTAACACAGCTCTTCATATGGACAGTGAATCATGTGATCTTATTAACCTACACTACAGGCCCAAAGCTTGGAAGCAACACTATCTTCACAAAATTAAATGTGATCTTAATCCTACATTTGTTAACAGGCCGTAATATGTTTCTGAAGCATTATTCATAGTTTAATACAGGATTAGTTTTACACGAGGTGTTTCACCTGTGTGTGGTTTTGCTTCTGGCTATTTATGTGAACCTCTCTTGCAGTGAAGAGAGAGAGCCTAGCAGAGCGTGAGAGTGAGACGGAGAATCACCGCAGAGCAGCAGAAGCAGTAACTAGAAGAAGCTGGTTCACAGCAAGCCTTTGGTCTTTGTCTTATCTTTCTGTTTATGTTGATCTCCGCTGAAAAGCCACAACCCCTTCGAGAAGAAACTTCATTAAAGCAACTGCTCTGCTGCTACTTTCTGCTCCCGTGTCTTTCCTCTCCCATATCACACTCAGGGAACGTTACAGACAATATATTTACAGAAATGGTAATTTACACGTAATTGATATAATCTGGGGTTATTTCTACTGCTCATTGTACAGCTCAGGATTAATATAATAAGGGTTGTTTCTATTATTTATTTCTAAGCACTGGATTACTGTATCCTGGGTTTATTTATTTCCTGTTTTGCTGATTTTTATAGCATGGGATTTATATAATAAATATATAGATACTGCAGCATCCAGGCTAGAACAACCCAGCTAATGAACAGTTTCCACCCACAGGCTGTCAGGCTTCTGAACCAGCTGTGAAGCTGTGAGTCTTTCCCCAATACCATTTCACTCAGTCACTTTGTTAGTGCCATTTGTTATCGTGTGGTTGGTGTGGTGCAGTGGGTAACACCTCTGCCTTCTACGCTGTAGACTGGAGTTCAATTCCCACCTGGGTAAATACCCAACACTATACCAATAAAAGTCCTTGGGCAAGATTCCTAACAAGACCTTCACCTACCTGTGTAAAATGATCAGATTGTAAGTCGCTCTGGATAAGAGCATCTGCCAAATGCCATAAATGTAATTTATATACCATATTAGTGCTACGGACATATATATATATATATATATATATATATATATATATATATATATATATATATACTCTGCTGTAGAGTGATTAACTATGTCTTGACATGTTGTGCAAATGACAAATAAACTTGAAACTTCATGTTTATATATATATATAATATATATATATATCCACTCGTATCTCCATTTTTGACGTTTTTCAGTTTTTGACATACTTTGAAAGTGCCTGTTTGTCCTTTACACTGTGTGTAAATGTCATGATGATTGGACCAAAAGAAACGGCCCAAAATGACTTGGAAAAAATTCTGGTTCCACTGGCTTACATTAAAACTAAAGTAGGTTTTTTCCTTCTCTTGTAAAGCTATTATTTTGGAGATACAAGGGTTTCTTCTGACAACAGCTATATACATATATATATATATATATATATATATATATATATATATATATATATATATAACAAATGCATCAAACTGTTTTCAACAAAGAGTGTTAAAAAGACTTTTTCCAGAGTACAGCACTCCAACACTAATGGAATAAATTACCTAGGCTAATAAGCATGTTCTGATGGCCGTTGGCAAATTGACTAAACTGTAAAATGTTTCTTAATGTGTTAATGTGTAAATCTAAAAATATGACTGTTTCTGTATTTTGGGCCTGTAGTATGTGTTAGTGTAATTATTACAAATTAAAAAAAAGTTAAAATATGCCAGTGTTGCACTAAAGTCTAAAAGAACAGTGTTTTTAATCTCTCACACCTACAGATGTTGCTTTAATTATCAACACCATAAACAACCAGGTTAGATTCATTTGCAAAATGCCATGAAGACATTTTTCCTTTTCTCCTCCAGCAGTAGTAATTTCAGACCTGAAACCAGAGCCGGTGATGGTGAGCACGGTGCCTCCGGCTGTTCCTCCCCTGCCCGGCGACACATTCGTGATGATGGGAGTCAGGCTGGATTTGTATGTGTAGCCGTTCGTAATGTTAGCAGACCCGTAACTATTCAGTACCATCACCATGCAGGCCTGCTCCGCTTGAGTTCCTGCCACAGAGGACATCACAGGGCTTAAGACTCACGCATGCATGTAAACAGCCTTTATCTCAAAGCTATTCATCTGTGACCTCTTTGAGAAACACCTTCCATGCCTCATCAAATGACTTGAGACACTGAACACATTCCTGGCATGTTTCACTGTCATTAAAGATCTTTCCGATAGTTAAAATAAGACTGATGATGAACCTGCAGGAAAACATGACAGATACTGATCTTGATACATACCATTGTTGGGTGGAACCTCACAGTACAGAGCGGTAGAGCTGGATACGTTTCTCCTGACGCTGCATTCTTTATTGCAGATTAGAACTTTTGAGGAGTTTGGATCAAACCCGGTGCCTTGGACTGCCACCACCGCACCTCCGGCGTAGCTCCCTACAGCAAAGAGACGTTCTCTGTTAGTGCACAGTACTAGAGATCCACTGCACTGTAGCAAGTGAAACCATTTTAAATAAAGTCAATGCATCTGATGCTTCTTCTGATGAGATTATTGCAATAATATAATATTGACTAATTTTATTTTTTACTGGTTTTAAGTAATGTTGTCTAGCAAAATTGTTTTATTCTATTGACAGATAATCTTTCTTTCTGTAAGTATCACAAATGTATGTAAAAGTTTGAAGTTTCAAAAGTTTCACCCCGGTCAATTTGCACGTTTTGTTGATTTTGAAGTGAAAATAACTTCAAATAAGGCATATTTTTTCCCAAATTTCAATGCATAATTTCAGTTTATTTGAGTTTAACACATTGGAAAAAATTAAAACTTAAAATAATGTACAATTACTTTTATACAAGCCACATAATATGTTAAACTCAGCAAATAAACAGCTACTGTTCATTAAAATTTGCTCTCTGTAGAGGATGCCAACAAAACATTTCTTAAAACAAGCAAAATCTGCCAGTGGAATGAGACAATTTCCTAAAATGAGAAAATAAACGTCTAGTAACAAGTTAAATATTCTTATAATATTATTACAACAGTCTCACAAGGAGAATTATTAGATGTATTGATTACAAGTGAATGGAAGAACTATAATGCATAGATGTATGTGCATACATTTTACATTTAACACAGACATGACGTAGCTAAATTATATTAAAGTAAACATTTGTCATTATATGAACAGTTGTATGCAAACATTTTGGGACTCAAATTCCATGTTTTGTTGATTTTTCTAAGTGAAAACATATTTTCACTTCTTTTTCTTCTTCTTCCTCTTATTATTATTATTATTATTATTATTATTATTATTATTATTATTATTTTATTAATAATATTTTAAATACACATTTTAGTGCAAGTTTAACACACTGGACATTTTTCATATATAAAAGTTGGCGTGTTCTAATTTTTTTCAACTATGTTAAATTCAGTAAACTGTGCATTCCCTGTACAGTTAACCTATTTTTTACTTAGAAAATCATTGAAACCAGGAGTGATCAAACATTTGCATTAGACTGTAAATAAAACAAAATAAAATATAGATATAGAATATAAATATATACTATATTGTGGCATCAGTGATGAAGAAGAACCAGAAGATGCCATTATCTCAGCTCAAGGAGATGCTTTTTTATTGATCAAAGCAGCAAAGGCCGCTGGAAAACAGCTGAAATAATAGGGATGGTCACTTCTAGCCATACAGATTCTCTCCATGGTGGACATTCACCCACAATAACTAACCCACAGCCCCACACGGTAAAACACAGTCAACACACACATCTTAAACCAACAAACAACAACATTAACAACAGCAAGAACAAATGTCTATTAAAGGAGGGAGGATGGCGGGCATGGCACAACGTACCCCACCACCAGGGCCCCTTATGAAACACAGAGCCAGTGGCTGACACCTCAATATATTATGAATGTAACATGAATATAATTGAGGACAGAGGTGTTGACCACTATGCTATCCATTCGGTAAGTTGAAAAGAATGGAAATGCCCAGCACTAGTGTCTACACTCTAGGGTGCTGAATTATCAGTTTTTAATCGTGGGCTGTAATTCCAACATTAGGCCAATAAAACTACATTATCTGGTTTATCAGTCAGTAAAATATCAGCTGCCAATACATCGCACACCCCAAGCTCCATAAGGGCTAGCCACAGGCAGTTCTGAGAGCCTTTGATTACCTTCGTTAGGTGAGACCTGGTTCAGGCGCAGCTCGTAGGAGAAGCTGGACTGGCTCTGAGCGCGACCTTTGACCTGGTGGGACAGTGTCACTGGGAAAGTTCCACCTGCATGTTCACCCACAGTGCACTGCACTGCCGTGTCCGTGATGGAGGACACAGTACACGGCACGCTGTCAATGCTTACTGAAACCAGACCAGCGTCTGAGCCAAACCCAGAGCCTGAGATGGTGATCGGTGTTCCACTGGGGCCTGTAGAGCATCAGCATGAGCAGACAGTCAGTTACAGTCAGTCAATTTAGACAGAAAGGTATGAAAATGTACAAATATTTAGTTTTAATAATATGACACCAATTTAGTTTTAATAATATGACACCAATTTAGTTGCAGTTGTATGCAAAATAATTCTAATATGATGCTGCTACTCTACAGCATCATAGGTTTAAATAATTATCAAAATAATTATTTAAATATAATATAAATATAATAATTAGAATTCCATTCTTAAGTAATATCTACACTCTTAAAAAGAGTTTTTTTCATGTTCTTCAAGGGTTCTTTAGTAAAGGAAATGGTTCTATTTGGAACCATGAACACTTCATGAAACATTTGCATGATTAAAGTGTCCTTCAGATTGATGGCGAATATGATGAAGAACCCTTTTTGAAGTATTTTCTGTACTTAATAATCAATTTTCTGTACTTAATAATCCTTGAACAACCATATTTTGAGTGTAGAATTAATTTCTAATAATATCAATATGAAACATTGAGATCTAATAAAATTATTTTTTAGGATTATTAAGTTCGAACAAAATTAAAATCCAGAATGAAGTTCTATACAATTATTTTTTGCAATTAAGTCTTAAGAAAATTAATATCTAGAATGAAGTTTTAATAACACTAACATCCAGAATGAAGTTCTGGCAATTGTTATAAATGGATAATCATAATACATTATTTGTCATTTAATAACTTCTGGTTCTGGTTACTTCCCAAAAACTTACTGAAGAAAACATCTGAAAATACTGGTGTCTAGTTTACATTTTTTTCTGCATGGAATAAACTGTTATGGAATAACACAATGCGATTTGTGCATTTTGAACAGCAGCATGTGTCAATTATCCGTCGTACCTGTTGTGGGGCTGACGCTGGTGATCTTTGGCGTCTGTTCCCGAGAGTAGTTGAAGCTCAGCAGTGGGTAAATCACTCCAAACACCTGGATCTTCACCTGCACCAGCTGCTCGCTGTAGGAACGTGTCAAGCACTGCACGGTGCTGGGAGT
Organism: Colossoma macropomum; assembly: GCF_904425465.1. Lineage (NCBI taxonomy): Eukaryota > Metazoa > Chordata > Actinopteri > Characiformes > Serrasalmidae > Colossoma > Colossoma macropomum. The sequence continues at coordinate 49,451,232 of NW_023494787.1, forward strand.
TACCTGCAGGATGGAGCAGGGGTAGATTCCCACCATCACGCTAGTGTTTCCTGCCACAAAGCCATTCCCTGTGATCATCAGCAGGGTTCCTCCTGCAAGGCTGCCTGAGATCGGCTGCAGACTGGCCAGCGGCACACTGGTCAGTGTAGCGCTTCCAGTCGCCAGTCCTTTGTTCCTAACAACCACCTGCAGGGAATGTGGGCCTGCGGGCAGGGCGCCGACCGACACCGTGATGTTGCTGTCTGAGACGTTCGTGACCTGCAGGATGATGTTGTCAGCAAACACGGCAAGGTTCTCAAGGCTGCTACCGAAGCCGCTGCCACCTATAAAGACAGTTGTTTGGTTTCCGCTAATGGAGCTGGGATAAACAGAGGAAACCTGGGGAGCCAAAGCTGCGGAATATTCATAAGAACAGTCAGAGCTGCAGGACGAGCTGACCGCACCGACGCTTACCGAGATGGCTCCAGTGCGCGGCACAGATGGAGATGTGTCACACAAGACCTGAGTGTAGTTGCTGGATACCACAATGCATGGAACGCCGGCCACTGTGACCATCCCACCGGTCAGTCCTGAGCCAGATATGATCAGCCGTGTGCGGCCAGATGTGCTGCCTGCTGATGGTGAGATGAAGTCCACCACGGGTAGAATCACCACACGCCGACTCAGCTCGCTGGGCATGGTGAGCATTGCGGCTCCCAAGTTGTTGACCCGGACTCGGACGGGCAGCGCAACACCAACAGGTGCTCCACTGTCAGAGCTGAGGAGGCAGGTGATCTCAGTGGAGGTGCTGTTGGTCACAAGACATGAAGCATTTCCAACTGTGACCTGTAATAAGAATAAAGGCTGATCAGTAACATAATGGGATCAAAAACAGCTGAACAAAGTCAGAGACCACCCTTCGTTTAATTTCCAGTCAACACGGCCAAAGTTATCCTTTCAGACCCACAGCGCTGAGTCGTCTTCTCACAGTGGAAGGATGGACAGAAACACCTGTGGATGTTTTCAGATCTGATCAGCTTGATTTTCTCCTCTCTCTCAGAGATGAAAGCTTTAAGTGCTGTTTATCTGATGGGGCAGTTTTGGGGTCGACCAGCTCTTCCAGGTGGTTGATAGGAGCCCTATGTTCTCTGTAGCTTTTAGTCAGTTTTTAAACTTCAGTTTTGGAAACTCCTGTTTTTTTACTTATTTTTCCCTTCCTTATGCAAATGGATAATCTAATGCACTTAATGGCTGTTTTGACTGGAAATTACTGTCTGTCTTCGGCTCCTTTTAAAAGATAAAGGAACAGTTTGGCGAAAAACAGCTGCACCCCTAAAGCATCCTCATGTACCTCAAACTGTGTGGAGCTGTTCAGTCATTCTAATAGACTTGAGTTTTCCGACACTATATAACATTTATCAATAAGCATACTGTTTTAACAGTGACATAACTTTAAACATCTGGTTCCTATCACCACCACTGTGAACTATTCTGCCTCAGTAAGTTTAAAAGTAAGGTAGTGAACTTTATCACGTCTTAAGTTAACTTGTTCAGTTTTGAACTCAGCTCAGGTCTCTGGTTTTCTCCTTACCTCATTGGCGCAGGAGATGTTGCTGAAGCCAGAGCCCTGGAGGATGATGGGGTCATGCATTGTGCCCTGCGAGGGAGAGATGGAGTCGACATTGGGGCTGGCACAGGTGGAGAAACTGAAGGAGAAGCTGTCAGACGTGGTGTTAGAGCCAGAGCACTCAGGGGAGGCCACACAGTCAGACGCTGACCTGCTCACACGTGCTGAACCTACAGAGACAGTTGTAAGAGTTATCTAGATAATTTACATATCCATAGACATATCCATAGATAATTCATAATTGCTTTTGAAAAAAATCAAATTCACCCAATTTACCATACACTGAGGAGGATGGTTTGAGTGGACAAGGAGTCTCCACAGATTGTCACAGATGGGCAATTGCAGACATTAGCAGGTCTTGGGGTCATAATGTCTCCCAAACTACAAACACCACCTATATAACTACAAGTTGATTGGGTGGTTGCCAGAAAAAAAGCCTCTCGTATCAAAGACCAACAAACTCAAGCACCTACAGTTTGCCAACCGTGTCTGGAACTTTCTGTGGGACTGTGTTCTTTGGTCAGATGAGACCAAATTAGAGGTTTTTGGCAACAAACACCAGAGGTGAGTTTGGCTTAGACACAAAGATAGCCATGCAGAAAAGTACCTCATCCCCACTGTGAAGTATGGTGGTGGATCTGTGTTCACTCTCAGAAATAAAGGGACTAAACTGTCACTGGGGCAGTGCCCCTCTTGTCACTGGGGTGGGACCCTCAAAGATACATCTCAGTACCTTTAGTCTGGGAACATAACTGAACCATAATCCACTGAAATGATATGTTCTAAGCTGTACTGACTCCACACACCCCGTCTCGTCTCCAGGCTTTTATTTTACCGTTCTGTTTTAAAACATTCGGTTATGAAAAGGTACAAATACAAACTTTTCACCTGGTAAAACTTATTTAAGGAGCAAAATCGGACCTCAAAAGAACGGCTGTACCTTTGAGGGAACACTTACATTGTTTGTACCTTGATGAACGAAAAATGTACCTGAACAGAACCTTTATTTCTAACAGGTACTGTGGGGCTGTTTTTCTTCTAAAAGCCATGGATAGTTTATTCGGACACATGGCATCACAGACTCCACCAAGTACCAGCAGATAAAAAATCCAAACCTGACTGCTTCAGCCAGGAAGCTTAAACTGGGCCATAGTTTGGATTTTCCAGCAGGACAATGATCCAAAACACGCCTCAAAATCAACACAAAATTGACCACAGAATACATTTTTGACATAGCCAACCCAATCCCCTGAACTAAACCCCTTAGAAAACCTAAGAGATGAGCTGAGGAAGAGAGTCACAATGTGGATCTCTGAATCTGAAGGATCTGGAGAGGTTCTGTATGGAGGACAGCACTATAGGAGAAGAGTCAGAGCTGTTATCTTTGCGAAGGGATTAAAGGATTAAATGACGGGGTGTCATGCAAAACATGACATGGAGAAAATATTTATTTCCTGATAAGATGAGAGCTTTTTTCAATTATGTACATCAAATAAAGATTAGATTGTTGTTAATATTTTAAATGGAAGATCAAAAGCATAAGTAATAAAGGACGTTTTTACAGCCTGTTTTCTCATGTTTACAAATGTGCCAATATTTGTGGAGGATCACCCTTTAAAACCAGAGCAAACATAGCCGATTCTCCCGTTTACTACACTGTTCTTTGTTCATTATCTGATTTCTGTTGTTGCAGTTATTTAATATGTAGAGATATGATCTAAGATTTTTACTCAGTTTGTGTCACAGAGCCTTTTGAGCAAGCAAACACTTTTACCAGTCTGAACTGCGCTCTGAGTGAGCTCAACTGGAAAACACTGAACAACAAAGGGAGCCTCGTGCATCTTTTATACAGTGATAGAAAACACTGTAGCACACAGACAACACCAATTCTACACACTGGTACAGTTTACTATGCGCAGAGTGGACATGCATGCAGCGTAACTCCCCGGCGGCAGATTTAAACAAGTTTAAAGGCCTGATTCTCAGAAAGGATCGCGGTGAGACGCTCGGTTCCACAGGTATGATGTGAAATGTGAAGTGAACTGTTTGTAACCTGTGCTTGTACCTGGACTCTGAAGGGCCTGAAACCCAGCTACAGTGACTTGTAGCCCGCTGCTTCTCTCCTCCAGAGGCCTAACGTTCACCACGCCCTGCAGGCTCCTCTTGTTGGACGAATCGATGTAGCCGCTGCTGTAATAGTACAAGCCAGGAGCTGTGAATCGATAGCTGAAGAACCCTGTGGACAAAAGAAGACAAACGCACACACAGATACACACACCCACACACACATTCCAGCACAGTGAGATTCTTTTACTGCCGTGTCCTTTTGAAGTGGAGACATCGTGTCACTTAGAGAAGTTTCTGCTGTCTTTTTCTCAGCATACCTTCAGATATTTAGACAGGCCAACCAGGCCTGAGCACAGAGCACTGAGTTACTATGAGCATAATGACAATTAGGCATGTAATTACAGGTGTACAGGGGTATAAAACCATTATTTACAGTAAAGACCTCCCTAAACCTGTTTCACAGAGGAGTCATTCTACCGCTCCAGTGGCAAATGGTGTCCCCAACTTTCAATAAGAATGAAAATGAGCTCAAAATAATAATAAAACACAAAAAGCTGATGTCTGTATATTCTTTGTCCTATTTGTAAATCTACCAACAAACAAATTCTTTTTGATTGTTGTGATTTTTAGTGTTGTTGAATGCATGAAAAACAGCAGTGAGTTCACACTATTTTTATGTGAAAAAGCAATTTTGAAGCTGTTTAATCATAAAAATACATATAAATTGTCTGTTCTATGTTAAAATTAATTAATGTACTTGAATATAATTGTATATTGCTAATAAATCTTGTCTCAAGATAGATCATCTTTCTTAATGTTTCTGCTAAATTTGGCTGTTGGCAAAGTGGTGTTACTCATGAAACATTAAGTGATTTAAAATTTACTGTAAATGCAATATTTGTAATTTTCTACTTACAGTGGGGCTTTGCAAAGTGGCAGTGGACTATATTTTAGAAAAGCTCAGATTTCATTTATTCTGTCAGTGGTGTTACTATCAGTGGCGTTACTGTTTATTAATGTTTGTACTTCATTTGACACTGGTAGAGTAACTTAGAAAGGTTTATATGTTTTTTTTGGCATTGTGACCTCAGAAACACTCCAAATCATGTACCTTAACCCCTAAAGCTGCAGGTTCATTATTCAGTTATTTTTCTTAAGGCTCATTATTCAGTAACTCAGCATCCACCATGACACTTTTTTGTTGATAGTGAGAAACACAAATGTACCTGTGGCTGTTTTGGTATTTCCGCTGTTGAAGCCCACACCGTCGAAGTTAGTGCTGCTGGGACTGGCCACACTGAAGACCCTGTAGCCCAGGCCAGGAACAAAATCTGGAGCGTTCCACCTCCACACCACTGTGTCCCCTACAGACACTATGACTGTGGACGGGCTCCACGCGTACCCCTGACCGTAGCCTGAGAACACAAACAAACAAAATAAAACACATTTAAACAGTAAAACACATTTTGTTTGCATAGTCTGAGAACACAAATAAGTTAAAAACACAGTAAAACACATTTAATTAAGCACTTTTATCAATAAAAAATTTAAATTTTTAAATTAAAATGTTTGGCTGGAAAATAATAATTTTACCTTCCCTTACCCAAAATAGCCAATCAGCCAAGGTGTAGCCAATGTTTAGTGTCTGAAATGTGCTCATTTCATTCTTTAGCCTTTTCAGTGCTGGAGCTACAAAGGTAATGTAGCTAACAAGTAATCAAAGCGTATATCCCACCTATTAGCAATGTGGAAACTGTCTGCATAAATATGCTACATAAAGTCTTTAAATGATTGATTTTGAACCTAAGAATAAATTCAGTCTGGCCCCTTTTGAGCCCAATAAACCTTTGCCTTGTTCAAGCCTGGACAGAAAATCTGATTGCGATTTCAACATCCTCAGTTAGTGACACTCATACTGAATCATTTAAACCATTTACTCTGACCTGATTTGAAGTTTTGAAACCTGGGTTTTTGCAGTGCTAACTAATGTATCTTTTGAGATGATTGAAAAGTGTTCCCAAATAGTGCTGACAAATCTCAGTTTTAAAAGCTTTCATTTCCGTCATCTACATGCAAGAATAAAAACTTCAGTCGTACGCAAATGCATTTCTGCACACTTCAATGCACAATTACTATTTACTTTAGAATTTAACATTCAAACATAAAATAAATAAATAAAATGTGGCCTGTGTGAAAGTTATGACACATGGTATGTTGTTTTTTTCCAATGTGTTTGACTCAGAAAATACATAGAAATTGTGCTTTGAAATTTGCATGTCATATGTAATGTAAAATATATGTGTTCTTTTATTTTTTGTGATAAGAAACTTATTTATCATTTCATTTGGGGTATTCAAACTTTTGCACATAAATGTAACTGAAAATAAATCAGGATAACTGTATCCAGAATCGGCAGAGGTGCCATTCCGATCGGTATCCCATCTATCCTAATTTAATTGTCTCACTCATTTCTACCATCACTTTGCTAAATTTTTTTAAAAGCATATCGCTGCTGTTGGAAGAAAACCTTGTATGTCCATTTTTACTGTTTGTCAGTTTTTGACACAATTTGAAAATACCTGCTGCCCTTTACATTGTGTGTAAATTTCATGAAGAATGGATCAATAGAAACGGCCCAGAATAACTTGGAAAAAATTCTGGTTCCATTGACTTAAATTAAAAGTACAGGAGAAGGAAAAACTACTTTAAAGTTACCATTTTAGAGATACAAGGTTTTCTTCCGACAACAGCGATATGCTCTAAATAAATGCCCCCCTCAGCCAGTTTGTCTAGTTACATAAGGGAAAACAGACTTTGTTGCTGTGGACTGTTAGTGTGAACCTACTGGGGTCGATGCCTTGGTTTGTGACGATGTATGTCTGCTCATCTATCTGGGTCACACACTTCAGCTGATGGTCCCAGGCTGCAGTCACCTCACAGCGCGTCCCACCTGCGGAAAACAATCAAGCGCAAGGTAAGCTGACACTGGATCACTGCTACTGTTCACACCCTGGCTGTAATTAGGGGTGTGCAACATGACCATATTTTATCTTCATCAGGATTAATTACGTCAAAGTATGCTTTTATAAGTGTATTGTGGAGTCAGTACTTAAATCACAGTACAAAGAGAACATAATTAATTCTGTTTAATTAGATTTAGTCTGAATAAAAACCACAATGTCATTGCTTTTTAAGTCTATTTCAACTAATCAAACCTCAGAAAAATGAAATACCTGATTTATATCATAAAACATGATGTGCGATCTTTGCCACATTGCCCACCACTAGCAGTAATTACTATTCATCCTTATAAGTTACCATAACTTATATAAAAGTAAGTAAACCTGTCATGTTTTGGTAGCGTACCTAGTGTGACAGTGTTGTCTGCTAAATCAGGGCTGAATCCAGAGCCGGTGATGGTCACTGTGGTGCCGCCATACAGAGAGCCCTGCCGAGGGGAGAGGCCGCTCACTTGCAAGATGTACTCGATGGTGGCGTTCACACCAGCGCTGTGTTTGTGGTAAAGATCAAAAGTAAAAGTACAAGTAAGTAAGACCATTTTATTTCTAAAGCCCTTTTAAAACAACAGCAGTTGCCCAAAGGCTGTAAAAATATATCTCATTTTTATATAATAACTGTAAAATAATGCAACTCCAGTATCCAGTGCTACTGTTTATTTACACATGGAAGAGCACTGGAGAAAACACGTTTGTTTTGCATTATGTTCTACTTTAACGCAGCATTTTCAATGTAAATGATATTGTCTGTTACCAGTTTCAGTGAAATGTAGAATATTTGACATCTTCACATGAATTTTAGAATTTCTTAGTAGTTGGTTGTACCCCCCTTTTGCTTTCACAATAGCATGGACTCCACAAGTTTGTACAAAAGCCTCTGAGTAGCAGATCAAACTCGCCTGACAGTTATATTATAAATAATATTGTGTTATTACAATATGTGTAACATCAAGGATTTTCATTTTTTATAACTTATATTTTAACTGATATTTCCTGCATTGAAACTTAAAGAATTAACCCCATAAATCCAGGAGGAGCCCGACATCACAGCACTTTCAGACCATAACAATATGACACACTCTTAAAAAGATGGTTCTTCAAGGGTTCTTTAGAAAAGAGAATGGTTCTATTAAAAACCATATACAGAACCATTTCATGCTTTAATGGTTCTTTGCATGGTGAAATTGTTCTTCAGATTGATGGAGAATGTTTTGTATATGGTTCTATATAGCACCAAACAGGGTTCTTCTATTGTTATTGTCAGGCTTGTAACAACAGAAGAACTTTTTTGGTGCTACAAAAAAACATTTTCAAAAGGTCCTATATAGAACCATACATAACACATTCTCCATCAATCTGAAGAACCTTTCATCATGTAAAGAACTATTTAAGCATAAAATTGTTCTGAATAGAAACATTGCCTTTATTATTAAAGAACACTTGAAGAACCATCTTTTTTTAAATGTGCACAATGTCAAAAGTGAATAAATGTTTAATAGGAACAATAGTAACAAAAACAATAACAAAACAACAATGCAATAATATTTATTATTATTGTTATAGCTAGTCATATTATTATCACTACTGTTGCCATTATTACTACTACTACTACTACTACTACTACTAATAATAATAATAATAATAATAATAATAATTATTGTTATTATTATTATTATTGCACCACTGGGGACCTGCACCACTGCATTGCCCACTGCATAGTATTTACATGATTTTCAGGGCTGTACCTGATTTGGGGATAGCCCCTGTTCCCCATTCTCACACTGATGTCATAGACACCAGGGGGGAGTGAGGGTAACAGACAGGTGATGTTTTTATTAGTCCAGTTCAGCACAACACAGTCCACACCGCCAATCAGGACAGAGCTGCCGTTAGTCTGGTCCTCGAAGTTCTGTCCCTGGACGGTGAGAGTCCTGAGTCCTTTATCACACAAGAGAAAATAAACAATGTTTATTGTTCGAGAGAAAAAGAGGGGGTTCATTACTCAGCGAATCGTCTTTTATGAGCACTGTAACAACCTAAAGCCCTGCTGACTGACACTTTGAATTACAGGGTTCAGGGTTTTCTTTTCTAAGAAAAGGACAGGTTTCACAATTCAGGCTGTCCAAAGTGAGGTAATTACGACTAACACCCCTGTTCAAATGTGCAGACAGGAAAAAAAGGAAACGACAGGCTGGAATGTTTCAGAGTGCGTCACAATTATTTGCAGTCAGTGGAGAGATCTGCTGCAGACAACACGCCAGCATGAACGCTGCAGCGCACAAAGGAACACTGCCTGGGGACAAGAGTGGCAGCACGAGTGGAAACAATAGCGTCAGACACTGGATGCACCTGTTTTGGTATCTACAATCTTGAATGGGACAGCTTTGAAGTCTATGATTGGGGACAGAATCAGCTTAGACCTCCTTTAACTGTTACCTTTGTCGAGTATCATTGCCGCAGACTCTATGATCTTTAGTTGCTACAGTTACAAAGATTCTTAGAACAATAGAACCGTGACGTATAGAGTTCCTCGATGAACTGGACAACAGGTCAGACATCAATTTTACATATGAAAATCTGAAATTTTTTGGATTTCCATATGAAAAATGAATGTATGTCTGCTAAAATCAGCCCAATGTTTAGTTTCCTGGATTAGGTTAATCCTAAGTATTGAACAAAACTGTGTTTGAAGTTTGCATAAAGAAATGTCACAGCTATGAATAACCCTGTTTACTGTGTTCAGTGTTTTGATGTGGCTTACCAAACACTGTTGTTGTTTGTGGGCTCACGCCAGTAATGACAGCTGTCAGGGCGGCATCATACGTGAAGGAGTCATTCGCCGTGGCCTCCATTCCTCCACTTTTCAGGGTTACTGCCTTTGCTCCTGCTGATCCCTGAGGCACAAACCAGCACTGAAAAACTCAGCTTTATATTATAAGTCTCATTTTCGATCTTCACAAATTGTAAAATGTTAATTGTTTACTAAACTTGTTCATGAAAAATTACCACACTTTAATTTATTCTTGTTACACTATTAAAAAGGAATTCTATAATTTTTTGGTTAAGACACAAAGTAATGTAGAATGGTTTGGTGTGAAATGCCTTGAGTCAGAATTGTTAATAGTGGTGCTGATAGGAACCAAACGTCTGAAGAGTTTAATGCCTCTAAACGCTCCCTGACAACAAATTACCACAAGAAATGGTTATGAATTCACTGCCTGATGTCTGAAACATTATTTTATGATAGTTTTGAGAAGACTATGAGAGTGTACTGAGGTATTTAGTGGGTTTTTGTAATATTTTACTATTATCAACAAAACACATTAGGTTCACTGGTGGTTTTGGGTAGTAAATAAATATTTCTGTTGTACATTCTAAAAACGATGGTTCTTCAAGGGTTCTTTAAAGAAAATGGTTCTACATAGAACCATAAGCACTCAAAGAACCATCTGCATGATTAAATGGTTCTTTGCATCACGAAAAGTTTCTTCAGATTAATGGAAAATGTGCTGTAGATCTAAAACTCTTTTGCTAAGAGTGTAGTCATGGTGACCCCTGGTTCCTATCACCACCACTGTAAAAATAGTTGGTAAGGTTTTCTACAATTAACTATTTCGTATCAAACCACTCTGAATGACTTTGCTTACATTTTAACGAATAATTATGCACACATTTTGAAAAGGAAAGGTGGAATTCCCCTTTAAAAGTAAAGGTGGCAATAAAATTTACAGGTTCTTGAGCGATGCCATGGAAAAAGCACTTTTGGTTCCCTAAAGAACCATGTCTGAAAAAAGAGATTTGTGAGTGTGAAGAACCTTTTACAAGTTTAAAGAACCTTCCCATAATGGAAAGGCTTCTATAACCATCATTTTACAATGAGGTTATTTTTTTTAACTTTGTTGTCTCGTGGTTCTCTAAACTATGATCCACTGAAAATTGTTTTAGTGAACCAAAAGTGGTTTTTCTATGGCACTGCGTGAAAACGTTTAAGACTTTGAGAGTGTACATTTAACATATTCACTAAAGTAACCAATAATAAAATCTTAGTCAAAGCTATTTTTATTAACAATTCGAGTAAACTAGGTTTGCACAATGATATTAGACTCATATCATCGGCAGATGTTTGCTTTAGGAAATGGTGAACATCAAACAGATATTTGGATTTGACTGATGTTCAAACTGATATGATTGATGATATATTTATTGAACTCTGGAAGAGCAGAATGTCTAGGTGATGCTGAGTTACCGCATCAAAATATCTGCATTTCTTCATTTTACTGCATTTATAACCATCCAGAAACTTTATATTTCTCCATGTAGATGCAGTCCCAACATGACAAGCATTATTCTATAAACATTATTGAATAAGTTGTTCACTCAGTTCATTTAACACTGTAGAATTTACTGTGTAAAAATCAGCACTAATATTTAGGCCCTGTCGAGGTTTGTGACTCTGATCCATCTAGTTTATTATAAATACAGTAAAATCCATAAGAAGCACATTGTATATTTAGTAAACATAGAGCAGAGCAGACTCAGTGACTTACAGCAGGCACTCTGCAGCTGAGCTGGTTTACATCCACATAAATAACGTCACAGGACGCGTTCCCGACGGTGGCCACGGTGTCGTAACCAAAACCATAACCAGAGACGGTAATGATCGTCCCCCCTACGGAGAAAGAGAGTGCAGGAAGCCATGTTAGCTCTATGATAAGCTTATGCTGCAGTGCTGCATAGCAGAATGATTATATAAGGCTGTTAGACCATCACTGGCTGTATATGTCAAACAAACAAAACATTTCAGAACAAAATGGTGTGTTTTGGGCAAAATGACTCAAATGCATGTTTACTGTTTACTCAGGGAAGATTTAGTGATTCTGGGGGTCTACACAGTTAAAAAAGATGGTTCTTCGAGGGTTCTTTAATAAAAAAAAGGTTCTACATAAACCATGAACATTTAAATAATCCTTTGCATGATTAAAGGGTTCTTTGCACCATGAAACGGTTCTTCAGATTGATGGAGAATGTGCTGTAGATGGTTCTATATAGATACATTGTATCTGTATGTCAAACTATGATTATAATTTTCTCTTCAACCTTTGAACTATGTACTAACGATACTCATGATATGTTCATATATTCAATATATTTTATATTTAATTAGTCATATTTGTATTACTGTATTTGTATTATAGGGATTCAATTTATTGTGACATAACTTATTATTATATATCGATCAAAACAGTTGGTCTTTTCCATGGACTTCAAAGTTTTCCTCTCCAGTATCAATGGGAGTCATAGTCATAGTGCTGTGTCACTGTGACATATCGCTGTTGTTGGAAGAAAACTTTGTATCTCCAAAATGATAACTTTATAGGAGAAGGAAAAAACCTACTTTACTTTACTTCTAATGTAAGTCAATGGAGCCAGAGTTTTTTCTCAGTCATTTTGGGCTGTTTCTTTTAGTCCATTCATCATGGAATTTACAGACAATGTAAAGGGCAACAGGTATTTTCAAATGATGTCAGAAACTAAAAAACATCAAAAATGGAGATATGAGGTTTTCTTCTGACAACAGCGATGCATAGCATGTGCAATTTACCAGTGATGCTGCCTGCAGTGGGCTTTATGGAGGTCACTCCCATCTGGTAGGTGAAGTTGAAGGGGTTGCCACCTGAATACCGAGCATAGCCCAGCGCAGGGAAACCCACAGAGACTGGATACAGTCCAGCGCTCGCAGGGCCAACACTACAGGTCAGTGATGTACCTTAAACACAAACACACAAAACGCATTTTTTTAAACTTGCAAAATCTATAACAACAGGAGCAGAACCCCTGCAGGCTGATTTTAGGTGCTGATTGGTAGGGATGCACCGAAACCGAAACAAAAATTTATGGCCAAAAATGGTTGAAAGTGACAATTATGGCTTTCGGTTGGAGAGAAAAAAAGAGAGAAAAATTTGGCCAAAAAAAAAACAAAACATTACACAGATCTATAATGAAATGTCAAAATCTAACACTTAACATTTGATTGATAATGAACAGCACAGACACGTTCAAACAGTTTGAGCAGTTCTCAGCAGGAGATCAACAGTGAAACTGACCAAACATGTTCCAACGTGTTCTAAACGATCTTTACCTTACGTAGCTTTCAGTGTTAGCTGATTTACTGAACTTCTTCAATGTAAATCACCTAAATAATACTGACTTTCTCAATATCTTATAATAATAAACCTTTTCACCTCTCATTTTGGAAGTTGTTACTGTAAACATGTGAGTTTGTTAACTCCTGCTGGTGTGGGTTCATGTCTGTTTCTTTTTAAAATGACAAACATTAAAGAGACTTGCATGCTAATAGCGCCAGACCGCCAGACGGGAGATCCAAAGTGACGTCCAAGTGTTTTCCATTTAAAAAATGAGGCATTTTCCATCATTATAACGGAAACACTCTGGGATTTAGCTTCAGATCTTTTCGAGAAATCATCTGAAGTGGCAAATTATATAGAAAAGAACCCTTTCCTTCAGTTTTGGGTTTCATTTTGGTGTATCACTATTCTTATTAGCATTTGTACATAATGGGCCTATTAAATATAGCCATTTTAATTAACTGTCAAAGTCAAATGTATTACCCATTTTTATGTGGGGGGTATTTAATCTGTAGGTTAATACTGGTAAACTACTGGTAGGTAAGATGGCAGATCACATTAGGTCATCATGTTGTTTCAGACATAACAACAGCAAGTGACCAACTGTAATTTTGTAATAATTAAAGTAATTTTTGTTACACAGATCCTTGATACGCCACTGTTTATGTGTAAATCAGGTAAACACTAATTTATACAGAGACCTCTTATCTTGTGCTAACTGGTCATAAACATTATAGACCACAAGTTTATAGATAATATTGTTCAACTGATTATGTTGAATTAAAGGCTGAATTAAATGTATTTCATTTTCCACAGAAACACGAATGAAAATTGTAGCACATCTTGGTAGCTACTAGAAGTTTACTAGGACTTACTGGTAACCTGGAGGACCGAGCACTGGACGTCCCCAATCCGCACTGAGGCATTTCCATCAACAAATCCAGATCCAGAGATGGTCAGAACGGTTCCCAGAGCACTGGCCCCTAAAAGACATTGTCCAGTTAATGTAGTTAGTATAAGCAGCAGCACTTCAGTATCGGCATCCCTACTTGCACTGTGAAAAGGGGAATATGTTTCTAAGACTCAGAATTCTGCACTATATTCAAGGTTTTACTTACATACTGCATGTTTGTTTACTGAAATATAAATATTACATTCTTTCAACTTAATATTTTAGATGGTGCTTTAAAAATACCCACGTAATTCACATAAATTCTTTTCTTCTACATTATGTTGTTTACATTTTTCACCTGAAGGCCCACAGCAGGCTGACGATGGGACAGTAGCAGAGTTTTTTGACACTATCCTCCAAACTCAAGCCATGTTTTGTGATATGATGTGATTTGTTTGTGATATTATGGCTCAGTGAAAGTGCATAAAGAAGTTCATGTGTTCTACCTTGCGATGGAGATATCCCGGTCACGGTCGGGGTCTTAGCCTCACTCCAGGTGAAGCCACAGTCACCTGAGCACTTAGATGGAATGCCGTTGATAAGAACTTCCACCTGAAAAGACATTATAATCTCATATTTGTGTAGGTCTTTGCTGCAGACTTATTATTATTACTACTATTATTATTGTAGCATCCTGCTGCACACGGCTGTGAGTGAAAAGGGACGTCTATGTTGTTAATGTCGCTGTTTATTAGTTTAAAGGCATGTGTATGTGTTATTCTGTGTCGGGGGGGAGGTGGGTGTTTTGTGTTAGAGGTTTGGGGTGGAAGCTTGTAGCTAATAGTGACCTTCCTCATGAGTTCAGTGCTTTGTACGCGCCTTTCTGATGATGTTTCAGTAAAAGATGACTACTTGCAGTAGAATCATGGCCTCCCCTACATCAGAGCCTCATTATTATTATTTTATATTTTCAGAGCAGACTTCTGTTATGCGTTTACTTCCACTTTCATCATTAAAAACATTTGGATTTTGTTGAAATTCAAATGATAAGTTTTAAGGCAATCAGGTAACCTTTTAAAGTTACCAGACACTTCAGCACTGCTGTGTCTGATCCACTCAGACCAGCACAACACACTCTAACACACCACCACCACATCAGTGTTACTGTAGTGCTGAGAATGATCCACCACCCAAATAATACCTGCTAAGTGGGGGTCCTGGGGGGGTCCTGACCACTGACGAACAGGGTAACAAAGTTTGCAAAGAAACAGACTACAGTCTGTAACTGTAGAACTACAAAGTGCGCCTATATGGTCAGTGGAGCTGATAAAAGGGACAGTGAGTGCAGATACAACGAGGTGGTTTTAACGAAGTGGCCAATCGGTCACACATTTATTGTTAATCTGCCTAAACAAATCCATAATCTCTTGCTGATCTGAATTCTGTTCAGAAAAAACACGGCAATAAAGGAAGCCTTGTGCATCTTTAACACAGTTATAGAAAACATGGTAGAACACAGAAAGCTATGATTCTGGTACTGTTGCCAACGGCGACATGCAGGTGATGTAACAGCTCTGACGGCAGATTTAACCGAGCACCTTTCCTGGTTCTAGACGCTTTGGGTTCATGTTGTTACAACAACAAATCTTTTTTTTCCAGTGTTATTATCCATGTAGTAGTAGTGTTTAGAAGACTTAGTGTGTCATAAGTTAACAATCACTGCAAGCAGACTAATGCGTCAGTTTTGACAAGCAAAGTGACGTTTAATGGTTCACTCAAGCTCTAATCCTCAACACACAATACAAATGAACTCATTATACTGTCTGTCTGAAGACAGTCTATAATTAAACATCCTGCCCGGTCTCAGATAATGTGATGTCACGGCAACAAAGCTGAAACAGGTGCCAAAAGAATATAAATACATGCTGGGTTAGCATCTCATTGCTGAGTTACAGGAGCAGCAAATAGTAGCGCTGTAGTCAAGATTACTAAAACAGAGACGGAGACCAGATTAAGAACTTTTCATAAGGGGAAAAACTAAAATTTGTCTGCGGTTCAATGTACATTCATTATCATTCATTATACATGATATATATTAAGAAATAATAGTATATTTTATCATTTATTTAGTAAAATATGACATTAAATAATATCTGGCCTAAAACTTTGATTAATCATGATTATTTTATAGTCTTAGTCCAACTTTGCACCTTAACTTTGGGTTGTAAATGATGTTGAGGCTCTTCTCTGGTTCTGAAAACCAAACAACATACATTCATTTTTATTCTTAAATGAAAACATAGTAATAATTATATTCCAATCTGTCCTCTGGAGATGTTTGAATCTTGGAGCCAATGAGCATCTACAAACAAATAATACCCAGTTAAGCCATCATGGAAAGATCAATTAGGTCCTCAACCAGCAGAACAGATTTTATGTAAACATGCAGAGAAAGGAGTGTTTTATTCTGTTTGTCCAGCCCCCCATCACCCAAAACAGGGACCAGACTCGAGTACAACACAAGCAGAAAGTCAAACAAGTGCACCTGTGTCTTGTTTGTTGGGACGCGCAGGAAGTCTCCCATAATCCTTTGCTTGAAGAGCCCTCCCTGCTCCTTCACCTGTGCCGTCACTGAGGGGTTCACGCCGACTACAGAGGAGTCGTTGATCTAGTAAAGAACAAAAAAAACAAATTACTCAATTTATATTTAACATGCAGGAGAAACCGGCTTCACTGCAATAAGCAAATTAGTTAATTTAACCCTTTAGATTTATTTGTAGTTCATAACTTAAATATCAAATCAAACCCAATTTTCCTCACTTTTTTCATGTAGTACACAAAAACACTGATAACGTTTCAAAGCATTCCATTCATTCCCCAGTTCTTACCATCCTGATATGGAAACTAAGCTGCTGCTGGAAACTAAGTTTGCTACTGTGACGTCATGGAAACCAACATATGCACACACATCTCCCGATTCAGGCTACAGTAGTTTGGCCCCACACTTTCCCACTGAGGTTATAAGGAGGCCTTTCTGAATGAGGCACAGTGCAGGGCAGCCAATCAGAACAGACAAAACAGCCTGTGTAATTCAAAGGGATAAAGAGAGGCTAGAAAAATGATGGTGTAAATATGAATTATAACATTTTTGGTAAAGAAACACGAATGTCGTAAGTTCCACATGCAGACGCAAACAAGATAGGTTTGCTGTGTAAAGTTTGCCTCTTTAGTTTTGGCTAGAGCTACAATGCAGAATGTAAACTGGGTGCGTTTTCATGTTTGAGTTATGTTTGTTTATCTGAGCTTGAGACGTTTCTGTTGTCAGTTGGGGGCAAGTAGCAACAAAGTGATAACGCTGATGGATTTTTTCTGATGAACTCTTGAGCTACTTATTAATCTAATGAAAATGTAGCTAATTTCAGCTGTACAGTAATTACTATGATAACTGGTGGATTCAAAGCTGGTGTGTGTTCTCAGGTGTGTTTTTGTATGTCGTGTTTTTTTTATTTATATGCACACTTTTTCTGATATTTGTAAATGTATTATTTTTATTTTTTGCAACGTGGTGAAGCCAAAGACATATCCAGGTATTCTATTCTATTCTATTCTATTCTATTCTATTCTATTCTATTCAGCCAATTTGGCCCCTTTAGACTTGTAAGTTAGTATAAAGATTAATACATATATTTGTTCTTCAAAAACAGACAATTGAATTGTTAATTGCAATGTCTTAATTATGTCAATTATACATCAGATAAAATGTCTTGATTGTGACAGGCCATGTTAGCGTGTTCGTTAAAACATAGACTTCAGCACTATATATTGCCAAAGATCTCTATTAACTACATAAATCCAGCACCAAATAATGTAAATTGATTTGATTTTTTATACTTATTAAGAACTTTAAGTTGTAAAGTATAATTTCAGACTGATGAAGACTTTTTGAGGACCCACAGTCCCCCTGATTTCACCTGCAGTAGGGGCTGGTTGCCTGGCACGCTGAGCCACTCAATATTCCAGGAGTAGCCTTTGCAGTCTCCTGTCCTCGTCACGCTCAGCTGGCCCAGATCTGGAATGCCTTGCAGGGCATACTGCAGGTCTTTGGCACTGATGTCCACAGCTAGACCTACAACACAGACACAGACGCACTCCTTTCATCTCCACTGTCTTCACTGTTTAAATCTCTGGCTTCACAAAGATTCGATTCAATTATGATTCTTTAGGAAATGATTCGATGCATCATAAAAGCTCACAAGCTTGACATCATAATGATAGAAGAACCCTTTTTTGATGCTATATAGAACCCTTTTCAATAAGGTTCTATATAGAACCATATGCAACACATTCTCCATCAATCTGAAGAACCATTTAATGATGCAAAGAAACCACGCAAAGGGTTCTTTAAATGCTCATGGTTCTATATAGACCCATTTTGTTTATTAAAGAACTCTTGAAGAACTATCTAGAGCGGGTGATGAGACTAATACAGTTGAGTTCAGCTGTGAAGCTTTTTTAAAGGTTCGTGCAAACAGTCAGGTCAGGGTTGCCAGATTGGGCATGAGCACTCGGAATAGTATTTTACATTACTTGCTATGACAATAATTGCTTACCAATTACATTTTAGTGTTTCAACTTTCATAATAATTAACAACAACAATAACTGTAATAATAAAAAATCATAATATTTTTACAAAAAAATCTTTTTTTTCAATATTAGAAAAGGAAAATATCAACAGTTGCAGCCCTAATATTGTGACCCCTACAATAAGCAACAGATCACAACTCCCTGAGGGAAAACATGGGCAGTTTGCTGACCTTCCACATGCTGGCCGAAGCTCTCCACGCTGAAGGTGCCACTGAGAGGAGGGCTGGCTCTCTGTGTGCGCGTCACACTGACGGTGGCGTTGTCCTGGACCAGCACCACTGTGTCCTTAGTAAAAATGCCTGACCTCTATAGGACAGAAAAAAAAGAAAATAGTTAATTTATATACATTTTCTTCTAAAATAGCTTGTTCTAAGTTTTTCTCAAAGCCCGCAATTTGCAAAACGGTAGGTCACTTCTAGTCTTCATAACTTCAGAACAGTTTAATCTACAGACATGATACACATAACAGACCATTCAGCAGACCCGCCCCTAACTAGCTCACATGACATCATCGGGCTGTGACATCAGCATCGGTGAGTAATTCAACTGGGAAAATCACCCAAAGTCTTGGTATCATTGCTCTGCTTTTTGGCCTTCATATCCCAACAAAGGGTTAAAACGGTGGCATGATTTACACATCAGATCACTCATCAGACTCTGCCTCACCATCCAGAGTGATTTTATCCAACTGTGACCGTCCATCAGCCAGAGACCCAGCTCCAAAATCACCCAAACCCACTCGCTACTGTTATATTACATCTCTTCTTTTGGGCTTCATATTATAAACAAAGGGTTAAAAATAACAACACAGATCAGAACACTCAGAGGAACCTGCCATCACTAGCCAGAGTGAGAGAAACCAGCTCTAACATCACACAACCTAGAAATACAGCGCAAACACACAGCCGGATCACTGTACAACCTGCTATTAGCTCCCTGCTTTAGCCTTCATATGGCACCAAAAAGGGTTAGGATGTGTTTATGTATTGACTGTGTTTTATTGTGTTGGGCTGTGGGTTAGATAGTGTGTGTGTTTAGTGTCTACCACAGAGTGAACTGCTATGGCTAGAAGTGACCTTCCCTGCTGCTGTTGCTGTCATTCAGTGGCCTTTTCTGCTTTGCCCAATTAAAGAGCATTTCCTTCAGCAGAAATAACGGCTCAGGCTCTTCTTCAACCCTGACACCACAATAGTTATAAGAGGAATGCCCTTTTGTTGGTATTGATTAGGTTTGCCCAATTTGTCTATCAAAATGAGCTCCAGTGTCAATTTTGTAGTCTCTAAATGTCTAGTTTTTGTGTTTTTGGTATCTTTTTTGCAGCGTTCCTGTAAGTTTTCTCTTAAAAATGGATGCAAAAATGCAAAAATGTGTAATCTTATAGATTTTACAGAAAAAGTTTGGGCACCCTGGCCACATACCTTCTGCCCTTCCACAAATATCTATCTCAAAAACCTATCTATCACAAAAATATATCATAGCTTGCAAACACTTTTAGTAGCTGGCCAGGAGTCTTTCTTTTAGAAATTTTCACCCAATCAGAATGCTTCTAGTTCTGAAATATATTTGGGCCAGAGGTGCCAAAGTATTTACTATATCCAGCTGGCAAGACGGTGTGAGGCAATAGTTCTCTTTCCAGAAATGTGGTGCATCACCTTACAGATGCGTAATAGTACAGGCCTTACTAGCATATCTAGAATGTGATGCTGGAATGCTTGATATGAATCTATTGATGTTTTGGAAACATCTGACTATTAAGTGTCTGGTCGTGACGTGACGTCTGATGCCACTGATATTCACCTCACAGCTCTGTCAGTTTATCAAGTTACTTTTATTCACACTTACCTGCAAGAAGCCAACATCCATTAGAGGGAAACCAAAGGCACAGTTATACGGAGAGGCTGTGATCTCATAACTGATACGTGACGCGTTCCTCATCTTCTGCACAGAGATCCGCTGAAGGAAAATACCAGAATCGGCCAGAGCAGGAGGCCTTCTCCTCTGGACAGCACCTAAAATATGGGAAAGGAGGACAAACATAAATAACCCTACAAATCTATAGTTCTGCCTCATTCAAAACGCAGTGCAGGCTGAAATATTCCTTATAACTTCAGCGTGAAAGGGTGGAGCTAAACTGCTGTAGACAGAATAGATGGATATACACCGGTCAGGCATAACATTATGACTTTGTTTCTACACTCATTGTCCATTTTATCAGCTCCACTTACAATATAGGTGCACTTTGTAGTTCTACAGTTACAGACTGTAGTCCATCTGTTTCTCTGATACTTTGTTAGCCCCCTTTTACCCTGCTCTTCAGTGGTCAGGACCCCCATGGACCCTCACAGAGCAGGTACTATTTGGGTGGTGGATCATTCTCAGCACTGCAGTAACACTGACGTGGTGGTGGTGTGTTAGTGTGTGTTGTGTTAGTGTGTGTTGTGTCTGAGTGGATCAGACACAGCAGTGCTGCTGGAGTTTTTAAACACTGTGTCCACTCACTGTCCACTCTATTAGACACTCCTTCCTTGTCAGTCCACCTTGTAGATGTAAAGTCAGAGACGATAGCTCATCTGCTGCTGCACAGTTTGTGTTGGTCATCCTCTAGTCCTTCATCAGTGGTCACAGGACGCAGCCCACAGGACACTGTTGGCTGGATATTTTTGGTTGGTGGACTATTCTCAGTCCAGCAGTGACACTAAGGTGTTTAAAAACTCCAGCAGCACTGCTGTGTCTGATCCACTCAGACCAGCGCAACACACACTAACACACCACCACCACGTCAGTGTTACTGCAGTGCTGAGAATGATCCACCACCCAAATAGTACCTGCTCTGTGAGGGTCCATGGGGGTCCTGACCACTGAAGAACAGGGTAAAAGGGGGCTAACAAAGTATCAGAGAAACAGATGGACTACAGTCTGTAACTGTAGAACTACAAAGTGCACCTATACAGTAAGTGGAGCTGATAAAATGGACAATGAGCGCAGAAACAAGGAGTTGGTCATAATGTTGTTATGCCTGATCGGTGTATATGTAAATGTGCTGTTTTTTGTGAGATCATTCAAATAGTGAACTTCCATATATGGACTGTATGAACTGGGGAGTGCAAAGTATATTTTGGCACTTGAACAATGTTTACATACTACATGAAACTCTTATTTTGAAAACAGTGAGGACAATTTGTTTTTCCATGATACGGGTCCTTTATAATAATTGCAATGAAATGAAAAGCTTTTTCATGCACCATTGAGGTCAATCATGGTGGCCGCTCTCCCGAGCTGAACCGTGTCTATGTAGTAATCTCCTGTGTCTCTGTACAGATGCAGTTCCAGGAGTTGGTAGTTGGTGCCGGGGAAGCTTGTCTGCAGACCAGCTAAAAGATCCACACACGTGTATTTCCACCTGCAAACAAAATACAATGCAGTGGTCACTGTATTACTATTCATTTCAGCTCTGTGGAGAACTAGACTTTCAAATTGTGTTCAAACTTACACATCCCCAGACCCGAACACTGGAGAGATTACTGTGGTCAGAGTATAGGTACTTCCTGCGCTGTTCTGGTAGGTAAACACCACTTCCAGTCCTTTCTGTAGATAGCCTTTATAGGCCAAGCAGAGCTAGGACACAAAAAATAATGTAAAAAATTAATTTAAATATGCTTTTAGATATGCAGTGGCCCCAAAACGTACCTGGACACTCTAAACAGTGGTAAACTTTTGTTACGGTAACTTTTGTTTTAGCAACATCAAACTGATACATGTCCTGGATTTCCAGGGTCAGGGGGCCTGTCTTGGAATGAAATACTGGTCTGAAACTCACCATCATCTTCTGAAAGACCTTTTTAAAAGGTCTGTTTAAAGTGGGTGTCATCTTTATTGACATTTTTTCGTAACACAGTGAGTGTAATACATGTACAGCAAAAAATCAATAATTGTGTATTAAAATCTACAAAAACATCATTTAGAAAATCAACAAAACATATAATTTGACCAGGGGGCCCAAGCTTTTGCATCACTTATGTGACGTCACTCGTTTTAGGTAATAATGACAACATGATATCATCGGTGGGAGTTTTATGGAAAATTTATTCTCTGAAAGTATGAGTGCAAAAATACGTACATAAAAGTAAAGTATTTTTTCCTCGGTTTAACTTTTGACAGAGATCAATCTAAACATGTTATTAGAAGAATTATTATCTCTGTACGTACATCTGCTCAGGCTTCATGGAGCATCCCTGATGATGTGTCCAGGAACATCAGCAGATGTACCTACAGATTTACTATCATTACAGACAATAATAATATGAATACCATAACTTCTGGTAATTTTTCCTGCTTCTATTATTAGGTCACTAACTACTAGTTTATGGCCCAGGTGGGGCTGGACCCAAGTGCTGGTTGCGCCATTCAAGTACATTCTTTTGAAATGATCTCAGGATACTTACTGTTCCATACTGCTGAAGAGGCACAGGGCCATAGGCTGCTCCAGACAGGGTGACATCATCTGACCTAAACAGAACGGTTGGGTTCATCAGGGACCACTGGCCGCAGAATGGCTCGTTGTTATTGACGATCGTCCCCCTGGTGCTCAGATCACCTGAGAACTGAGGATGCCAAACATTTGAATCCTTTCACTGCTTCAGCATAAGATCACAGCTCCTTGTTAGCTTTATTAGAGTCTGCAACGGTTATAAAACTAAAGTTAGAACCTTTTCAGTGTCATGTAGAACAGGGTTCCCAATGCCAGCCCTGGTGTCCCAAAACAATGCTCATCAAACACACCAACAAAATGTTAACTAATTAACAAGTGCCTCGTTGGCTCAGGTGTGTAGAGTAGGGAAAATACAAAAACATACAGGCCAAAGGGGTCACCAGAACTGAGAGTGGGAGCCCCTGATGTGGGACACCTTTAGGGACGTTCTAAATACAGTGCTCCTTTTGGACCTTCCGCATTAAACTACTAAAAAAAAAACAGCCCTTACCCCTGTGTTAGCACTCTCATAGTCTCTAAAGTACTTGACTTGAGAATTCTCCACACTGAGAAGCTCCTGAGGACATTTGGCAGACAGCATTTCACCCAGCGCAGACAGAACCTGCAGTTAAAAACAGTGTCATTGATGTGAAGCACCACACCTATCAAGCACCGAAAGCTAGTGCTAATGGTGCCCCCTTGTGGAGCATTTTGAACCTGCTAGATGTGAGTGAGTGAGTTACAGATCAAGTCAGTGAGATGCATGATTTACATATGAACACACAGTCCAGTGCAAAAGTCTTAAAATGACCCAAATCCTACATATTTCGTGTCTTAGGCTACGTTCACATTACAAGCCTCATTGCTGAAATCTAAACTCTCTGACAGGACGGTTCACACTTGTGTAGGTAAGTGACCTAAATCTGTCATTAATGTAATGAACCAGCGTCCTGAAATGACCCGCATGAGCACATCCTACTCAGTAACGTCACGTGAATGAATCACGTTCATCATCAGCACAAACTAACGAGCAGAACGAGCTTCGCTGAGAAGATCATTAACTCTAAACAGCTCTCAGCTTCTTTATTAGAGCGAGACGAAGGAGAAAAAGGTGAGATGAGCTGCTTTTCCACCGTTTACAGGCTTTAACTTCTGTTCGCGCTGCTGCCATGGTAACGCTGAATGATGGCGCAGTGCAGTGGAAAAAAAGCACATGAATTCCGATCTGAGCGTCACATTAAGGTCCTATGGCCACGAATCGGATACGTATCTGATCTAGGACCACATATGAACGTGACTCGGGTTGGATTTGAAAAGATCAGATTTGTGTCCGCACAGCCCTGAAAACATCAGATCTGAGTCACATTAGGGCAAAAAATCAGATTCGTGCCACTTCAGCCTGGTAATGTGAATGTGGCCTTGTTGTTTTCCCTGAGGTCCACTTATGACCCTTTTGTGGGTATACATACCAAAATCAGTCATAATTCTATATGTATCTACATGTTGATGAGCTCTGTTCTGACTGGCTGCCCTGTATTGTTCCTCATTTAAAAAGCACTCAGAACTGAAACACTCCTTATAACGTCAGTGTGGGCGGAGCTAAACTTCCCTAGGCTCAATAGGAGGATAGATGTATGTTGGTTTTATGACATAAACAATGAATCCTCTTTACTTAAAGTGAACAACATTAAATTTAAAGAGGAATTACACCTGTTTTATTTCTGCACAGTTCAAGCTCTGAGATGTAAACAAAGTCGTTCAGGTTTGATGCAAAATTCTGTATTGTAAAAAAGCTTACAGACTCAGAATTCTTTATAGTGGTGGTGATAGGAACCAGGGGTCACCAAATATTGTTTATTTACCATCCAAACCCACCAGTGAACCTACACATGTCTTCTGATTTTTATATGCAATGCTGATGATGGTAAAACAGCTGCAAAAAAGAAAAAAAAAAATTCTTTTGGGGACTATTTACTGTTTTTATATACTCCTCCATCATGAACGGATTTAAAAGAAAAAAATTAGGCCAAAACATTATTTCAAGACTGTTGCAAAACAATGTCTCAGGCATCAGAGTATATGAGGGAGCTTTTGGAGGTGGACGTCTGGTTCCTATCACCACCACTGTGAACAATTCTTCCACTGCAAGTTTCACACCAAACCACTCTGAATGACCTTAACGATCTTAATGACTGACTTCTGCAGAACCTTTTGAAAATTTGTGGAATTCCCTTTCAAGCAGTTTGAGAGACCTCAAAGCTATTTATTAGTTTCAAAAACACTTGTTTCAGAATAAATACAAGTAAAAAATAAACACTGTAATCGTTCTGTGTGAGTTGGTTTGCGTAACCATTTCCATTTCAAGGTTGTTCAGTATTTACAGTTCTCATCTAACACCTGGTTTTTCTAATCAAGCCTCCATTAAATTTAATCAGGTGATAGAACTGAACAAATCCATGTGATAGAGAGCAGCAGGAACTAAACCTCCGCTTATCTAACCTACATATTCATAACTTTACTGAAAACAACACATTCTTATTACGTTTGACTGTATTTATAGATTGTATTGTATTGTAATATGATGTAATTTGTAATGTTAGCATTACTTAACATTGTAATGTTAATGTTATATTACTAGCAGGATATTTTACACTATATTTTCATTCACAAACAAAATAACAGTAAATTATCAAGTCTATGAAAACAAGAATGTGGCCAAAAAAATAGACACATATTGAAAAAAAAGCTTGCAAGTTGATGTAAATGTAATGTGATGAAGAGGATTTGCTGTTTTAAACATTCTCTTTGCAACAGAGGTGAATCAGAAGGATTTCAGCACATCTGGAGAATGACTGCTGATGTTCACACCTGAGTCTCTGAAGCGTTGTAAGGCAGAGGGCTGGACGCAATGCCTCCCCACAGCAGTGTAAAGGTGTTCAGGTCAGCTCTTCCTTTCGTGACCTCCCTGACTGTGACGTTTACACCTGGCCAGTTTGTCCAGTACTGAAGGTCCTCAAAGTCACCTGACATGGAGACAGTAGCATGGCTTTAGATGTGGACTGAAAGCACAGTGCTTTACAGAGTCGTACACTATGGGTCACACATTCCAGTACAAATGCAGTAAAAATGAATTGACTCAGTTTAAAAGTGCACACAATTTCCACGAATAAAACACAATATATCCACCCAATTCCAGCCTTTCAGCTTATGTACTTTTGTGCTGATGTAATTTATTAAAAAATTAGTGAATTCAAAGTATTACTGCTTTCAATGATGCTCAACCAGATACAATCAGCAGTAAAAATTCTAACCACATCTATGATTGTGTATACTTTAAAATCGACTACAGCAGATTAACATATTTGACTCATTCTGGTAATGAACTTCATTGTTGAAGTTGTACAGCTTTCAGCCCAACATGTTAGAATCATTTTATACTTTTTTACTGCAAAGAATTTGGTTTTGTTGTATGAAAAACACTAATTCCAAACTTCTCAACTGTACTGTGAGTGAATTCCAAACATTTTAATCTCATAATTCATTGTAATTTCTGGTTAAACTAGTAAACCAAACTGGTTGTTTCTGAAAGTGTTATTAAAGGGGATTTTTACCACATAAGTAAATGGTTAAGATGTAAACAGAGACATTCAGAGTGGTTTGGTGTGAAATGCTTCGTTCTCGAGAAACTTAGAGTCAGACCTGTTCACAGTGGTGGTGATAGGAACGAGACATCCACCTCTAAAAGCTCCCTCACAGAAAGTTACTACATGAAATGGTTATGAATTCACTGCCTGATGTCTGAGACATTGTTTAATAATAGTTTTGAAAAGATTTTGGTAAATGTCAAAAATATTTTTTTAAATCAATTTATGATGGAGGGATACATGTAGGGCGTTGTGAGGCAAAATAGTCCCCAAAGAAATGCTATTTTTCCAGATTTCATACTATTTTCCCATAGTCAACATTCCATATAAACTCAGAAGACTCGTGTAGGTTCACTGGTGGTTTTGGATAACAAATAATATGTCTATATTTGTGTTGTAGTCATGGCGACCCCTGGTTCCTATCACCACCACTGTAAAGACATTTGAGTTAAAACACTGTGAATAAAACTAAATGACTTTGTTTACAGCTCAGTCATTAAATTATGCAGAAATTATAAAAAAGGTGGAATTCCTCTTTAATTATTTTCACTTATCCAGGCTAGTTCTTTGTTTGGCCCAACAGTAAATAATAGGACTGCTGAGTCATCGCAGCCGTGACAGATTGTCTTACCTCTGTTAGAATTGAAAGTGATATTGTACTGTGACTGAGTGCCCAGATCCTGCTTTGTGACTGTGACTGTGTCTGGCTTAATGGTCCATAGAGCATTCAGCTCAGCCTGCACCACCTGCGCAGGTGCGCTGACGGGGATTAGCCCTGTAGAGGGACACAGGATCACGTCTGCCGTGTTAGCACAATGCAGGAAAAGGACACTTTTGATGAGAGAAATTGGATGCTGGCTTCAAACAAACAGAGATTAAGTCTTTCAGACCAACGCTAACAAACTTTCCCCACAGAGTCTGAGCTGAAAGAATGGAACCTGTTCTCTGGGCTCCATAGCTGAGGGTGTAGTAGGTATTATCACAACTGCCCAATGAAAAACAGTCACTGCTGATTGTCACAGTCTGCACCTCCTGGACAGGAATAGCTGGGCTCCATCCATCGAAACGAAGCACCTAAAAGCACAAAAAACAAACATTAAGCAGCAGATCTGAATACACACTATAAACAATGAGCATATATACAATACTGCTCAGATGTTTATTTTCACTGTTTGTATGAATATAAACCCAATTTTGTTTCAGGAATATGCATAAAATTATATTAATAAATTATAAATATTATGTTGGTACTTTATAACTTCATAGATTTATAACTAATTAATAGAAAGCGAATATGTGAAAAAATGAATATGTTCAGAATGATAAACACAGCTGTAGATGACACTGAGAAAGCTGTATAACATTGAGAATGAAGTTATGATACATTCCAATAAAATACTATCAAATATTGCATTTTGCACTTTAGGGTTTAACACGTTGAAAAAAATAAAACATAAAATGTATAAGGTGCCATAACTTTTGCACAGGCCACATTTTATGTTTTATTTCCCCCACTATGTTAAATTCAGCAAATAAACAGTAATTGTGCGTTAAAATGTGTAGAATGGTGTTCTCTGTAGACGATGTGTAACTTATTTTCATTTTTAATTTGACCAGGGTGTCCTAATTTTTGCATATGACTGTAAATGACTGTAAACAGGTCATTACTGTATATGCAGTATATTATTTATCTTGCTTCTCTCAAAAAAAACCTGAACAAAACACTGCAAAACACCTTCTGGTGTCTCTTTTGTGTTATTTACATTATTTAATAAAATAACAACAACTATTAATGTGACTCCAAACTTTTGAATGCTAGTGTAACTTTTATTTATTCTTCAATTAAATGTTGTTTTAAAGCTGTAAAGCATTTGGACTCCATGCTCCTTGTTTTTTAATGTGCTGTATAAGTGCAAAATTACTTCATTTGCATATTTACATGCAGTAAGCAAGATTAAATCAAACATTCCAAACCATTATAATCATAAAATGTGCTACAACAAACAAATATGATCATGGAGGCTCATTGACTATACTTCTCTGACAAACCTGTTTCTCATCCAGAATGTCGTAGCTGGCTTTGATGACCTGCTTCTCATTAACGGCGTCCTGAGTCTGCTGAGCAGTGAAGGGGCTTCTCTCTTTGAAAAACCCCACATCAATCAAGGCTCCTACTGTGTACTCCTGGAGCAGGGCTTCAATATAGTACCTGAATACACACGTTAGATTAAAGTAGATAAACAGGGTAACAAAATTAAGTGTTTATTTGCTCTGAAAAACATTAACATTGCAATAAACACAAATAAATTTAATAAAATAAACAGTAATGTTAAATTTCAAAGATTTTATGAAGTATTTACAGTAATCATTTCAATACTTAGATGAACTAATCAAAGTTCAACCACTTTTATGAAGTCATAATCAGTTTGTTCACCACCACTGTAAAAAAATCGGAGTCTCCATAATGAACCGTTTCACACCAAACCACTCTGAATGCCTGTTTACATCTCAATCACAGACGAATGCAGACATTTCTAAATATCATTCATTAATCAACCCTTCATGACATTAAATACATTTAATCATTCCTAAATTAGGTTAAACTTGTTTAATTGATCTATAATTCACTTCAATCAGTTTTATTCAATCCTTCATTAAGTCACATCAGTTTAGTCCATCCTTCATTGAGGCAAATGTGTTTAATCAACATGCCATTAAGTTAAATCAGTTCAGTCAATGCTTCATTAGGGCAAATCAGTTTGATCAATTCTCGATTCGATTAATTCAATTGAATCTAACATCAATCCTTCATTGAATTAAGTCAGTTTAGTCAATCTTTCATTGAGTTAAATCAGTTCATTTTGTTAGATCAGTTTAATTAACTCATCATTTCAGTACAGTTCAGTTCAGCGTCATTTCAGTTTAGTCAATCCTCAACCGAGTTAAATTTACTCAACCTTTTATTCAGTTAAATCCGTTTAATGGATCCTCCATTCAGTCAAATCTATTCATTCATTCCTTCATTGAGTTAAATACATTGAATTACTCCTTGATTGTGTTTAATCAGCTTAATCAACCATTTATTAATTTATATACATATAATTCATCCTTTATTATGTTAAACCTGGTGTGCTGATCATGTGATGGCTAGAACTGCTTAGAGCAGAATGCTCTTCTAACCAGCGGACTACACTGCAATTGCTCTTTTTAACTATTTTAAACATGATTATTTACACTATCCTAATTTAATGTCTAATTTGATTTTTAATGTAATGATTTTTTCTTTTAAATCTGTTCTTAATCATGTTTTTTTTTCAATTCTATTCTCATTTAGTCTACTTTTTTAAAGAACTCTGTATTTTCTGACTCTGTATTTTCTCATTTGTAAAGCACTTTGAATGACAGCAGTGTATGAAAGGTGCTATATAAATAAACGTGCCTTGTCTTCTTAAAAGCAAACTTTCTTGTTATTTTTAATCGCACAGATGTTGATGTGTACTAACTCTTACTGTTAAAAGTGCTTTTAAGAATTCATAGCTTTTTTAGCATAAAAAGCACAAACACTCTCAGTGCCCTGATGAATACGGTGGCCTTTTGCACAGCACTGTACATTTTATCATGAGTTTTAAACTGCAGAATACAGTATGTGGAGTCGCACTTACGCCTTTCCTTTCTCCAGCCGCATGACTTTAGACCTCTGGGTGGAACTGGTGTAGTAACTGCTGGTCCAATAATTCAGATATGCAATCTTGACCTGAATCACATAATTGGGTTGTAATTATCAAAATGTGTGACTTTAGCATTAATAGTAGAGCTCTGTAGTAAGATCATTACCATGCAGGCTGCAAAGAATAAAGCCTGTTTTCCTGCCTCATTATAAAATATAGTGAGTTTGTTAAAGTGCAGTACCTTATCCTGAGGGCGACCGGTCATGCTGAAATACAGCTGAAATCGGTCATCTCCTTTGATTAAGAAATAGTAGTTGTCGGTCTCTGTGGGAACAAAGAAGCCACTGAATCGAGCCACAAAGTAGTCAATTTCGTTGGGCCACGCGTAGGACAGAGAGTCCACCCACTGGACAGAATAACCAGGCCGACTGGAGGTATAGGTCAGAACGTCCTCGAGATACTGCACGTTGGTATTAGTCCACATCTCCATCTTGAACCCTCTACCGCCTGCAAATATGAGACAGACTGACTTCAACCATTACATATCATATTAATACAAGTCAACATTTATAAAAGTGTTTGGTAACACTTTATTTGGACAGTCCACTTTAGATGCTTTGTAGATACTTATTTTACTTTTAAGTTACATTATCTACCATAATTGTCTTTAAGCCTGGCTCTAATCCTAACCCTAACCTTAACCTCAACCCAAAACCTAAACCTAAACCCTTCACCCTGGTCCGAGCCCTAACCCAGGTCCAAACCCTAACTCTAAGATTGTTTGTTAACAATTTGAACATCTGTAGATAATCTATAGGGGATTATAGTGTACCATCCAAATACAGTGAGACCCAGTGTTTTCTACTGTGTTTAAATTTTGTATGTACATGATTGTTTGATATGAATAAAGCTCCAGTTGTCCATGTTATCTCAGCACGGCCGTCTTTGTGGAGAGGTGTGAACTGTTGTCTTACCCCTCCCCCTTTCACCCCACATTTCGTGCTAGCAGCTCCACAACATCACACACACAGAGACAGCATGCCCTAGTTCATCTGATAACAGAGGTATGAGGAAATAATATTTAATTAGATTTTTTATTTAAAAATACTAGAGTTGATTTCCATTTCTCCAGTGGGGTGGCCACTAAGGGTCCTGCAGAAAGGGGTTAAAAGTCTAGATTCCTAATATAAGTCTGAATGACACTGTTTAGTCTACCAAAGCTTCATTTAGAGGTATGTAAAACTCTGCATTCCACATTTAAGTGTGTTCAGTCAGTGTATCAACTTCACTGACAGAGATTTAACAAATTGAATTACATATTTAATTAGTTACATTAGATGTTTTATGACCTTTTCGCCTGTTTTTTTTACGACTCTGACTTTTGTCTAACTCTGTTTGGACTGTTCGCCTATTTTTATGTTTGTCTTCTTGTACTGTGTTTCCTGGATTTGACCCATGCTTGTTTTGTGACCATGAACTTGGACTTTGATTTCACCAGTAAAGCATTTGATCTTTTTAACCGCGAGCGTCTGACTTTTTCTGGCACGTTACAAATGTTAAGTAATGAACAAAAGGTTTTTTTTTAACCACAAAGTAAAAAACACACAGACAATAATGTGGTGTGGATTAAAAGTTTAGTCGTTTGAATTCAATTCCTCTTCTTTTTTCAACAAGCTATGAGCAACAAATAATTAGCATCAAATGACATCATGCTTTTGTTATTGCTGCTGATAACTGCATTTTCTCAGGGATGAAACTCTGCACTCCAAATTTAGATCTGTTTGACAGAGTTCAGTGTACCGTAGCTTAGGAGTAACACTGTTATCAGCCAGATGACAGACTCTTTTACAAGTTCAAAGGACCAAATCACAGTTGAGATCACATCCCAAAACCACACACTGTCACCAAGGCATTGTGCTGAGCTATGCTTCACTGGACACGCTGCTACACTCTGACGCAGTGTCTCTCTCGTATGTGAGAGCAGAGGTCAAGAGACGATTTACCTGGAAACACTGTCTTGTTGCTCCATTCGTACTCCGGAGTCCTGCAGGTGATGGTCTTGTCTGTCATGCTCTGTACCTCACAATTACGACCTCAGGAAAACAAAAGAGGCTTTGTGAGCAGAAGTTACTGAGTGAAGCCGTCATCCATCACTAAAGCACAGACTGGTATGCAATGCAGTTCTTCTTTCAGGTACAAACCATCTAGTAACCATCTAACAAATGACTTATTAGAGTTATTAACGAACACTATTAAAACTTAATAAGCATGAACAATAAGTACAAGCACATAAATAAATACGTACTGCCTCCATAAAGTTGTTTAGACTGCCTTATGCACTATTATTGCACCAATGCAGGCTTTTTAATCCTAAGGTTTGATTTTTCGGTGCTGGCAAGTAAAACCAGGTCAACTTTTTCTTAAAGGGGAATTCCACTCAGTTTTATTTATTTTAGTTTAGTTTATTTTTATTTAGTTATTATTTATTTATTTGATAATTACATTAAATGTTCAAAAATGTGAAATGCTCCATTCTGGAGAAACTTGCTGAGTCAGAATTATCACAGTGGTGGTGATAGGAACCAGACGTCCACCTCTAAAAGCTCCCTCACAGAAAGTTACTACATGAAATGGTTATGAATTCACTGCCTGATGACTGAGACACTGTTTTATGATAGTTCTGCAAAGGTTTTAACCTAAATTGTATTTTTTAAAATCCCTTAATGGTGGAGAGGTACATACAGGGTGTTATAAGGCATTTTTTATGTTAACCACTATTTTACCATCATCAACATTCCATATAAACTCAGAAGACTCGTGTAGGTTCACTGGTGGTTTTGGATAGTAAATAAAATGTCTATATTTGTGTTGTAGTCATGGTGACCCCTGGTTCCTATCACCACCACTGTAAAGACATCTAAGTCTCTACAATCAATGATCTCACACCAAACCACTCTGACTCCGAACTCAACAACTTAACTGTAAGATGTTTTGAAAAATTCCCCTATAGGCTATAAGATTGAGGCAATCAAGTGTGAAACCATTTAAAAGGGTTCAATGTTTGATGATTTAAGTTTCACTATGACAGACAAAGAGGCCGCCAACATAGATGGATAATCAGGTTCTATTCTATTCTATTCTATAAAAAAATGAGTACACTACCACCATTTTTCCCCCAAATTACCTCCCACTAAAACCTCTGCTGGACGGTCTGTCTCATCAAAGTAGTTTCCCTGAATGGTTAGCAATGTGCCGCCAAGCACACTGCCCTCAGAAGGGGACACTCCAGTGACCTCTGCAACAAAAATAAAAATTCTAATTAGAGCAGCCCAACATTTTTTTCCTTCATACAGTGATCAGTGTGATAATTCATTCATGCTTCATGTTGAATCCACTGTAATACCTGCATAGGTTTGGAACATTGCAATCTTGTTCAGTGCTGATACACTGTAGAGCTGTAAGTCTGGCAAACTCCTGGAACACAGCAGACATTTTTTGTTTTTTCTCAGTCATTTTGAGAAACAGACCTCAATTCCAAAAAAGCTGGGACAGTATGTGAAATGCAGAAAGCAGTGATTGATAAATTCAGTTTGAACTGTATTATAAAAACAGTAAAACTAGCTATATAGATGAAATTTACAGCCTGCAACACATTCCAGAAAGGTTGGGACAAAAGCATAAAGACCACTGTGTTACAGCTTTCCTTTTAACAGCACTCAATTAACATAACAAGCATAGACGTCCCTGAAGAAGACGCTGTCTAGAAGGCAGCATATGTTGCTCCAAAATGTGTATGTTTGTGTGTTAATGCTGCTTTCAAAGATGTGCAGGTTAACCGCTAACACCCCTCCCACCATGACAGATGCTGACTTTTGAACTTTATGCTGGTAACAATCCAGGTGGTCCTTTTCTTCTTTAACCCAAAGAACACATCGTCCATTTCTATAAACAATTTGAAAGGTTGACTCGTCTGACCACAATATGCCTAAGACTGTTTCCACTGTGCATCAGTCCATTTCAGATGAGCTTGAGCCCAGAAAGGTTGGTGGTGTTTCTGGACATTTTTGACATCTTGTCTTTGTACTGTTGTCATTTAAATAGAGATGAAAGTGAATTTGCAAACCATTGCTTTCTGTTTTTATTTGTATTTCACATACTGTCCCAATGTACAACAGGCATTTAAACATTTCAGCAAGTGCAAGATGGTTCTTTACTGCAGGGAATGGTTCTGTTTACAACCATGAGTTCTATATAGAACCATTTCATTCTTAAATGGCTCTTTGCATGGCAAAATGGTTCTTCAGAATGATTGAGACTGTGTTGTGTATGGTTCTACATAGAACCTTTTTGAAAATGGTTCAATATAGCACCAAAGTGGGTTCTATTATTGTTACAAGCTTGACATCATAACAATTGCAGAACCCCTTTGGTGCTATATAGAACCATTTTCAATAATACAACACATGGTTCATCAATCTGAAGAACAATTTTACCATGCAGAGAACCATTTAACCATGAAAATGGTTCTACATGGCATCTACATGCCTTTACCAAGAACCCTTAAAGAACCATCTTTTTAAAATGTGTGCGTGGTCAGCAACTAGTGCTTCACTGACCTTCCGTATTCACTGTCTAGGATGTAGCTGAGGTTGTGATGTCCTAGCAGAGACAAAAATAACATTACATCACATATTAGGTTATTAGATTTTGATCAGTTTTAGCTGGATTCACTGCTGCCAAACACGAATGACCGGTTTTCTCACCCACATATGTTCCAGTCATTTTACAGCTCATGTATCCCCAGTCACTGTATATGGAGTCCAAACTCAAGCCATACCTGAAAAAAGGAAAGCGCATGATAAGCACTGCAGTGAGGTCACTCAGTCCTTTAAACTAAAGTGATGTCCACTCACAGTTCGTCTGAGTTGGGCTTCAGGAGGACACACGGCATTCCTCCCATGTAGGCTCTGCAGCACAAAAAGCATTATAAAAGCTTGTTAATACACAGCTAAACTGAAAGAATAACAGCTGAATTCATGAATCATGTCATTATGTAAGATATGGTTCTATATTTTAAACGGTACGTTCAAATTGTCACATTTCAGTACCTCAAAAATCATACAATACAATAGAAAACTGACAATAGCTCTTTATCATAAGATATAAAAGAAAAATAGATGCTATATTTTAGAGCTGGACAAAATAGTTTGAATACTCAAATATTGGTTTGTTACATTTGCATTTGTTTCTCTGTGTAGTGTTTGAAATCTTTGCCTTTTTTAAGCAAAGCAAAGGACTTTCGATCGAACAGTTACTGTTAATATATGAAATATTTTAAAATGAGTAAAATAAACCTGGTTTAACTGAATAAATCATAAATATATTACAGATATTCCACGTCACCTCAGAGCTGTACTGCTTTCAGGAGTGCCTAAACTTTTGCATACCAATGGAAGTAGAGAGTCCCTTAAGCTACACATTTAAAAAGAAGGTTCTTCAGAGGTTCTTTAGTAAAGAAAATAGCTCTATATAGAACCATGAACACTCAAAAAAACCCCTTTGCATGATTAAAGCGTTCTTTGCATCATGAAATGGTTCTTCAGATTGATGGAGAATGTGTTTTATATGGTTCTATAAAGACCGTTTTTGAAAAGGGTTCTATATAGCACCAAAAAGGGTTCTGTTATTGTTTCAAGCATGATATCATAACATTAGAGGAGCCCTTCTTGGTGATAAATAGAACTCTTTTCAAAAAGGTTCTATGTAGCACCATCTTTGGCGCATTCTCCATCAATCTGAAGAACGCTTTCACGATGCAAAGAACCCTTTAATCATGCACAGGGTTCTTTAAGTGTTCATGGTTCTATTGAGACATTTTCTTTACTAAAGAACCTTTGAAGAACCATCTTATTTAAGTGTGAAGTTCCAGTCAGTGTCAGCTATTTTTTCTTCTTTCTTTTCTAATTGAACAGTTTTACAGCAGGTTTATACTCATCAGCACAAACAGCAGGTCTGTTTATTGTTCTCCAACTACCACCCCAACAAAATTGTCAAATTTCACTAAATGATTTTAAGTATAACATATGTCACTATAGTAAGCGGGAAAGTGTGATTTGACTGGATTTCTATGGAGTTTGCACTTCATTTACACGAAAGTGAAAAAAAACAGGCTTGTGTTGGACAGACTTAAGACGGTACAGCTGGAGCGGTGTGCCTTTAATCAATGTGAACTGAAATCACTGATTAAAACTGAAGTTTATCTGTTCGAAGCCTCTAACCATGCAGCTCCAGTCAGCCCATGTTTATTTCCGACAGTGTTGAATATTTCCGTACCTCAAAAACCGTACATTCCTGCCGTTGGAGCTCGTGGCAGTGTTGCTGCCGTAAACATCAGTGAAAATTCTCCCTCGCAGTGTAACCAGAGTGCCTGCACATTCCACACAAGAGAATTAAACAGTGAATGCATTTGTCAAACGAAGCCAAATCAGTGCAAGATATTAACCCTTGTGTGGTGTTCAGCTCTGTGGGACCCGTTTTCAATGTTTACCAAAAGAAAAAATTGTGATTAATTATTATTTCAAGCTCAGATTCTTGGTCTTTGCTCATTTTCTGTGAAGAACATATAAAATAACCCATTTTCAGTGTCTTCACTCTGTTCACCCCCCACACATTTATATTACACACATGTGGTGTTGGGCTGAACCTGCGGGGGGTAAAAGTATGGAGGTGCTGTGTCCCTTCACTCTGCTCTCCTCCTACATGGCCTGCTGTTAGTGTGTGAGTGTCTGTGTGTGTATGTGTTTGTATATGTGTGTGTGTGTGTGTGTGAGGGTGGACAACATGGACAGGCTGCTGACTGGCTACAGCTGCTAAAGGAGAACCCTACGCTGGACACGTGTGATATTTTAAACATCTGGTATTTTTATATAAATTGTTATGGCTGTATTGATTTAAAAAACAATAATTTAGTGGGTCCACCAGACCACTGAGTAACAAACACATCAACACCACACAAGGGTTAAAGGGCCCATATCCTGCATTTTTCTTGCACTTTATTTTACTCCCTTCTTCTATAAGTGAGGTCCACTTTTAAAGTTTGTGTGTTTTTATGCGCCAAACACATTTTACATTAGAATTTTCCAACCTCTCTTTATCCCTTAGAACACAGGTTCCCAGCCCTGGTCCTGGAGCACCCACTGTCCTGCACACTTCTGCATTTTCCTGCTCAAACACACTCATCTCTACTCAGGAAGGGCTTGTTGCTGACCTGGATAAGGTGTGTTGGGAGCTGGGACAGTGAAGTGTGCAGTGTAGGGGGGTCTCCAGAGCCAGGATTGAAACAGGCTGGTTTTGTTCGTGTGCCTTTAAGAGTGATATATGTAAATGAGCTCTGTTCTGATTGTCCTGTATTCAGCCCCATTCAAAAGCAGTCCAGGCTGAAACACTCCTCATAACTTCAGTGTTAATGGGTGGGGCTAAACCACTTTAGGCTGAATAGGCATTTATAGGTAAATAAGCTGGTTTATGTGACATCACAAAAACAATGGGTTCAAAGTGGGCAGCTTAGTTGTGTTGCATATATGGACTGTATGGATTGGTGAACAGTACACTTTGAAACTTTAACAATTTTTACATGCTACATTTAACGCATTTATTTAAAAGAAGCAAGAAAAAATTCTCATGATCTGAGCTCTCTAAATGCGTTATATCATTACAGATGAATATGTAGAATGGGAAATTTGCACCTGGCAGGCCAGTCAGAGGCGTGATTTTCTGGATGGAGGGCGTGTTGTACCATCGAGTCTGAGAACGATCAACACTTTGGTTAAAATCAGTCACAAACGTGTGCTATGAGGTCAAAAGTAAAGCAATCAGCTTAAGCTCTGGATAAAAAAATCATAATAATGAAACTAACATAGAATGTGCACCAGTAATTCCACTGACTTCCCCAGCATGTACTACTAGCAGGAATGGGGACACCATCCACCTTGACATGGACCTCATAGTCATCCTCAGGCATCGCTCTGAAAAAGACAGAAGCATACCAATAACATTAAACAGAGTATCTCTGAACAATTGGGTAGTTAGTTAGCTACGCATTTAATTTCAAAACTTTATGTATATTACTATGACGGTATGTAATTACATGATTCAACTGGTTGCACATAAATAAAACATGTTTCATCTGTACAACTGCTGACGGAGGGTTAAACTGGTGAAAGTAAAAGCCATAGTAGGATAGCTATGCATTTAAAAATGTATTAATTTACTGGCTGAGCACATCAGACTAGAGATCTGTGTGTACATAGTTACAGGTTGGTGATGTGGCACCAATATAACACCACAATACTAAAATAATTCTTCAGCAAAAGAAATTTACATAATTTACCACTGAACCCAGATTTGGTGAGTCTTCCAAACCACGATGTCCAAATTTTGCTTCTCTAGTTTAGCACTGGACATTTGATGCAAACATTGCTAACACACACTAGAAGTCAATAGTCACCCAAATCTTTTCTGTAAATGCATCCCTAAAACCTCTGTCAACCCACTCAAACCGCATCAAGGTCTTCATTAAGGTGGCGCTGATTTGTTAGTGCAGTTCAGGACACGGTAAGACTCACTGTGAACTATAAAAGTGAACAAAATGTGACCATGTAGCTAAACAACAGTGCAATGAAATAGTTAACACTGTCAAAAGCTGATGTGAGATTCTCAGAATGTCAACTTTTCACATGTAAAACTGGAAATGTAAAAAGCTTAAATTATTATAGTTATGTCTTATTATATAATTATTATAGTTACAGTATTATAGTTACGTCTCAGCGATTAGCAACCTGATATGTAATTCAGTGTCCAGTAGATGTGTTTAGGAGCTCAAATGACCAAGGAGAGGTTTGTATATATTTTACTTTGTTAACATTACTGCTATTAACATAACATAATTACTATTAACCTGCTACAGACATGACTGACAAGTCTGAATGAGCGTGACCGGGCTGTCTGAGTTAGTAAAGATAATTCGTTGTTTTCAGTGTTACCTCAACAAGCCAAACAGCATCATCTACTGCACAGAAAAATGCTTTACGTCGTGTAGAAGATGACGACTGCCCCTTATCTAACATTAAACTGACTGGGTGATGAGTTAACCTGCAGTGGCTGAAAGATTTCCCTTTGCTTTTCAATGACCAAGGCAGTTTACTTGTTATATAAATGTTTATAAACGTGAGTTATAACAAGTGCTGTGACAAGTATTGCTGTCCTCAGCTACACGGTGAGGCTTTTTTCATTTTTATAGTTCACAGTAAGTCATACTGTGTCCTAAGCCACATCAACAAGCCCATGCCACCTTAAAGAATGGATGTGGTTTGAATGGGTTTAGGCATGTATTTATGGAAAAGATTTGGGTGACTATTGATGAATATTGTGGTGTTTGTTAGCAATGTTAGCCTTGTAGTCCCAGTGAAAGAAGGAACATCTGGACACCAAACATGTCTTGACTACATCTGGGGTAAGTTGAAAAACTGTGTAAATTTGATTTTTTTTTCCAAATATTCTTGATAACATATGTACACATATCACAGTATTTATTTTTTTCTGAGATTTATTGTTTTTTTTTAATTCAGTGTTTGCAAAAATACACTAAGAAAAAAACAATGAAAAATTGAACATTTTAAAATAAAAAATAAATGAACAAAATAAAATAAGAAGCTGTCTGGTGGATTGAGGGGCTCCTTTGAGATTTTGCAACTCAGTGGTTATGGGCCTATCCCCCTGTGTGAGCAGGTGAGCAGAGTTACCTGGTGTAGCAGGTTATCTTGCTGGAGAGGCTGGCATCTCTCTCCACATCGCAGGGAAAAGATCTGGTTCTCGACACCAAAGTCACAGAGTTGCCGAAGTTGGGGTCATTAAGGTTGAGACTGAACTGACTCTGCTGAGCAAAACCTGAGAAAAACAGGTCAACATCATTTACAACACACTTAATAAGCTTACTGTAAACCAGAGGGGTGTAGATGTAGGCTAAACCCACAGGCCAGTATATGGACTGTCATTTTAGTGAAATAACTATTATAAGTTAAAGTAGCCTCACAAAAAACAGCTTGAGAGGAACTTTAAAATTATCAAGCCCCAAAAAGTGCAGAGTTCCCAAACAGAACTGCAGAAATTCTTCATCAGCATAGGAACTTAAAGGGGAATTCCACTGATTTTCCAAAATTTCAGCATAATTCAGTCGTTAAAATGTAAATAAAGTAATTTAGAGAGGTTTTCTGTGAAAACATTCGCTGTAGACATGCTGAGGTAGAGATACAGTGGGGCTGATAGGAACCAGGGGTCGTGATGATTTTTATATTTCATGTTGATGACCATAACATAGTGGTATGTTGGAAAAAAATAAATTTTCTTTTGGGACTATTTTGCCTTACGATGTTGCGCATGTACTCCTCTGCCATGAACGTGTTGTAAAAATGTGTTACGCCAAATCCGTAGAATAAAACAATGTGTTAGGAATTAGGCAGAACATTCACAGCCATGTCAAGTACTAACTTTCTATGAGGGAGCTTTTAGAGGTGGACGTCTGGTTCCTATCACCACCACTGAGAACAATTCTGACTCTGTAAGTTTCTCTAGGATGGAGCATTTCAGTCCCACTCTGAGTGACTCTGTTTACATGTAAACCATTTAATTATACACTGTGGCTGAGAGGTTTGGGGACAGGCTGCTCTGTTCTTGTTTATGTTGTGTATTGTTATTGGGTACATGCAGTGGAAACGTGTTACATGTGCGCTGGTGTGTTGGGAGTTGTGGGTGGTTTTGTGTGGTTTTGAGGGACGGTCACCATGGGTTAGTAGCCTATGGCCATTGGTGACCTCCTTCTGGGTTAGAGCAGTGTTTATGTGTGTCTGATCTGTTTGGTGCAAATAAAGAGCACCTCTCACAACAGAAAAATGGCCTACTCCTTCTACACCGACGCCACAATATATTAAATGGTAATATACTTATACTTATTAAACTTATGTGACTTGTATACTTGTACTTATATATTTGCACCTTCATAATCTTCATGTGATATTGTCTTCTTATCAGAATCTATAATGCCTGTGTAATACTGAAGACCAAATTAAATGTGTAAATTTACTGTAAGATTCTTACAGAAGTATTACCACAGCTCTTTTTCATAAGAGAAGCAGGAATGAGTGAAAAGCAACCAAGGAAAAAGTACTTTCCCCACAAATATCCTGAATACTGTAGCTTGAATATACATTAATGTAGAAATCCATCAAAACAGCAAAACATTCACTTTATGTACATGAAGGCAAGTAAATATCAGTACATTCTGTCCTCCTCTGCTTACCTTGCCCCTGTATGGTGAGTCGTGTTGCTCCGTTTGTGCTGCCTAATTTTGGGGTTACGCTGTCCACACGCTGCGCTCCTGGGGGTGATCATTATACAGGTTAAACTAAAAGGCTGTGAATGACACTGAAGCCTTAAACACAATTAACATTTACTGGCAGTGTTCTATGTGAACAGTAAGCTAGGAGAGCTAGTGAATAGCACATTAGTGTCTTACCTGAGTAGCTGATGAGCAGAGCCCAGACAGCGAGCTGCGCGCATGCGCGCCTCCTCATGGCTTCTGGATTAAAAACGAGTCCTGCTGTGAGTTTTTGCAGATAAAAGCTAAAAAAGAAATAAGATACAATAATCTGAAAATTCTGATAAAATATGGCATTAAAGAGAAAATATGTATTATTTACAGATAAAAAAAAGATACTAAGCCAAAATGCTGACATAATGCTGCCCAAAACAGAGATATTTGCCTCTATGTGGTGGAAACGGGCTTTAATAATAAAAATAGAGTCAGTGCTTTGCTGAAGGTGGTGGAGTCAAAGAGGAGAGTGAAAACAAAGAAATAAAAGAATTTGGACAAATAAAGCTGATAAATGGAGGAAAATGAAAGATCATATGAAATTGATGAAATCTGGAGAATTATAAGTGTTTTATAAGAAGCCTAAAACTTCAGAAAGCGACAAAGTAAAACACAGGTTCAAGTGTTTGTAGAAACCTGACCATCTAGCAGTTCTTCATTAAATTAAGGCTATTAAGGCCAACTTTAATCCAGACTAAAGACATTTCTATTTATACCGTGCCTTTGATGGTTAGGCTCTTTCTGTCCAGACAGAAAATACTGTTTATCTAATTTGCATGCTGTTTTTAACTCTCTTTATTACATCTCTTTAGCACTTTATTCTAAATTTTCGGTTACCTTTTCATCTGTTCTGCTGTCTCTGATGGATAATCCAACAATTTATTAATTGCTGATTAATCAGATCATTTGGAGGTTAAACGCTCGACTCTTTATCTCACCAGGTGGTATTCTCACTCACTCGGGAGCTTCCTCACGAGAACTTATGAAATTTTACCTAATTTTTAAAATTGTTGTTTACTTAATACACTATAGCACTTTAATTTCAATTCTGTTCCCTTTAATTTTATTCTTTTATTATTAAATTTGTGAATCTGTTTTTACACATGCCTTAACCTTAAATGCAGCTGACTGTTAAGATGTGAAAATTAATTAATAATGAGTTAATTAATAATGAATGAATTAATTAATAATAAGCTCATAAAGAGATAAGACTGTAACTAAAGTTCAAAATCAGAAAACTGTCAGGGTCACTGGAAATGGAAATGCAACAACATAAAAGCAAAATGGTCATAAACAGTTGCACAAAAAATTATATATATATATATATATATATATATATATATATATATATATATATATTATGGTACATACCTGTTTGTAAAAGCTGTCCTCTCAGTGTGTGAATGGCCCAGCAGCCCAGCTGAGCTCACCTTATATAGTAGGCTGTTTTTTTCAGGCAGGAAATGCAAATCAGAATGTATTTCTATTCTGTCTCACCTACATCTGTTCA
The DNA here is from genome assembly GCF_904425465.1 of Colossoma macropomum. Taxonomy (NCBI): domain Eukaryota; kingdom Metazoa; phylum Chordata; class Actinopteri; order Characiformes; family Serrasalmidae; genus Colossoma; species Colossoma macropomum. The sequence goes on from NW_023494787.1 coordinate 49,494,320, forward strand.
ACAGGGCATTCTACGATCATCAGTCGCCGCCTTATCTGTGCAAAAACCTGTCCGACTTGTGCCAGAAGAAAGGAAGATTAGTGCGTTATTGTTCCACAACACAATTACAGTCTGCAGTGACACTGAGAGGAGAGTGAGGCCTTCAGACTGACAGGGCTTAATGCACATCACTGGGCTATTCATTCTTACACTTGTGCGTGCAATGAAGATGCAAATAATACCAGGAAACACATTGTGTACTAAACAGTCAATGCGTAGGGCAGCAAACTGTAGCCTTAAAGCCATAACATCATGACAGTTATCCTTAGGTACACATACATTATCTATGTCACTTATCTGGAGGCTATCCCAGTGGTCATCAGGCAGAAGGCAGGAAACACCTGGACAGGTCACCAGTCCATCACAAGGCAGACACACACACACATAGGGGGACAATTTAGCATGTCTGATTTACCTGGCTGCATGTCTTTGGATTGTGGGAGGAAATGCATGAAGACACAAGAAGAACATGCAAGGTCCACACAGAAAGGACACTGGTCACCCAGGCAAGGAAGCAAACCCAGGCAAACCCCACCCTTCTTGCTGTGAGGAGACAGCGCTTCCTACTGCACCACCTGCTTTATCCTTAGGTAGTAAAATAAAATAAAAAAGGAAATATACTGTGCAGACATGTATTCAGATGTTGGACATTAAGTCATATAAAGCTGTGCATGTGTCTGGATGGCCCAGTGAGCACTGTGGAAGATGCATCTTAGTAGAGAAAAAACTCACCACAATTTGTAGTTAGGGAAACCAGCAGAGGTGGTCGAACTCTGCAAAATAAAATGTGGGATTTACTTTAAGGTTGTGTCCTGCATACTTGCACACTGTGAAAAGATCCTTATTGCATGTTCTTGAAAGTGCCATTTTGAACAGCTTTCCAGCTTATTGGTTTAAAATAATATTAATTGATAATAGTTCATTGGTGTTCTTGGTCTTAATCCTTTGATCCTCTGACACTCAGTGGTATAAAATTACTCTGAGATTGATGATTGCTGTGATTATGTGCTAATTATCTCTCTGAGTGTGTGTGAGAGTGAACCGTGTTTCACACAGTGATCACAGCTATTGAGAGGTCAGATGAGATAACAGAACAGTAAGGTGGAAAGAGAGATAACGTTAGTGCACTCCATGATGACTGCAGTTCAGTGGCTGCCTGTTGAAATTGAAATGAAAGGCAGTCGTGGGCTGGAGGTTAGGGCGCCAGCCTTGTGGTCGGAAGGTTGCCGGTTCAATCCCCTGAGCCAATAGCCTTACTTTGAGTAAGGCACCTAACCCCCAAGTGCTGTGGATAGGGCTGCCCACCACTCTGGGCATGTGTGCTCACTGTTCACTAGTGTGTATGTGGTGTTTCACTGCACAGATGGGTTACATGCAGAGGTGAGATTAATAAAGGGTAACTTCACTTAAATTGCTACTTTGATTATCATTGCATTTACAGTTATCAAGGACTGTGATTATTTTCCAAGTTGGGTTGTTTAATTAAAGAAACCAATTATTTATGTTGGTATAACCACAGGCCACACCATGCTTGCTAGTGCCCATGGAGACTGACCTTCCTGAGCCCTGTCTTGGTTTTGACCTCTTTTCCTCTTGTTCTGCCGGCTGGGTCCATGCTGCCAGTGTCCCACCCCAGCACGCCTCATCTGTTCCCTGCACCTGTTCCTGGGCCTAGTCTTTTCTGTCCCAGCCCCTGGCCAGGTTTGCAGTGTGGGAGAGGTGGGCCTGGTGTGCACATGCCCAAGGCAGAGGACGAAGGTTCCCCTGGCCCTTATCGATACTACCTGCCAAGGCCTGGGTGCTGTAGGGTGCTCCAGAGAGCACACCTGAGCCACCACCTGGATCAACAGTGCTATTGTGTGCTCCAGAGAGAACAATAGAGCCACTGCCTGGGTAGACAGGGCTGCTGGGTGCTCTGGAGGGCACGCCAGAGCTGTTGCTGGGGACACGCCAGACAGCGCTGCCTGGTACTCCAGAGAGCAACTCAGAGCCTCTTCCCACATCACCAGTGTCCCGGAGCGCGTCCTGGAGCAGCTGCCTGTCTCCTGGTGTCCTGGAGGACGGGAAACTCTGCCTGCATTGAAAGCGCGGTCAGGTCACCCGGAGGGCATCCTGGAGCAGCTGCCTTTGACAGCCACATGGTATCCTGAATGGCACCAGGATTCCTCAAGTTTGACAGTACTGCCCGGCATTCTGGAGGGTGTCCTGGAGCAGCAGCCATCCACAGTGCCACCTGGTGTCCTGGGGGGCACCAGGGAACTTCCCTGTTTCCACCAGGAAATCTCATCACAATCAGTTTCTGCGCTGCTGCCAGGTGCTCCAGAGGGCGCCTTTAGAGTAGCCCCTGCAACACTTAACATGGGGACTCCACCTCTCTTACCCTGCCTCCTTGGTGTCGGTCCAGGCACCAGATCATGCATCATCTTTCAACCTGGTGGCTGGTCACTAAGAGAGGGTGGTGGTGGAGGGTCGAAGCCACCGTGAACACACCCCACATACGTGCAAGCTGCTCCTCTCTTTGATTCAACACAGCTGAGGCAATGTAAATTCAAGTTGTTTTGATGTATCTTCACTTAGAAATGAGTAAATAAAGCTCACTGATTAACTCGTGTTGGTGTTTGTGTGTGTGTCACTGAGCTCTTGTTGGGTTTCCCACTCAGTGTGCATCAGACCCTCCCCTGGCCACGCCACACTGTCTATCTATCTATCTATCTATCTATCTATTAGTCTGTCTGTCTGTTTGTATGTATGTCTATCAGTCTGTCTGTATGTCTGTTACATGAAACGTAATCACAAAATCAAAGTAATTAAGTTAGTTAGCCAAACAGCTAGCTACCATTAACAGTTACTGATGTAAAAAAGGTCAAACAAAACTAAAGTGTGATAAACTTGAAGTTGTAAATACTGTGAGAGTAGAGCGCCCCCTACTGTTCATTTCCCAAATGCTTTAGCTGAGCGCGCTAACGTTATTCCTCCTAATAAACAGACACACGTTCAGCTCTGTCTCCTCATTATTCACCATAATCATGATCATCATCACCTCCTCATGATTGCTGCTTAGCTACTAAATCAACAAATTAATCAAATTCCATTGACTACAGGGTTCAATTTCACTGCCACACTGAGGCATGACTACTGCCAAACCTGTTGAATCTAAACATCACTTAAATAGAACCTGTCTGGCAATGTGTAGCAGGCTAGAAGGTCTCAAAAAGCAGCACACGATGCCACGTTCTAAAGAGATTCAAATACAAATGTGAAGCAAAGCCAGTGAAACCTTTCCAATCTGGAAAGGGTTACAAAGCCACTGCTAAGGCTCTGAGACTCCAGTGAACCTCAGTGAGAGCCATTATCCACATAAGGAGAAAACTTGGAACAGTGGTGAACCTTTCCAGGAGTGGCTGGCTTTGCTTCTGCAGGACCTGGTGGACTTGTCATAACTGATGGAGCCATGGATTCTGCTCTCTATCAGGAAATCCTGACGGAGAATCAGTTTGTGACCTAAAGCTCAAGCACAGTTGGGTTATGCAGCAGAACACTGATCTGAAGCACATAAGCAGGTCCACCTCTGAATGGCTCAAAAGAAACAAAATGAAGGTTTTGGAGTGGCCGAGTCAAAGTCCTGCCTTAAATCCCATTGAGATGCTGTGGCAAGACCTTAAACAGGCAATTCGTGCTCGAAAGCCCTCAAGTGTAGCTGAATGAAAACAACTCTGCCAAGAACAATGGGCCAGAATTCCTCCACAGGGATGTAAAAGAGTCATCACAAGTTATCGCAAATGTTTGATTGCAGTTGTTACTGCCAAGGGTGTCAAAACCAGGTATTAAGTTTAGGTGCAGTTAATTACTCACCTGTGTGATATAGGTTTTGAATAAATCTTTATTTATAATACATGGAATGATCATGTAAAAGCTGCAGTTGTGTTTACTCTTGTTGTCTTTATCAGATATTAAATGTAGTTGAGCTTTCTGAAACACTTAAACGTGACAAATTAGCAAAAATAGAAGATATAGAGTGAGGGGTAAATACTTTTTCACAGCATTGTATAATGTCAGTCAAAATAGCTTCATAGAAATAGCTGTGTGTGTGTGTGTGTGTGAATAGGCCCACTGAATATGACAAGGCTGAGTATGGAATTATTACTGTCTTCGTTTACCGTACCTTATAGTTGCAGGGTGCTGGTTAGCTTGCTAACCTCCTGTTAAGCATACTGTTAGTGTTGTTTACAATAACGTCACATTGGACAAACCACCAAAACAGCAAAATAAATGACAGAAAAAGTGTCTTAATGACAGAAAACGTGACAGATGTCAGAAATACATTACCTGGTGATTTAATAAGGTAGTTGAATATGTCAGGATATGACATCTCTGGCCTCTAGGTAGGGTTGTTCATCCACTTTGATGGAAGCAGACTGAAAGAACACATATCAACCTCTATTTCTTTCATTTTTTTCTATATTTTTCACGCTACTCCCCATGTGCAGTACATAGGTCATGAAATAATGTCTTCTACACAAAAATAGCCATTTATATTTGCCCCTATCTGTACGACTCTCCTGCTTATATTCAGCAAATTCCAATTGCCACTGCATGGTTTCTGACTGAGCTCAACCTCATCAATTTTCAAACATGTTCCACTTGCAGTGGAAGACATTTACATTTAAATGTTCTAACAGACACTTGGATATGTTAATGTTTTTATCTTGGTATGTTGGAGCTTTACACTAAGTTTTATACATCGAAACTTAAATTCAATCTCTGAATATTATTAAATTAGCATATTAGCATGTTACCGCTCTTTGGAATAGGCTGAGGTCACCAGATAACACTACTCTACTAACATTCAGATATGCAATATGGTCCAATTACAGAGTGTATAAATACGGTATACATCAAGCTTATCTGCATAGATGTATTCAAGCAGGTTTAATGTGAACTCCAGCAGGTCCAGTACGCTTGTTCGCGTTTTGTGTTTGACTTGTAAAAAACTCACAAAGAAAGGACACTCAGGACCCACACGTAAAATAACTATCACACAATCTGGTATTAGAAGCTTTATAGAGACTGTAGAATGTGAGTTATTGGTGTTTTCTGCTCAGTTGCTATGACTGTAATCTTCAAAATGTCTCACATATGTCTCACAGTCACATCTGAAGGACAATATCACAGACTATCAAAATCCTACAGTATGTTTTCTTTCTGTTATGCTGTGTTAGATGTGAGTGTGAGGTGTGTGAGACTTGTTGACAATCTGAAAATAATGCAACACAATTTACACACCTTACAGTCTCAAATCGTTCTGTTCACAGAGTCAAATATGCTGACAGATTTTGAGATATTGTGAAAATTCAGGAGATAAAGTCACAGCACGGAAGCAGAAACACTAACACCTCACATTCTGTGGTCTCTGTGTATAAAATGTATAAATCAGATTGTGTGATAATCTGTTACACAATGTTAAGTTCTAAAATGGTTCAGACTTTCTGAAACAGATTCCCTAAAAACACAACTCGGACAGTCTCTGTGTTTCTGTTTAATCCTTAAATTTAGCATTTATACACATACAAATTCTATACAGAGCGAGTCTCAGTGTTATGTCGCCATCTACAGGCGCCAGAATGTAACTGCAGCACCATTTAAGGTGGAACAGGAAATTCTCATAAGAAGTTGATAAGTAAGAAGCTACTTTTGCCTCGTAGCTGCACAAGCTCTCTCAGTGTGAACTGATAACTATATGGGGTTTGTAGTTTATCTGTAGCTTATCTGCATAGATGTATTCAAGCAGGTTTAATGTGAACTCCAGCAGGTCCAGTACGCTTGTCCACGTTTGACTTGCTAAAAACTCAGTGCTCAATCTCAATGCTGTGATGTTGGCCTTTTAATATAAATAGTTATATGATATAATGTACATAAATAGTTTTATATACAGCAAATATAAAACAAAATCATGATTGAAATGCATAATGCACAATGCGTTCAGACAGGTAACGTTCACATTTGCCAAACCCAGACCTCAGCGACCCGCTCTGTAACTTTACGTGGTCTGACACTTCATGGTTGAGTTGCTGTGGTTCCTAAACACTTCCACTTTTCAATAATACCACATACAGTTGATTGTGGAATATCTAGGAGGGAAGAAATATCACGAACTGCTTTGTTGCAACAATGGCATCCTATTAGAGCACCATGCTCGAATTCGGTGAGCTCTTTAGAACGACCCATTCTTTCAGACTGTATGGCTGGGTGCTTGATTTTATACATCGGTGGCAATTGGACTGAATGAAACACCTGAATTCAATGATTAAGAGTGTCCCAATACTTCTATCCATATAGTGTATTTAATTTCGTTTAATGGATCACCATTCTTAAGCCAGAGGTGAGCTACGTTATTATACTGATTTAAAAATATATATCTTCCCTGACATGTAAGTGGCCTTGTATGAAACTGTCTCTTTATTAAATATAAATGTATTTATTATTATAATCATCAACTGTTCTCTATACTTCTTGTTTCTCTAAAGTATTTTGTGGAGACATTTTCTTAACTGTATCCATGTTAAAGATCTAGCTCAGCCATACATGCCAACCCTGTAAACAATGAGTGGAAACTAGTGGTCAGCAGATTACAAGTGACATGATTATTAGTTATTGGTGGCAACTAGATTAATTAGCATTGTTTACTGGGTTATTCCTTCAAAGAAAATGTAAACACTGTATGTATTCTTTCATCATTTACAGTCTAATCCACATAAAGAGATCAGACTTTCCAGCACCCAGCTGTGAAGAGTGATGAATCTACAGATACTCCACCCGTGATAAAAGATGGATGCCCCTCGTCTGGACACAGGTAACGGCTAATCAGAGTTGAAATGTTGCTGAGAGAAAGACTGAGTTAGGTTGCAGATCTTAACAGCAGAGAGATTTTATTTTATTTTTATTTATGTTTTGATTATTTAAGTAGCTAGTTTAAAACATTTAAAATGTAGATCAAAGTTAAATTAAACATGATTAAAACATGTAATTAACAAGAACCTTTCAGAAACCTGAAAATGAAGGAAGATATTTAATAGAAAAAATTAATCATCAAGTACACTAAAAATAAAACAATTTTAAAAATAGTGATGTAATTGAAATTAAAGTATGGCCTGAAAATGAAAAGTCAATGATAAATACTGTGCAAATAATTTCTTGTACGGTCTAATTCGGATAAAGAGATCAGACTCTCTACTAACCAGCTATGTGTCCATGAAGAGCGATGTGTCTATGGATCCTCCCCCCATCCCCCTCATCTGGACACAGGTGCCAATGAAAAGTGATTTAAAATGTTGTGATTAACAAAAACCTTTAAGAAACATGAAAATGAAAGAAAATAATTAATAGGAAAACAATAAGACAAAAAATGAGACAAATTTAAAACTAGTGATGTAATTAAAATGAAAGTCATTAATAATATTAGGATGGACTAGTTAAGCATGAAAAGCCAATAATAAAGACTATATAAATAACTTCCTGTACAGTCAGATCCAGATAAAGAGATCAGGCTCTTCAGTAACCAGCTGTGTGTCTGCGAGGAGTGATGCATCTATGGATCCTTCACCAGTGTTCAAAAATGGAGACCCCTCATCTGAACACAGGTAACAGCTCCCCACAGTTGAGCCATTGTGGTCAGAAAATCTGATTCATCCTTTCCAGTAGAAACAGTCAGAACAGTAATGTGTATTAATCATTTCATCCATTTCAAAGTGAATATTGCCCAGAAAATAGAGTTTACAGCCTTATTTTCCTTAATGATGTTTTTTTTAACAATTGTACTTTTATATGTTACAGTGTAATACAACTATTATAGTGTAACTCTATATCTCTGAAGCAACAATCCTCAAATAGCACCATTTAATGACAGAACAAATGGGAACATATAATTATTGACTATACAGCACTTATGTGTCTACAGTATCCTGCAGGGGGTGACAGACAGAACAGAAGAGGAGATCATCACAGATAAAGAGTAAGATCACAACCAGCATACAGAGACATGCAGTATGTTGTAAACACAACATGTCCTGTTACCTGAATAATGAATTTTTACATTGATTAAGAATATTGAGAACATGTAAAGTAAAGAGAATGTATGGAGAGTACACGACAGAGGACATGTTATGGTTATAAATAAAGGGGAATTTGGTTTGTGAATTTAGGGGAAACAAAAACGGCAGCTAAATATTCATCTTAGAAAGATTATTGGAAAAACAGTCTCTGTGCAGAAGTTCATTCTGGACTGGACTGAAGGGAAAGCAAATCAGGATGTCCACTTCATATTTCCACTTCCTTTCAGAGAACTGAATTTGATGAAGGACCAAAAACTCAGTTTGGTGGATCTTCTTCATACACGGTTTAAGGAGATTAAAGAAATGGAAATATCCAGATCTCACAAAGTTCTGTTCATATTTGATGGTTTGGATGAGTGTCGTTTAACTCTAGATTTTCAGAGCACTGTGAGATTGGATGATGTCACTCAGTCATCCTCAGTGAAGGTGCTGCTAACCAATCTGATCAAGGGAAATCTGCTTCCCTCTGCTCTCATCTGGATCACCTCCCGACCTGTAGCAGCTGATCAGATCCCCTCTGAGTGTGTGGATCGCGTGACAGAAGTACGAGGGTTCAGTGACCCACAGAAGGAGGAGTACTTCAGGAAGAGAATCAGTGATCAGAGCCTGACCAATAGAATCATCACACACCTGAAGACATCAAGAAGGCTCTACATCATGTGCCACATTCCTGTGTTCTGCTGGATTTCAGCCACTGTTCTAGAGAGAATGTTGGGTGAAGCAGAGAGTGGAGAGACCCCCAAAACTCTGACTCAAATGTACACACACTTCCTCATCATTCAGACAAAGATTATAAGAGAAAAGTACACAAAGAACCAGAAGACAGATGAAGAAATACTTCTCAAGCTGGGACGACTGGCTTTTCAGCAGCCGATGAAAGGAAAACTGATCTTCTATGAGGAAGATCTGAGAGAGTGTGGCATCGATGTTAAAGAAGCATCAGTGTACTCAGGTGTGTGTACACAGATCTTCAGAGAGGAATCTGGGCTGCACCAGAGTAAAGTGTACTGCTTTGTTCATCTGAGCATTCAGGAACATCTTGCAGCTCTATATGTGCACCTGACCTTCATGAACCAGAAGAGAAATGTGCTTAAACAGAGTCAGTCCTCTAAACTAAGGAGCCTCAGGAGAAAAGAAATTACAACCTCAGTTGTACAAAAGAGTGCTGTGGATCAGGCCTTGCAGAGTAAGAATGGATATCTGGATCTTTTCCTTCGCTTTCTTTTGGGTCTCTCACTGGAGTCCAATCAGACTCTCATACAAGAGTTAGTGACACAGACAAGAAGTAGCTCCCACAGCAAAGAGGAAACAGTTAAATATATCAGGAAAATGATCAGTGAGAATCCCTCTGCAGAGAAATCCATCAATCTGTTCCACTGTCTGAGTGAACTGGATGACCATTCTCTAGTTGAGGAAGTTCAGCAGTACCTGCAGTCTGACAGACTAAACCAAAGAAACCTATCTTCTTTACAGTGGTCAGCTGTGGTCTTTGTACTGCTGACATCAGGAGAGAATCAGGATAAATGTGTTTTACGGAAATATAACAGATCAGATGATGTTCTTCTGAAGCTGCTGCCTGTAGATGCAGAATGCAGAACAGCTCAGTGAGTAATGCTGAATAAAACTGACTCAGTAAAAGAACCATATTGAGAATAAAGCACTGCTTCATTACTCACTTTCATTCATTCAAATACAAATGTAAATACAAAGACTGCCTTCATATATCCAAACATTTTATATAATTCATTCATTTTTACCTGCCTGTATTTGATATGCTGCAGCGCACACACACACACAAACACACGTGTATATATATATACGTTTCAGTGTGCAAACTGACAAAGAAAAGCTGTGCAGCTCTGGCCTCAGTGCTCAGCTCAGAATCCTCCAGTCTGAGAGAGCTGGATCTGTCTCATAATAATCTTGGAGATTCAGGAGTGAAGCTGCTCTCTGCTGGACTGGAGAATCCTCTCTGTAACCTGGAGAAACTGAAGTAAGATTATCTTTCTTTCACACATCCTGGTCCTCAGTAAGATTTATCCTCTGGTATCATTAAGAAACTATTTATTAAAACATATTACATAATTATTTAAATATTAGGGACATATTTGTTGATCATTAAAAGTGTAAAATTAATCACAGCATTGGTGCGATTGGATGTTGCAGATGTTTCTATATTAGTTCATGTGCAGTACAGGTGCTAATCTGGTGCAGAGGAGCTCAAATGTAGTCATCATCAACATTATATTCTTATTTAAGATCAGGTTTACACTGCAGGGAATCCTAGTTTTCAATAAGCAACACATATATAACAGATTGAGAACGTAACGCTGCACAAGCACAAGAAGATGCTCGCGGATCTTAAAAACAAAAGTTTGTTTAATGAGAGAGGTGTCAGTTGGAAAGACAGTCTGAGGGCAAATCTCAGGGGTTAAGAACACAAGCCAAGAAAACAGTAGAATAACGCTCACTAGTCCAGTGAAGGGCAGTACCTCGCAATGAGGAGAACAAACCAAAGACTATTTAAAGTCTGAGACAAACAAACACAGGTGAATCGCATTAGAATTCGGGCGACTGAGAACGAGGCAGATGCGTGTGATTGGAGGAAAGAGTTACATCATCGGGATTGGAATCATGGGAAATGGAATCCTGGAGAGTGCTAGGCAAGGGAGGAGAACCTGGAAGCATGACAGAGAAATAGTCTTATCTAACTGCAAAACTCAGTGATAAACTGTAGAACAAGAAACAATATACCACAAAACAAAAACAAAAACAAAAAATAATAGGCCTTGAAGTGAAGTACAAGAAAATAAGAAACATAACGAAATTAACGTAAAATAAATTAACTCATAAAATTACAAACAATAAAAAATTTAGAAAGTTAAGATTTACAAATCCTAGAAAAAAACAATCAATATTTAGAGAGCAGAGTAACCAGTGGTGATTATATAATGCTGATATCATGTATATATTTTTATGAATTAATGAAATAGAAAAAAATCACTGGTATGCTGTAGATTTCAGAATGTTACCGGTATTTAAGGGAGAGTGGGGTACAGTATTTCATTCATCAGTATTATTCTATATATAATAACATGTTAAACATTAGCTACTAACGGTTTTAGATTGGATTTGCTGTTGTTTATGATGAGAGAAACGTGTTAGCATTTATAATGTGTTCTTTTCTGGAGGCAGCAGCCGAACTAGTCACTGCCATCAAAGGCGCGTCTCTCTCTCTGGGCAGCATTTTAGCTGAAATGTAACCTTAGCAGGCATCGCATTCGGGACCCTCTATAGAACCATCTTACGCCATAAGTTTCACTGAGCTGTACATGTTGTATCTGTTTACTCACAATCACTTGTGATCTGACACTCCGACTGTAAAGGTGGATCACCTCAGTGTATAAGGACCATTCCGAGATTGCAGCAGCTTTTCCTGCATTGACACTGTTGTGGGAATTTACTGTGTATGAAGAACAGACTGCTTTAAGGAGTCATATCTGTCATTATATACTTGACTCTGTGCCCCAGACAAATACCATTACGCTCACTGTCCTCCTCCACCTTAAGGAACCTGCATCATTTCTAACACACAAAGAATAAAAACTACTTATAATTTTGCACAGAATGCACTCAGAAAAAAGAATCATTCACAGTCAGCTAATCTGGCTAGTGTGCATTTTACTTCATGAATTGTAATCTGACTTTTGAGCTCCTAGTCTGAATTTTATCTGCCAACACTCACCCAACACTGATATGACGGTGATAACCACAGCAATACAAGACAAACAGAGCAAAAATAAGCATTAGCAATATTTATTTTAAAAACATTTCATTTCAGGACTTCAACATCAGATCAAATCACATAACGTTTACACAGGTGTGAAGGTGAGTGAAAGTATATTTTGTATATATACACACACATATATGACTCTAAATATATACACAAATACACAATATACACATTTAATATACACCAGTGTTGCACCATTCCAATATAGGTTTGTACAGTAATATAAGTTATGAAATAAAAGCTATGATATGTACAGTTGTACACTTTTCCATATGTGCAACGTGTGAGTCAGAGCTTGATAAATAGATGAGATGCAGGTACACAGATGAGATGCAGGTACATATATAGATATTCCAGATTACAAGATATGGATAGAAGATGTCAGTCTATATGTGCAGGTATAGGTTGGCTCAAGGGCAATTCAAGGATTAGAGTTTTAGGGGTGCTCTCCCACCCTGTTTTTTTCTCATAATATCTTCTATCATTCTACAACACTAATTAGCTAATACACATACAGACAGTTCAAGTAGCACCTTGGCCTTAATATGAACGCATCAGCCTATGAGTGGCACAACAGCCAGCTTCTCTCACTCGAATTCAAACAGTGGATGATCTTTGATTGACAATCTGCAATATTAGCTTGCTATATAAAAAATATGTCAGATAGCTAACAAGAACAACATAGAGTGATCTGTGATTCAGTGCAGCAAAAATGAGGACTACTGCTAATGACTGTAATGTCAAGTCAAGTCAAAGTTTATTTATATAACGCTTTTTACAACAGGTGTTGTCACAAAGCAGCTTTACAGAAAAATCCAGGACTGAGCCAAAGATGACACTGGCAAGGAAAAAGTTCCTAAGAGCTAGAGGAAGAAACCTTGAGAGGAACCAAAACTTAAAAGGGGAACCCATCCTCCTTTGGTAGGAAACAGATAGGAAACAGCATTAGTATAAAATATTAGAATACAAAACGGGGAAAAAACAGGTGAAACAATGGTTGTAACTAGTTTGAGTTTTAGTCTGGGCAGCAGCAGCAGTATCATCAGAAGGGTGAGTTCATGGAGGTGAGGTTTGCACAGCGAGAAGCTCCGTGGCGGTCAAACCGGTCCAATGTGTTGGTGCTGAGTTTTAAAGTAAAGAAATCTTTGTCTGCGCAACCTGGAGCCGCCTCACCACAGACAGTCAAACTCTAACTGGCTTTAGTGTGTGTGTGCAGTGTAGCTAGTCAGTGTAGCTACTGCATGGCCCCGGGGACTTAACAGAGACAAACTTCAGTTTCTAAGAAAAACAACAAAAAAAAGACTTTTTACTCTTATTTTTAGGGGTGCCTGGGCTGTCTGCACCACCCTCTGCAGAGCTTTCTGCTCAATGGCAGTGCAGTTCCCATACCATACCAGCCTGTTAGAACGCTCTCCACAGTACATGTGTTAAATATTCAGAGGATGCAGGGGTTCATGCCAAATAAAATATGCCAAATGAATGGGGTTCAAGCCAAATCGTCCAGTAAGTTAAAGTATTTTTCATCGTTCAGGGACAATGTTAGTCCGCCTCCAGCTGTTCAGTGCAGTTTTCTCCCCATAACAGCTCCTCTTCCTCAGCTCCTCAGCCAGCATCTCTCTTCTTTAACTTTAGTATCTGTCGACAGAAGAAAATCTCTGACTATAGAATCAAACTGATAAACTATTAACAGACAAAAGGCACCACTAAACAGTAAACAGCCAGTATTATTTTATTATGGGAATTTAAGTCTTGCCGTTTTCTCCCAAGCCCATTTCACAGATGCAGCGATAAGCCGTGCCGCTCACAGTACGCTCCTATATTAATCAGAGTAGCCTTTCAGACTGACTATGCATGTCATGCAGCACCACGGCAGTAATGTGTGAGTAAAACTGAAAGTGAATGCTTTGGGTATATATTTAACATTTTGTGCACATGACAGCAGTTTCAAGGCAGAAACGGTAAAGAAATGCAGTGTTTGTTCTATGATATACAATCTCAACTAATAAACAAATCAGTAAATGTAGTTTAACTGGTTGACAAGGTGATACAAATCCTTTGAGTAGATTAATGTTGTGAACACACATTCATCTCCCCTCTTCATATAGCTGTATTAAATTACTTTGTTCTAAACGGATTTCTGTGAAGCTGCTTTGTGACAACATCAGTTGTAAAAAGCGCTATACAAATAAATTTGATTTGATTTGATTAATGTTTTGTGTAGTCTGGGGGTAAATTATTATTGGCAGGCATTACTCAGTCTGTTGGAGATCTCACCCAACAACAAGTTGAACAGCAGGCCCAGCTCGCTCAACCCCTAACTGTTATCAATGACATTTCTTATTAACTTTGTTTGTGTACCTGCCCCTGTCCCTGTCCCAGTCTCTCATAGTAATGAGACTGCACCAGTCAGTGTTAATCCAGTTTTTCTGGTCAGCAAACCTGATAAATTTGACAGATCTCCAGACAAGTGTCAAGGTTTTCTTCTGCAATGCTCTGTATTTTTCAGTAATTCCCCATCTAGTACTGATGAGGCCAAAATAGTATTTGTTATCTTTTGCCTTTCAGACAAAGCCTTAGAGTGGGCAACTGCTGGTTGGTCTCGCATTGAAGACATGTCTTATGAACAATTTTTGAAAGACTTTAAGACAGTTTTTGACCGTCCTCATGATGGTTACTAGAGTGGAGAGCTTTTGTGCAAGCTTAAACAGAGTAATTGCTCGGTGGCAGCCTATGCTTTGAAGTTTCAGGTGCAGGATGTGGGTGGAATAAGCCCACATTTTTGGTATCTTTCTGCAATGGAATCAGTCCTGAAGTATTAACTGAGTTAGCTTGCAAAGATGAAAATTTAACAATGGACCAAATCATTGACTTGTCTATTCGACTTGACAAACTCCTGCAGAAAAGGCCTGGGCACAAAAGTTCTCCTCATGCCTATGTAAACTCCAATTCCAGTTCCAGTTCTGGTACCAGCTCCAGCTCCAGTTTCAGACCAGCTCCTGAACCCATTCATTCAGGCTGACCAGAGAGAAGAGGTTTCACCATTTATATGGAGGTCTGTGCATGTAGCTTGTCACATTTTACATGACTGTCAGGCTCATCAACACAGGCCTCAGGCACCAACCCCAGGAAAGCACATAGATTTTAAACCACGCGCAAATGTGTGTCACCTGTCAAAAAATACTGTTACTCTACTATAAAGCATACATCTGACAAATTGCTCAGAAAAGACTTCATGCCACACCATATTTGCCTTTATTATATTTTGATTGTTCGTTATCTTATTTATTAACAATTAAAATTTAGCAAGTCGTTTTTAGGTTTATATTAATGGTTAATATAATATTACTGTTATAACTAATCAGTAAAATATATTTCTACTAATGAACATGTGTTTTATGACTGTAGTCACACCTTGATGATGAAGTTCCTGCTGAACTGATCTGTGTGTTCTGAACTGAGAGAGTGAAGAGTGTGCCATTGTTCTCTCTGCAGCTTGCTTAAATGCAATGTCACAGATGGAGGCTGTGCTGCTCTGACTTCAGTTCTGAAATCAAACCCCTCACACCTGAGAGTGCTGGATCTGTCTGATAATAATCTAGGAGATTCAGGAGTGAAGCTGCTCTCTGCTGTACTGGAGAATCCTCTCTGTAAACTGGAGACACTGAGGTAAGATTATCTCTCTTGAAAGTCTCACATGTCATGGTCCTCAGTAAGACAAGTTCTCTATTTGTGAATATTCTCTGATCTCTATTCGAGTTTGTAGGTTCAGAAATAAAATCCTGAGGATGTTTGTTTCAGTTCTTCAAAGACTTTTCATTGTCATCATGCTGTTTGTTGTATTTGTTTTCTGTATTCATATTTGAATTTTCAGAGTTTTTCTTTGTCAAATTGAAACTGTAACATAATTATATTAATTTGTTATCACTGGGAGTTCAGTTTTAATCATTTTTTTAAAGATTTGTTTATTTGGATATGTTGTTAGAGAGAACCAGTTCAAAGTCTGGACTCACATACTCATACTCACATATAGAAAGATTTTACTATATTTTTACTTCAACACTGTAGAACAATAAAAATGATCAACTCTATCATATTTATGTTTGCCCCATATTGCAAATTCAAATCATGATTTTAGTGATTTATAAATTAGTTCAAAATGTCCTGAATATAACTGTGAAATGAACTCTGAAAGTTGTAAGATTGATAGATTTTTTTATTACTGCAAAATACTTTGAATCTTAACATTAAGCTATTACAAATGAAACATGAGTATTGATTGAACAATAAAATTCAACAAGGTCATCATGCAATTTTAGTTTCATCTCTTGTTTTATTCTTATTTGTTTTATTGATGTTAGCATTAGCTTAACTGCTCTTCTGTATCTAATGCTACAATGTAAAATTGGTGACGTGAATCTACCTGATAATGTATTTTTATCCACATATGTATCCACACAACTGTACTGTAAAATATTTCCAGCATACGTTATGTGCATTTCTGCTTCACTGCTTAAATCTTACAAGATAATGAACATCTTATTTATTTATTTTATTCCGCACTACACATGCCTTCTTCAGATACCCAAAGTAAGCTCACTAAGATGAGTTTGGATATCCATGCATTCAAACAGCTTCATCCATCGCTATAAAATAATGGATCAGAAAGCCTAGATTAGGTTGTATTAATCATAAAATAAAACTTTTACACACATACTTTACATTAAATGTCCTGAAACAGCCCATAAATGTTAGTAAAGAAGCATTCACTTACTTTCATTCACAACACTTTATTCATTACAGATAATTACTGTATTTTTTCATGATTTGTTCTTGCATAGTTACAGGTTATTAAGTAACTGTATTGTGTTACTGATTTTTGGAACAAAACTTTCAGTAAATGTTCTGTAAATTACAGAAAAAGTAGAGAGTCTGTTATTATGACTTTAAACTGTGGAACTCATCACTTTTAATCTGGAAAGAGTTTTATCTATTTTTTCTTTATATTTCTAATGCAACTTCCTATTTTTCTTTTTATTTTATCATCTCTTTATTTCACTTAATTTGTAATTTCATTTTACTATTTTCTATCTTGTTTTTTTCTTTTTTAATTTAAGTATTTAATTGTAAAACACTTTCAGCTGCTGCATGTATGAAAAATGCTCTATAAATAAAGCAACAGCAATAAGTGGGTAATAGTATGGTAATATTATGGTAATAAGTTGTAATAAAATTGCATTTTAATTTTGTACTAGTTGCTTAATAAAAAGTAAGAAAATGAAGTGTTTAATAAAATGGTAAAAATATTTGGTAGGAAAATGTATAATTGTAGGATTAGTATGCCAAGAACAAAGAAGCAGTTGTGCTGAAGTGATGTGGTTTTAGTGCTGTAAAATACTAATTCACTTTTTTCTACTTTATTTCTAATCTATTATGTGTTTAAATGGTTAGGTGCAGTGTGATGTACAGACATTTTGTCACACTGTAATTAGAGTGAAACTAAATAAAACTGGAGCTGTAATATCAGTTCTTCAAAACAATGCCTGTAATTACACTGAAGTCATAACTAAATCACTGCAATATAATCTTTCATTGTTGTTCTATTACTTTTACATGTGGCTCCACCTACAGATGAGATAAATATACTGAGATTACACAGAATCAGGGCTGTTCACATGTTCCTTTTGTGTTACCAATCAATGAAATACTGTTACTCTACTATAAAGCACATATCTGACAAAATGCTCAGAAATTAGTTCAGACCACACCACATTTGTCTTTACAAAACACTATCAGTCTTTTATATTACTAACTAATTAGCATGTAATTTTTAGGTTTGTACAACTCATATTAACAACATTACGTATCTGTGAAATAAAGTTCTACTAATAAAGCTGTGTGTTATGACTGAAGTCACACCTTGTTGATGAAGTTCCTGCTGAACTGATCTGTGTGTTCTGAACCAAGAGAGTGAAGAATGCCGTTGTTCTCTTTGCAGGTTGGATAGTTGTAATATCACAGATGGAGGCTGTGCTGCTCTGACATCAGCTCTGAAATCAAACCCCTCACACCTGAGAGAGCTGAATCTGTCTGATAATAAACTAGGAGATTCAGGAGTGAAGCTGCTCTCCGCTGTACTGGAGAATCCTCTCTGTAAACTGAAGATACTGCGGTAAGATCATCTCTTTGAGAGTCACACATGACCTGGTCCTATATGACCCGGTTCTATAGTCATAAATATTCTCTGATCTCTATTCGAGTCTGTAGGTTCAGAATCAAAATCCTGAGGATGTTTGTTTTTCAGTTCTTTAGAGACTTTTCATTCTCTCATCATGCTGTTTGTTGGGTTTGTTTTTTTTTATACTCGCCACTTTTAATCTGGGCACCATTTTGTCTTTTAATTTTAAATTAAATTAATGCAAATTAGCATATTTATCATTTTACCTCCTTTATTTCACTTCATTTTATTTAAATTTAATTAAAAAAAATCAGTTTTCCTTTGTTAAATGCGCCATTTTATCATAAAGCACTTTGAACTGCTGCATGTTTGAAAAGTGGCTTATAAATAAAGTGGCAGTAATGAGTGGGTAATAATATGGTAATATTATGGTAACAAGTTGTACTATTTAGCATATACTCCGATCAGGCATAACATTATGACCACCTCCTTGTTTCTACGCTCATTGTCCATTTTATCAGCTCCACTTACTATTTAGGTGCACTTTGTAGTTCTACAATTACAGACTGTAGTCCATCTGTTTTTCTACATACTCTGTTAGCCCCTTTTACCCTGTTCTTCAGTGGTCAGGACCCCCATGGACCCTCACAGAGCAGGTACTATTTGGGTGGTGGATCATTCTCAGCACTGCAGTAACACTGATGTGGTGGTGGTGTGTTAGTGTGTGTTGTGCTGGTGCAAGTGGATCAGACATAGCAGTGCTGCTGGAGTTTTTAAACACTGTGTCCATTCACAGTCCATTCAATTAGACACTCCTACCTTGTCAGTCCACCTTGTAGATGTAAAGTCAGAGACGATAGCTCATCTGCTGCTGCACAGTTTGTGTTGGTCATCCTCTAGTCCTTCATCAGTGGTCACAGGACGCTGCCCACAGGACGCTGTTGGCTGGATATTTTTGGTTGGTGGACTATTCTCAGTCCAGCAGTGATACTGAGGTGTTTAAAAGCTCCAGCAGCACTGCTGTGTCTGATCCACTCAGACCAGCGCAACACACACTAACACACCACCACCATGTCAGTGTTACTGCAGTGCTGAGAATGATCCACCACCCAAATAGTACCTGCTCTGTGAGGGTCCATGGGGGTCCTGACCACTGACGAACAGGATAAAAGGGGGTTTGCAGAGAAACAGATGTCTAATTGTGTAATTGTAGAACTACAGAGTGCACCTATATAGTAAGTGGCACTGACATATATATATACATATATATATATATATATATATATATATATATATATATATATGTGTGTGTGTGTGTGTGTGTGTGTGTGTGTGTGTGTGTGTTTTATGACTGTAGCCACACCTTGTTGATGAAGTTCCTGCTGAACTCTGTGTTCTGGACTGAGAGAGTGAAGAGTGAGTCATTGTTCTCTCTGCAGGCTGAGAGATTGTAATATCACAGATGAAGCCTGTGTGGCTCTAACTTCAGCTCTGAAATCAAACCCCTCACACATGAGAGAGCTGGATCTTCCTTTTAATAAACTAGGAGATTCAGGAGTGAAGCTGCTCTCTGCTGTACTGAAGAATCTTCTCTGTAAACTGGGGACACTGAGGTAAGATCATCTCTCTAAGAGTCGAACATGATGTGGTCCTCATTAATGCATATTTTCCAAGTAAGACATATTTCTTCACTGTGCAAAGAAAAACAAATCTCCAAAATAATAACTTTACACAAGAAGCCAAAAACACTCTTATGTTTCAATGTCAATTTAAAGAGGTTTCATTCCAGGTGATTTTAGAGTATTTCCATTGGTCCATTCAACATGAAATGTACAATGTAAAGGTCAGCTGGTGTGTTGAAATGATGTAGAAAATTTAAAATCGACAAAAATGTTTTTTTTTTGGACAGCACCGATTTGGTATAATCACTTTACAGTATGGCCCCTTGGTAATCTAATAGCTATGCATAAACTTATTATGACAAATATAGTAATTATCTGTTATGATAATGTGTTATCCATTGTTATTAATGAATGAATATGAGAAGGAATTGTTTGTGCACATTTACAAAATAAACAGACAAATTAACTAATTTAGTAACCAGAATATTTTTTTGTTCAAGGCCGCTAATTTGAGTGAAATAAGTAAAGAGTACCAGGACATATCATAATGATTATTATTATTATTATTATTATTATTATTATTTTTATTATACTGGTACTCCTACTAGTACTATTATAAAAACAACAGCTACTTTTACTTCTACTACTACTACTACTAATAATAATAATAGTATTAATAATAATAATAATAATAATAATAATAATAATTTTATAAATTTATAATTTTGTAATTTATTTTATAATTTAAGATTGTGTTTCGCAGGTCATTCATTGATAATATTATATATTCTATTGTATTAAATGATATATTATAGTAACAGACACTGCTTGTAGTATTGTTATTGTTGTCTATTCCCTTATTTATTATTAATAATAATAATAATAATAATAATAATAATAATAAGTTAATTTGTCTGTTCATTCTGTAAATGTATTATATCTGATGATAACTACTGCAGGAAAAAGCAATTCCTTCTCTTGTTTGTTCCTTATTAAAAAAAACTTTAGACTTTAAGATGTATAATTACCACAGCCCCTCATTCTTCAAATGCAAGTTTGAATAAATATGTTTTCAAACTTGATTTAAAAACAGCGATCCAAGGTGCTTTGGCGAATAGTGGGAGGTAGAATGTACCAACGTCTCAGAGCATAGACTGTAAATGCACGATCACCTTTAAGATTCAAACGAGCCCATATAGGTACAGCCAGCAAAGATGCGAGGATCATCTCAAAGCTTGCTGTGTGGTAGAGGGACTGAGCATACCACCAACATATGAGGGGCCTGACCCACTTTTAAAAACAAATAAAAGCACTTTGAACTGTATCATAAACAGAGCAGGTAGCCAAAGAAGTGAAGCAAGGACTGGAGTAATATGGTCTCTTTTCTTACTAGTCAGTAACCTAGCTGCTGCATTTTAGACTAACTGTAAGCACTGCAATAGAGACTTGTTAATCCCAATATACAAAGAATTATGGTAGTCAATTCTAGAGGAGATGAATGCATGAATAACTTTCTCCAACTCAGAAAAAACAGAGAAAACGCTTAAGCTTTACATGGTTTCTGAGATGGAAAAAGCTACTCCTTACCACAGAGTTGATTTGTTTATCAAATCTGAAGATAGCACCAAAATCTCTCACAGATGTCTTCACACATGGGGACAAATGACCAAGGCTATTGCAGACACTATTAATCTGATGAGGATAACCAAAAACAGGAGAAACTAGCTTCTTCAATATCTAATTTGTCAATGTCAAAAATGAATGTGCTGAATAAAACTGAAAGAATCCAGTAGCTGTGTATAATGATTAATCTGATATTTATCAGGACAGCAGACATGAATATTAAAATCACCAAGAAGCAAAACTTTGTCAGACATTGGTACAATCGAGACAAGGAATTCAGCAAATTTAATGATAAGATCTTTGTGTGGTGTAGAAGGCTTTAAAAACCAGTGCTTCAAAACTTTTGAACGTCCCAACATTCAGCATTTGACCTCTCAGATGCAATTCCTCCAACTCTACCCGTATTCCGTATTCCCATGTCTCAGTTAAAAACGGCAGGTCCAAACCATGAGAAGTAAAGAATTCGTTTAAAATAAACGTCTTATTGTGGACAGAGCATTCATTTACCAGAGCCATATGGACGGACACGGACTGAGACTGATGTAATGGTGTGTGTTCCAGGGCTCTGTGATTAAGGGTATTAGCTCCTCTGTTTCTGGCTTGGAGTCTCAGCTGAGGTTGAAGATATATAGCGTTTTGTTCAGGAAACACAGGTACCAGCCAGCTGTAAACCAGTTCGAGGTTACACAGAGATACTGTTCTGGAGTTGTGGCCATTCGGCACAAACGGTGTATGCAGTCAAAAGCCCACTTTGCCATCCGAACAGTGCCTTAGTCTCACTACGACGCCTACACATTTTCCCCTTTTTCTATGCCGCTTCCCTCTGTGGATAAAGCAGGGATAATGGCAAACCTCTCTGGACCGGGGAGATGAAAACCAGGAACAAAAGCTACTCTGTACCTCCAGATTTCAGTCCCAGAAATCCACCATAGAGGTACGAATGTTGAGTAGCGTTTGCCAATTATGAACAAGAAATAATGGAGCAGTATAAGCGTTACCACACCACAGTAATAAACACAACACTACTAAACATAAAACAGGTAGGGAGAGATGGCAAGCTGAGGGGGTCGTAGTGTAAAGCATGCTGTGACCACTAAGGTCAGGTGTTCAGGAGTTTCAGAAGGGTTTTTCACTTTCCTCAGTTCATGAGTTTGAACGTAGAAACAGCTCCATTATGATAATACAGTCTACTCAGCGGCGCAGCTACAGCATCACAGACTTACCCAACACAACAGGACAGAATATTTATTATGCCACATTTCTGGGATGATGAATTTTGATTGGTTTTCTGTAGGCAGTGTCACTGTATTAATCTTCCAAGCTTCGTGTTATTTTCTAAACCCTCCAGTCTCTGCTTAGCAACCACTGCTATGCGCATTTGCTTCAGTACATTGTTACTGTCCGTCATTTTTGGGACTAGCATTGGGACACTGAGGTCCTCTGAAGTTTCTAAAGGCCATAATTTACATTGTAAAATGCAAGCCCCATTATTTATTTTTTATTTGGAACACTCACAGCATTGCTAGCTAAATCAGCTTTAATCCAGCTTCAGTAGCTGATCAGTTTAGTCTACAGGCTCTGTAGTTGGCCATGTTAGTGATTAGATGAGAAATTAAAGTTGTATTATGTTACCTTCATATAACAAACTACAGCCAGCATGAGAAAGTTCACTGATAACCAGCATTGATGGTAACATTATTAAGAAATCAGCAGGTAGATTAGGCTGTATTTTGTCTCATTAACTGTATGAGTAGCTGCCTTTTCCATTAGTTAGGCTTTAGTACAGACAGCCTTTTAAAACATATGTTTAATGTGTCCTTTTATAGTAATCAGTGAGGACAGAGATGGAAAAAAGACAAGCAAAGATAGACAGAGAGGGAGAGAGAGAGAGAGAGAGAAATAAATAACAGTTTAAAATGAATTGTTTGAGTTAATTTTTGGTAGCTTTCATTATTATTATATTTATTTAATAAAAATGAAACACTATTATTCATTAAATAAACTTAAACAGGGTAGGAGTCTTATCAGTTTATAGAACAGTAATAACAGTTCATGGAAGAATGGAGTGATGGGGAAGGAACAAATGAAAGGAAAAGGTGCATAACAGTCATAGATGGGTGAAAAGGAGCAATAATTTTGTTAAAAAAAAACTAAAGGAGAAACTTACTTGGTGTGAAGCTCATATTTGGCAGTTATTCTTCAGAAACTTTTTTTATTCTCTTATCATGCTGTTTGTTGTGTTTGTTTACTGTATTCAGATTTGAGTTATCTGATAGGATACTAAATGAGGACAGAAATGACATGTTTTTCCTCATTAGCCAATCAGAGTACATATTGTATTTTAAACAGCAGTGCGGTGGCAGATTCTCAACACAGTGATGCCTGAGTAGCGCTGCAATATGTGTTTATGTCGAGACAAAGAAAACATTTTTAATGAATTATGAAACATAAAAGGTATCTTTAATTGGTTAAATATTCAAACACAAAAATAATTACCATGATAACATAAATAACCAGAATATAAAATTCATTAAATTTAATAAGTCATTAGAATTATTGACACTTTACTAAATAAAGATCATAATGTGCAGCGATCATGAAAATATAGCATTACTGTTTTTAGCCTGATCTCAAAAATAAGTAAAGAAATGTAAGAAGTGTAGAGTGTGTGATCAACCTACTATCAGCTACTGCTCAGTGACTTAAGTCTTTATCAGCAGAAACATGTACTTTTAGCTTTTTATGCTGTTTATATCCACATCAGACTCAGACATTGTTCTCTCTGCAGGTTGATGGATTGTAATATCACAGATGAAGGCTGTGCTGCTCTGGCTTCAGCTCTGAAATCAAACCCCTCATACCTGAGAGAGCTGGATCTGTGTTTTAATAACCAGACAAAGAAAGGACGTGAGGTGCTGTTTAATCTTCAGCATGATGAACATTACAGACTACAAGATCTAAGGTGAGTAACAATGATTTCAGATAAATGTGTGTACACACACACACACACACACACACACACAAACACACACACACACTGTGGGCTGCTTTATCAGACAGGGATTAAATTTGATCTTAGACTAAACTGAAACGCTGATAGTGATTCACAGTTTAAAATCTCTGTGATTGAGCTACATGTAGGAAACTGGTGCTACATCTTTTAAAGGAGTAACTTGGTTATTATACCGACTAATTCTGTTTTGTTAATAAAGGTTTTTATTTTAAAGTTATTTCTTGGTTCTTTCTGTTTTTCAGTCAGTGATGTTGATGATGTGTATTATTGATCATCAAAAAGACGAAATCATGAAGAGATGAAGTGATTCTGAACGTGTGTGAGGAGCTCCAGCAGCAGAGGGAGACACAGTGTGTGTAAATACAGTATGAGTGTGTGGACCAGATGGACGTGTGTGTTTGTGTACAGAAAACTTAATGAGAAATAAAATAGTAAACAAACAACACTAAAAAATGAATGTCTGATATTCAGAGAGGAAGAATCTTCTACTCTGTCACACTCAGGTAACAGATGGACCATGTGATACATTGTCCAGTGAAGAAAACAGACTGTAAACTAGTCACAGGTCATGATGTTTTGTATGTAGAAACCAGAAAAAATGTTTTTGTTAATCTGTGTTTGGACCAGTTGAGATAAAGGCTTCCTTAATTTACGGTTTTGTTTTTCTTCTGTTTCCACGAGAGCACAGTTATATGATATGATGCTTATTTTAAATCAGAAGCAGTGACCGCGCTGCATGCAGTGTGGCTTCTGTGTTAATCAGAGTGACCCTTTAAACTGGTCATTTGAGTCTGTTTTGGCTATTTTTCTCTAGAAGTGTGAAATAAATGATCATCAGTGTCTCTTGTACTCTGAAGATCTCTGCTGTTCCTCTTTGAGCTCTAATAAAGCTCATCCAATTATTAGTCTATCACTGCTGCTGAGTTTCTCCATTACACTCAAACACCTCTCTCTGATTTAGTTTGGGAAATGAGGAAACAGTGTGTGTGTGTGTGTGTGTGTGTGTGTGTGTGTGTGTGTGTGTGTGTGTGTGTGTTTAAGAAAGAACTTAAAGAAATAATTTGGCAAAAAATCTAACTTACACAATTTTCCACTCATCCCAAACATTGTCGATTAGTTGGGAAGTGTCTTGTCTTCAAATGTTGTTTGTTTACTTTAGTGCTGGAGCTTAGAGGCTAATGTTGCTAACAAACACTAGAAGACAATAGTCACCCAAATCTTTTCTGGAAATCCATCCCCAAAACTTCTCTCATCCTGTTCAAACTACATCCAGCTCTTCATTAAAGGGAACCCAGACTGTTAATACATGTCTGTCTCAACATAGTGTTCATGTCCAATAATATTAAAATATGTTGTATAAACCAAGTAAAAACTTTATTTATTATTAAAATAGACACAATCCTTTTACTAGTAAGTTGCCATTTTTGTTGCTGTATCAAATGTTTACTCTCTCTCTTCTCCACTGAGTGAGGAACAGCGAGTCAGAGATCTCATTTAAATCAAATATATCATTCAGCCTTACCAGATTTAGCTAGAATGTGACATCATCACCCAGAAGACAAACTTTGTCTTATTTTCTGTAGGACTGATTCCACTGCAGCCATATGACATCATCACAGTGTGACAACAGTGACCTACTAGTAGAGAGATTTTACCAATTTTTGTTTGTTTTATAATAAACAAAACATTTCCATTTTGTTTGTATATCATATTTTAACAGTGTTGGACATGTACAGTATTTTAAGGCATACGAGTCCAACAGTCAGGGTCCCTTTAAGGTAGTGCAGACTTGTGGTTTAGACGACCAGCAGGTGTTGTTCTGGATTCTGACTCAACCTGAAGAATCTGACTCCATTTTGTGAGCATGTACATCACTCATATGTCATATGGACGCCAGATTACATTCATGATTTCTGTTGTTTTTATATATCAGTTTGAAAATTCAACATTCACAGTTATTTATAAAAAGAAGCAGCAGAAATAATCATAATCTGTAATATGTGTGAGAGCTTTAGTTCATTTTTATAGTTCACAGTAAGTCACACTCTGATTCATAGAAAGGCAATGAAAAAAGTGTCTCACTATCAGTTTTCATGTCCTTCATTACAGTTCATTCCACTGTAAAATAACAATGGAGGCTTTAATATTCGGACAAGCAGCTCTCTAAAGCTTACAGATCTCTAAAACGGAGAGCAGCACAGACTCAACGTCAGTCTTTCACAGAGTTTTTGTTGTGAGGTTGAGCAAAACTAGCCGATCAGGCAGAGAGAGAGAGTAGAACACCCAGAACCAGTTTCAGCTACAAGTTCCCCGTTATCACATCACACACACAAAGCTGTACTGCACTCCTAAAAAAGATGGTTCTTAAAGGGTTTATTAGGAAAGATAGTGGTTCTATATAGAACCATGAAGACTCAGAGAACCATTTGCATGATTAAGTGGTTCTTGTATGATGAAATCGGTCATCCGATTGATGGAGAATGTGTTTTATATGATTCTAAATGGAACATTTTTGAAAAAGGTTCTAGATAGCACCAAAAAGGGTTCTTCTATTGTTACAGGCATGATAATGTAAAAATAGAAGAACTTTTTATGGTACTATATAGAACATTTTTCAGAAATGTTTTATGTAGAACCATGTACAGCAAATTCTCCATCAATCTGAAGAACCATTTATCAATGCAAAGAACTATTTAAGCATGCAAATGGTTGTTTGAGTGTTTATGGTTTTACATAGAAACTTTTTTTTCTAAGGACCATAATTTTTGAGAGTGTAGAACAAAAAAGGATTCTATTGTTATTGTGCTTTTGTGGTTTATTATCATTATAATATAAAACTTAATAAATGCTAATAAGTGGTATGAAGAACAATTTTCAAATAAGTTTTACATAGAACCAAATACAAAGCATTCTCTGTCCTCCATCTGAAGAACCATTTCACCATGCAAAGAACCATTTACACATGAAAATGGTTCTTTGAGTGTTCATGTTTCTATATAGAACCATCATCTTTTCTAAAGAGCCCTTGGAGAACCGTCTTTTTAAGAGTGTGGATCAGACCAGTTTGTGCTCTTATGTGCAGTGAAACTGAGGGTGAAAGGGTGTTGGAGAACGCAGAGATCACTGTGAGAACCGGAGAACATTTCACTACAAACTGGCAGCTGATCTGAAACTGTGAAGAGAGTGAATCAACATCTGGATCCAGACATTATAGACATGATAAAGACTCTTATTGGCTGTGTTTTACTAGCAGCTCCTCTGTCTCCTCAGTCGGCTGCAGACGCAGCGTTTATACGCGTCTCTTCACCTTTTTCTCTCTTCTAGCTTCTCACTGGCTGCTGTCTGAGTCACTCGCTCAGCTCCATCACTGACCATCTCACGCTGCAGGACTCGAGAACGTTCTGAGTCCTAAAAATCAGACGTTTGAAAATATTGGAGATCCTCTGATCACTCCGGAGTTGGATCAGGAGGATAAAGAGTGACTCGTTTCTCCTCTCACTCCACCAGATCATCTTCACCGTCAGTCACTTCTGATCCCGATCCCGACCTGGAAAATCAGTTCAGAGTGAAAATGTGCTGAAAGGGGCAGATCTGGGTTAAAATCAGGCTAAAAACCATGCTGTGTAGGTCCAGATTAAAAGCTCTCTGTAGCTCTGATGCGTTTGACATTTCACATGCTAATTATTCTAATCGTGATGGAGCTTTGAGTCTCTGTTTATGTCAGATTTATATCAGATCTGATCAGGTACATAGTAGAGACTTTAACTTAAAAGCTCAAGTGATCACAGAACTATAGTCTGAGATGACTTAAGCTTCGTCTTTTAAACTTAAAAGCTGCAGGTTTTTTTAGAAAGTAATGAATCACAAACAGGTGAAAGACTGAGATTCAGAACTGAGTCTGAGGTCTGAGTGTCAGAGTTGAGCTTATCAGGGTTTACAGCACTGACTCTTCAGTTTCTGTTTCAGTGCATGTTTGTTGTGGGATTTGAATTTTTCTCCTATTTATTTCCTTTTAATTGTGACAGATACTGTTTAAATAAAGCTGCTGTTAATGTTGCTGCTCAGCTTAGTATAAAACCCAGTATTATATATTTACACAGCACAGGACTAGAACTACATATTTACTCTGTAACACTTTACAGTAAGGGTCAAAAATTAAACATTAATTATGTCTTTAATAAGTTATTAACTACTTGTTGTTTATATATTATTTAAGTGTTCATTAAGCATTAATTATTTCTCAGTAACTGATTATGTACTTAGTAATTAGTAACTGAGTTCACTTTTAACTGATGGTTTAGTTCATTAGTTCAGAGCTTATTTACTCATTAACTACTGATTTTTCACTGTTAATGAACTGATTAGTGTGTTTATTCATATAAATAATTACATAAGAACTAACTAGTACTTTTGAATTAGTCTTGTTAATGATCAGTTAATTAATCTACTTTCTGCTTATTTGCTATGACTTTATCTCCTGATCTTCAAAATGTCTCATATGTCGCACAGTCACATCTGAAGGACAATATCACAGAATATCAAAATCCTACAGTATGTTTGTTTCTGTTACGCTGTGTTAGATGTGAGTGTGAGGTGTGTGAGACTTTCTGACAATCTGAAAATAATGTTATAGTAAAGAAGCAAAAACACAATTTACACACCTTACAGTCTCAGTTGTTCTGTTCACAGAGTCACAACTGAATAATTTTTCAGTAAAATTTTTACCTCTTCAGAGTTTGATAATCTGATATTTTGTGCTTCAAATATGCTGACAGATTTTGAGACATTGTGAAAATTCAGGAGATAAAATCACAGCACATGAGCAGAAACACCAACACCTCACATTCTGTGGTCTCTGTAAAATGTATAATTCAGATTGTGTGATAATCTGTTACACAGTGTTAATTTCTAAAATGGTTCAGACTTTCTGAAATAGATTCCCTAAAATACGACTCGGACAGTCTCTGTGTTTCTGTTTAATCCTTAGATTTAGCATTTATACACATACAGATTCTATATAGAGCGAGTCTCAGTGTTATGTCGCCATCTACAGGTGCCAAAATGTAACTGCAGCACCATTTAAGGTAGAACAAGAAATTGGAATAAGAAGTTGGTGAATAAGAAGCTACTTCAGCCTCGTAGCTGCACAAGATGTCGCAGTATGAGCTGGTAACTATATGGGGTTTGTAGTTTATCTGCCGCTAAAAGTGCTGGTAGAATAACAGTTAATTTCAATATTCACACAAATGCTGTTCACAGTTAACATGAAATCTTAAAAGGAATGAATTACATTAGACTACTCTGTGGATCAAATCTAGATCTGGTTTATTTAACCCAGCAAACATGCAAACTTTGACCCTTTGTGGGCATGCTGTGGGCAGTGTATGCAGGGGCTAGCCCATACAAATCCCAAACAGACTGCACATTAGAATGCCCACTCAAATCCCATGCAGGGCCAGGGTGGGTTAGTCCACACTGGGCAAGTATCTTTCTTTTGGTGGCAGAGTGTGGGTTTTATGTGGGCAGCCTGCACTTGGTCAGACCCACAGAAATATCAAGAAGGGCCACTGTGGGTTTGACCTAATTGAGCCAGCACCATTTTTTTTAGGTCCAGTGGGTTTTATGTGGGCAGCTCTTCAACAAGTCCACACAAATCTCATGCTGACCCGCTGCAGCGCTGATAATGTTGTGTGCAGAAGGTAAAACATGCAGCTGCGTCATTATTTTTTCCTAAAATTTATAAGCTGAAAGAGAACATATAAAATTTCACACATGAAATTTTCAGTATTATTGGAGAAAATACATGTGATTGACAGGAGGTTTGGACCAATGAAAAAACAACATGGGAGGAGTTGGGTTAATTCTGACCTCGCCCTTGGCTGTCTTTCCCAGCATTCTGAATAAATTAAGCTTGATGTAAAAGCAGTTTAGACAACACCCACATCATTAACTAGTGTTTATTCAAGTATCATAAAATCTCCTCAAAATATAGGATTACATTAATTTCTGAGAAGACAGGTGTTTGTTGCTTTGCAGTCGCGCCCCATTGAAGCGCCAGCATGAGCAGCTAGCATTAGCGTTAGCACTCTGAGCTAGTGAATGTTAGGAGCACCACTGTGTTTATGTGACACTTTGTAAGTGATCAAATGTAACAGCACTAATGCTGTGTTTACATGTTTGCACTGAAGAAAATGTCATTCTGCACCTCATAGCAGTTCATGGCCGTTGGCAGCATTAAGACATGCAGTCGTTGCCATGGTGACCACGGGACTGGAGAAAATGGCTGATTATCAGAGGAGAGCTTTAGCTTTAGCAGTGTATATTATTTATTTAAGGTGGAGAAAGGCAGGAGGTGTGCTGTACTCTTTTATTTTGTGTTGTATAATACTGAGTTTGTGTGGAATCCAACAGCAGTGTGTTTGGCTCCCCCAAATAATCAACATCCGGTTTGTTCCACCGCTGAAAACGCAAAGTTGGGAAAATTGGGAGCTCTTACAAGAATGTTTCTCTCATCGCTGCAGTTTGTTGCCGCTGTTGCTGCCGTGGTGGCAGAATTTTCTGTTGTGGCTCCTTTGAAAACTGGAGCATCCAGTTTGGAACATTCAGTTTAAGTCTAAGGCCCAATCCCATTTCACCCCTCGCCCCTACCACTTAGCCCTTAGCCCTCTGTTTTGCGCGTTCATGTATAGGGGTAGGGTGTCCCGATTCTTGAGATAGAGGGTTAGGGCGAAGTGTTGGGGCTACATGGCCCTCCAAATAGTGGTTTTTCAGAGACTCCAAACAGAGAGTTATGAGAAAAAAAAGAAAAACTGGCTGAACAAATGACCAAAAAACTCCAAAATGTATTTTCTCCATTAAAAATTATAACCATTGTATTATCTTATAGTTTACAGTTGTTTCAGTGTATTATGGTTGTTTTCTTCATAACAAGCATAAAAATCACTAATACCATGCTAACGTCTCAGTAGCTAACTAGCTAACTTTCCCGTTCCACCTTAAATAGTCCAGCAATTCTGGCGCCTGAAGCACCACAAAGTAACTGCTGCACCATTTAAAGTGGAACAGGAAAATTCGAACAAGAACCTGGTGAATGGCTGACTTCAGCTTCGTATCACCAAAGAATTAGCGGTGGGCAAAAATAAAAAATTGTCTTATACACTCTCTTAGAAAGCATACAAAAGCATGCTACAAGTGCCTAGAAGTGAGATTGCTGAACTTTTCCCTTCTCTGCTATCACTAAAGACAGGCTGGGTCGCCTACAGAGCACCGCTAGTAGCTTGTTAATGAAGTGACATAATTTCTAAGGGATTTGACTGTTATAGTGAAGTGCAATTAATGAAGAACTATGATAGTTCTTCTTCAGTACCTAGTGCTTAATTAATAAGTACTTAATCATTCATTAAGGAACTGTCTTTTAAAGTGTTACTGATTATTACATTAAGAATTAATCACTGATCGTTTTAATATGGTTGTCAGTCAGAAAAATTCATGGTTTCAGAGAGACGAGTTCCAGCTGAAAGTGAAACTAGAATGTAGGTCTATGAAATGTGACACCAGGGAGGAGAGCTGACGTATTTCTCAGGTGAAGAAAAGTTCAGGTGAAGCTGAAAGTGTTTCTCCAGTGTTCAACACCACTTGGTGGTTTGAGAGGAACAATATTGCTTTTTGGAAGCCGTGATGATGTTATGAGATGAGATATAATACACACGAAAGGACGACACATTCAGTTAAAGAGCCTTTTTCTAGGATCTTGTTTGTGGAGGTAAGAGCTTTATATGAATACTTTAATAACTTTTATAAAGAACAAGGAAAGAGATCAACAGCTAAATCAGCAGCTGCTGCAGTTCACATTAATCTGACTCTCATTAAAGTCACTTTCTTTCTTCTTCACCAGTAAAATTAAAAGTAATTGTCGACTCTGTGTATCTTGTGTCGTCTGCTGAGCTCCTGCCTCTGTGAATGTGTACACAGTAAATGAGTTTAGCTGCTTCTGTATTTTAATTTACTGCTAATTCATGATGTCCACATTTGTCTGTTTTTAATTACAGCTTTTACTGGCTGTTTCTGTGAGTTTTTCTGAGCTGTTTATTGAGCACAATTGTTCTTATTTTTAGTCTGACAGGTTATGTTAAACCAGAAAAGCAGGATGAACCTCTCTGAGGAATGTGAGGAGGACAGTTCCACCTCCATCAAACACTCACAGTAAGAGATTTTTTTTCTCTCATATGTCATAATAGCTCTTTGTGATTGTTAATACAATGAGACCATGTAATTTTTTTTGTATATATTTGTATTATATTATTTTAAATAAAAACTATAAATGGTTAATTTAATATTTCCCCCATGACCCAGAAGGATAAGTGAATTAGAAAATGTGTGTGTGTGTGTGTGTTTTTGTGTAGAGATCAGGAGAGATCAGATTCACCAGCTCCCAGCTCTTTGTCCATAAAGAGTGATGCATCAATGAGACGTCCACCGGCATTTAAAGACAAAGATTCCTCACCTGGACACAGGTAACAGCTGCTCACAGTCCAGACATCAGACTCTCCAGTATTCAGCTCTATCGTGTACAGGGATTTGAACAGCATAGCAGCTACTGCTGTCCTCCAATCAGGACATTCCACTCAAATCAGATTCATCTTCAAAGATTTTTGAAAAATAAAATGATTAACAGGTAATAGGTTAAAATGTGTATGTTTGAGGTAACTGAGCTTGTAATCAAGGTCACATGATTGTATGGGTTGTGGTTTATTTTGGGAGTTTAAAGGAAGCTAATGCTGTTGGTCATTATTTGGCTGTGAAGGTTAGTGGACTTTATGGTTCTTAAGAGAAAGGAAGCTTCTTGAATGAGAAGCTCAAATTCACACCAGATGTAGTACATCAGCATCATGTATCATGTTTTGAGCAGATTTAAAGAAACAGCAGATCTGTTTATTGCAACAAAATCACAACTAAAAGTTTTTACTGTTGTTGTTCTCAAAGAAAAGTCTCTTTCTCCTTAGTACGTCATTGGAGATGCTCTGCAACTATCATTAATCATCATATTTTTAAAATAACTTTTAGAAATCTATAGATAGTGAGAGTACGTGATTTGAGTGCATCAAAGCGTCAGAGAGACAGAGCAAGAGGAAATGCTGGGTTAGCTTAGCCTGACTGCTTAAGGCCTAAGCCAGAAGATCATGAAACTTGACGGCAGAATTTAATTTCTCCACCAAATTAAGGAAGGTGAGGACCTGCTGGATTACATGCTAGCATTGGCCCATGTGATAACTTCTATGGCTGGTGTGAAAGCAGCTCCATCGCAACCAAAAGTCTATTGGACCTGGTTGGGTACAACTCCCAAATGGTGAGCTGCTCCATTCCATGCCAGACGGACCTTTGGAGTGTGGCCGGTGGGAATTTGAGAGTTGGTAGACACTCAGCACGCCGTCTAATGCCCGAAATATTCCACTAAACAAAAGATTCTCCACCCTGGAAGAGCTCAAAGATGTCTGCTCACATGAATCTCCTACGGTCACCGTAGGAGTTTCCACCAGCCATGGAATTCCCTTCTCTCCCTCCTCCTGGCTGGTGGACTATTTAAAGAACATTCTTAAGAACACATTAATGAAATCATTTGAGGAAACAAACCCAGAATGATCAGCTCAGTGAAAACCCTCTGACCTACTGCTCGATCATTCTGGTTTGAACTTTTTTCAGCTCGGCCTCCTGGAGCTCTCAGCTCTCCATAAAAACATAAAAACGTGTTGATTCTGTTTGAGTATTTGACCTCTCCTGAAGCACATCAGCTCCTGACTGTTACAGTAGTTCTTCATCTTTTACTCAGTGTGTCCCAATTTAGGGGCTGTATCCTTCGAAGGACGTGGTCTACGAAGGCGTGTTCTTTGAAGGCTGCTTAGACCCGGGAAGGCCGAACTGAAATGAGACAGTCTGCCCTATGGCGGATTTTCTGTTTACATCACAGCACCTTACCGATGTGGCACGAAACACTGCTCTTGTCAAGTTCTTTTAAAGGTTTTTAAAGATGGAGCCACAAGCTTTGATTTTAGTTTTTTATTTTTTCATTTATTAAAGCTGCAGATGCTTCACCGCTGGCTGCTGATGAGATTGTTTTTATTTTGTTTTTTTTACATTTGCCATTCGCCTCAGTTTAAACCCAATACTTATATTTAAAAGTTTGTCTTCAACCGTCATACGCTGATCTGCTGACGCCGGCATGTTCTCTTATTCTGGCCGGCATGCAATGAACCTTGGGATATGTTGGCTGGCGTAGGATACGCCAGTTGGATCCTTCGTTGCCATGGAGAATAAGGATTTATTCTCGACCGCATATGAAGGAGTCTTTGAAATGGGACAGCCTAGTTGCTCCGCTTTGACGCAATTGGCCTTCAAATGCAGCCTCAGAAGGACGCAGCCCCTGAATTGGGACACAATCACTGTTTCTGTTACATTTATTCTCTAGTTTTCCTTCAGCTCATGTTCATTATTCATTCATGAACTATCATAACACATTTTATTCTTAACATTTACAGTTTTTAGTGATTTATTTAGTACATTAGTTAATGATCTGTTCATAGTTGCCACTATATCAGTTAATAATAGTTGTTATATCAGTAAACCTTATAGTTTATATAATAGTCAGTGTTAGTGACTATATTACTTAATTTTAGTTACTATATTAATTAACCACTATATTAGTTAATTTTTCCATTCATTCTGTAAAGATAATTTATCTGATGTTAACTACTGCAGGAACAACCAATTCTTTCTCATGTTCGTTCATTAGTAATGAAGCATAATGTGTTAGTTGTTACTCATAATTGTTATATTTATTTATAAATATTTGGCACAATTTTACTAGGTTACTATGGAATCTTGAAGTGTTACCATATTTTTTAAAATTTCATTTTTATTTTATCTATTTTTAAATTTGATCATTTTTTGCTAGTTTACATTTTAGTTTGTCTTTTTTGATATGTTTTTGTGTTTTACTTTGTACTTCAGTGTTCATTCCTCTTTTCAGGCCTTTGTTCTCTGTTCTGATGCTCAGCTATATTGTAAATGAGTGTCACCCTCAATGCACTCTGAGTATAAATAAAGGCTGATAAACAGCATCTCTGCTGAGTTCACACTTAAGTCATACACACCATACACTCATATCACACTCATACTAATATCATGTAAGATTTTTTGCATTATATTTAATTTGTAATTAAAGAATAGAAATGTCTAATGTAATATTTCTGTTATATTGTATTTCCAGTCTAATCCAGCAGAAGAGATCAGACACTCCAGCTCCTAGCTGTGTGTCCATGAGGAGTGATGTGTCAAAGAGACGTCCACCAGTGTTTAAAGATGGAGACCCCTCATCAGGACACAGGTAACAGCTCCTTACAATTCAGCCATCAGACTCTCCAGTACTCAGCTCTATCATGGATTCTGTGCAGGGATTTAAAGTGCATAGCAGCTACTGCTGTCCTCCAATCAGGACATTCCACTCAAATCAGATTCATCACTGGCTGTTGTTTTTATAAATCTTTTTTATAATCCAAACTTTATAATACAAACTTGCTCACCTTAGAGAAGCGGTAAACAATTACCAGGATAACAGTGTTGCCCTGGGACAGGGGCAGCCCTATGATAAAGGGAAACATGAGTCCATGGGCGAGAGGGGATGGGTAACAGATGAAGAAGGACTGTCGGTTTAGTTCGGGTTTCTTGTTGCAGGTGCACACCCTGTAAGCTGCTACATAGTCTAGGTCCATTTGTGGCCACCAGAACCGTCTACACAGGACCTCTAATATACGGGTCACCCCTGGGTGTGCAGTGAACGGGAAAGAGTGCCTCTACTGCAGCACCTGGTTCCTTACAGCTGCGGGAACATATAGCCTATTCCGGGGGCCACCTAGATGCAAAGAGATGAACATATAATGATGAAGCGCCTCCCTCAGAACCTCATTGATGTAGCACTGGAAGATGGCTGGGGCATTCATCAGCCCAAAGGGCATAACTAAGTCTTCATAGTGGCCCAATGGGGTGATGAAGGCCGTCTTCCATTCATCCCCCTCGTTAACCTTGATGAATGGACCCCCATTGGGTCTTTGGGCCCGATAACTCTGGGCATGCGGGGCGCATGTGGGCCTCCTGCTCATGCCGTGACAAGCGGGTGTGCCCCAATTGCATGGGTTGGGGTGCCTCTTCCGTGGGCGCCTGTGGGATGGAGCCCACTTCAGACTGGACTTCACTCATTTCCCAAGTCCTCCGTCTTTCCTGTAATCTAATGTCCAGCTTGAGGGCTATCTCAATTAGGTCCTCGAGAGTGGAGGGTGGGTCACAAGGAGCCAGTTCATCCTTGAGCTCCTTGTTCAGGCCTTGTTGAAAGACAGCCATTAGTGCAGCAGAACCCCAGTCACTTTCTGCTGCTAAAGTGTGGAACTCGATGGCATAATCAGCTAATGACCTCTTTCCCTGACGCATGCGCAAGAGATGGGATCTTCTCTGCCTACAGGATGGTGGAATCACTTAAGTAATTTCTATATTCTTTTGTAGTGAAGTCCTGGGAAAGAGATCAAACTCTCCAGAATCCAGCTGTCCATCCTTGAAGAATGATAGGTTTATGGAAACTCCACAAATGTTCAATGATGTTGATCCCTCATCTGAGTACAGGTAACAGCTCACCATAAATTAATGACAGAACAAACCTGAACCCACCTGAGATTTTATGAAAAGTAATCAGATATTTCTAAATCGATCCCACTTTCAAACATAGAAATCATACACCTTCTCGACACATCTACTCTTGCAAATGTATAAGTCACTATATACTGTACATCAGTGTTGAGTCACAAGTATTAGAACTAAGCCTTCAGTTTGGATCAGACACAGCAGTGATAAAAGAGTAATTCAGTGAATGATTAAACCAATTGATTAAATTATTACATTAATTATTCATTACATTTTGTATTTACAAAGTTCTATTACTCATATCATGTCTTGTATCATATTACTCACTATCTTTAAATATAATACATTTATGAAGTATTTACAATGATTTCATTATTTGTAAGTGAATGGTTGAAAATCCAATGGTAGTGCTTATTAATGCCTAAATCACAATAATATAATCATTATAATTATATTATTAACTATAAAGAACTAACTAGAAGACAATGCTTATTTTGCTATTCATATGTCAACAAATACCATGAGTGTGCAGTTATATGTTTGAGGTTTCAAGAAGAACTCTTTTCCTACCAAAAAATGAATGAAATAAGAGTACTACCACAATACTTGTAGAGTGTGAAGCATGATGAATCTATTGAATAAAAACATAATTAAAAAGTACAGAAATATATTTCAGTGCCTATAAATCCTTGACAAGGTCCTAAGAATTCCCCATTGTTGTACATACAACACTTTATGTATTACTGGAGGTAAGGTAGTGAGTGTGCTATGTAGCAAAATGTACTGTCATTTCATTTAAATCTGATTTATCACCTACTAAATCATAAACATATTATATTTTCTAATCTACAGGGTAAATCAGAATTTGGGAATCACCCACATATCCAGAAAACCCTTAATATTAGATTATTAGAGTAGAGGTCAATGCATATCATATTAGATACATTCTAATGAAAAGTTTAAAGCAGAGTTCACATTTTTGCACATGACTTGAATGGAGATGTTCTTTTCTGTCCTGTGACAAAAAATTCAAATACTTTTCATGATGTCTTGTTTTTTACAGACCTGCATCTACTGGAACTAAACATCAGGAGGACTTCAAGTTAAATCTGAAACAGAAGTTTCAGTGTCTGAAAGAGGTGACAACAAACCAGGAAACCCCAACACTTCTTAGTGAGATCTACACAGAGCTCTACATCACAGAGGGAGACAGTGTAGAGATCAATAATGAACATGAGGTCAGACAGATCGAGGCAGCATCCAGGAGAACAGCAGCAGAGGACACACCAATCAAATGCAATAACATCTTTAAACCCTCATCTGAACAAGACAAACCCATCAGAACTGTGCTGACAAAGGGAGTCGCTGGCATTGGAAAAACAGTCTCTCTGCAGAAGTTCATTCTGGACTGGACTGAAGGGGAAGCAAATCAGGATGTCCACTTCATATTTCCACTTCCTTTCAGAGAACTAAATTTGATGAAGGACCAAAAACATAATTTGCTGGATCTTCTTCATACATGGTTTAAGGAGATTGAAGAAAGGGAAATATCCAGATCTCACAAAGTTCTGTTCATATTTGATGGTTTGGATGAGTGTCGTTTAACTCTAGAGCACTGTGAGATTGGATGATGTCACTCAGTCATCCTCAGTGAATGTGCTGCTAACCAATCTGATCAAGGGGAATCTGCTTCCCTCTGCTCTCATCTGGATCACCTCCCGACCTGCGGCAGCTGATCAGATCCCCTCTGAGTGTGTGGACCGAGTGACAGAAGTACGAGGGTTCAATAACCCACAGAAGGAGGAGTACTTCAGGAAGAGAATCAGGAATAAGAAGCTGGCTAAAGGAATCATCAAACACCTGAAGACATCAAGAAGCCTCTACATCATGTGCCACATTCCTGTGTTCTGCTGGATTTCAGCAGAACACAGAGAGAATGTTGGGTGAAGCAGATAGTGGAGAGACCCCCAAAACTCTGACTCAAATGTACACACACTTCCTCATCATTCAGACAAAAATCATAAGAGAAAAGTACACAAAGAAGCAGAAGACAGATGAAGAAATACTTCTGAAACTGGGACAACTAGCTTTTCAGCAGCTGATAAAAGGATACCTGATCTTCTATGAGGAAGATCTGAGAGAGTGTGGCATCGACATTAAAGAAGCATCAGTGTACTCAGGTGTGTGTACACAGATCTTCAGAGAGGAATCTGGGCTGCACCAGAGTAAAGTGTACTGCTTTGTTCATCTGAGCATTCAGGAACATCTTGCAGCTCTATATGTGCACCTGACCTTCATGACCCAGAGGACAAATGTGCTTAAACAGAGTCAGTCCTCTAAACCGGGGAGCTTCAAGAGAAAAGAAATCTCAGATGTACACAAGAGTGCTGTGGATCAGGCCTTACAGAGTAAGAATGGACATCTGGATCTTTTCCTTCGCTTTCTTCTGGGTCTCTCACTGGAGTCCAATCAGACTCTCATACAAGAGTTAGTGACACAGACAGGAAGTAGCTCTCAAAGCAAAGAGGAAACAGTTAAATACATCAAGAAGAAGATCAGAGAGAATCCCTCTGCAGAGAAATCCATCAATCTGTTCCACTGTCTGAATGACCTGGATGACCATTCTCTAGTTGAGGAAGTTCAGCAGTACCTGCAGTCTGACAATGTTAACCAAAGAACACTTTCTCCTTCACAGTGGTCAGCTGTGGTCTTTGTACTGCTGACATCAGGAAAGAACCTGGATACATTCGTCCTGAAGAAATATAACAGATCAGATGATGTTCTTCTGAAGCTGCTGCCTGTCGTTGCAGAATCCAGAACAGCTGAGTAAGTAATACTGAATAAAACTGACATAACTTTAAAAACATATTGAAAATGCAACACTGCTTAATTATGCTTCCAATGTCAATGCAAATACTCAAAATCAACTAATTTCCTGCATGTCTGAACATTGTGTACATTCATTTTAATCTGCCTGTATTTGCTATTATCAGTCAAATTAATGTTAGAATTTTGTGTGTTGTTTTATTCAGTCTTTCAAGTTGTAATCTGTCAAAGGAAAGTTGTGCAGCTCTGGCCTCAGTGCTCAGATCAGAATCCTCTAGTCTGAGAGAGCTGGATCTGAATTGGAATAATCTAGGAGATTCAGGAGTGAAGCTGCTCTCTGCTGGACTTGAGAATCCTCTCTGTAAAATGGAGTCATTGAGGTAAGATAATCTTTCTTTCACCTATCCTGGTCCTCAGTGTGGTTTATTCTCTTGTAGCACTGTCATGTTTGTCAAAAAAAAAAAT
Source organism: Colossoma macropomum (assembly GCF_904425465.1). Classification (NCBI taxonomy): domain Eukaryota; kingdom Metazoa; phylum Chordata; class Actinopteri; order Characiformes; family Serrasalmidae; genus Colossoma; species Colossoma macropomum. The sequence continues at coordinate 49,534,668 of NW_023494787.1, forward strand.
ATTCATTAACAATTTTTACACAATTATTTAAATATTAAATATTTTATTGATCTTTATAAGTATAAGTATAAAGTAAAGTACAAATATAAAAATAATTAGCAAAATCACAACGCTTCTGCAAGTGGATGTTACAGATGTTTATATATTTGTTTATATGCAGTGCAGGTGCTAATCTGACTCAGCAGTACAATTATAAAACCATTATGATCATGTCTTTATTTAACCTCAGATTTATGCTGAGGGGAGTTTTCATTACTAATAAGCAACAAATATATAACAGACTGAGAAATATCCTATCCTTGTATGAATACTAAACCTTGTGTATGTACATACACACTGACATGTCAAAAGTCATGGGAAAGCAGTAGGTAAATTGATTATGAAGAGGTGTTACCTCAGGGGATGGCTTAAGTACGCCTACAAGTGTTTAAGGTGTTGTTAGTGAGGTTGAACACTGGCCAGTGTTCTCATGGTAAGGCAACGTGAATTACTGGAGTTTGTATGAGGCATGATACTGGGTGCCAGCCAGAGGGGAAATTTCATTTCCGAAGTCGTGCGGGCATTTAACATTCCTTGTTCCACAGTTTCATGTGTGTACCAGGAATACATCATAGAAGGTGTTACCACCCACAGGTGCTTAATGATCGTGACCAGCGGTGTCTGGCTAGAATTGTCCATGCGAACAGACAAGCCACATTCAAGCCACATTTATTGCAGGAGGCCCCACATGCATATCCTGCAGGTAAGTGCAGCGTTGTTTAGCTCCCATGGGATGTGAGAGCAGAAGGCCCACCAGAGTGCCTCTGTTAACACCACAACACCAGACACAGTGCCTCACTTGGACTTGTGAAGTTTCCCACTGGACCCTAGAGAAGTGGCAACACGTGGCGTGGTCCAATAATTCAAGGTACCAATTGTTTTGGACTGATGATAGCATTCGTGCGTGGTGCAGACAACATGAAGCCATGGACCCCAGTTGCCAATGAGGCACTGGGCAGACTAGTGGTGGTTCCGTACTGGTGTGGGGTGTGTTGTCATGGCATGGGTTGGGTCCACTGGTCCTCCTAAACATGTCATTGATCATTTCACTGCTTGGAGACCATTTGCAGCCCTTCATGAACTTTATGTACCCCCCACAGTGATGGGATATTCCAACACCATGCCATTGAGTCCAGTTTGTCCAGAATTGGTCTGAGGAGCATTCTGAAGAGTTCCGACGAATGGTGTTGCCTGCACATTCGCCTCAATCAAGCATTTATGGGATGTGGTGGAGAGGTCCACTCACACCAGAGATCCTGCACCTACAAACACCACAGTGCTGTGGTTATCCAGACGACATGGCTCAACATCCCTCCAGATGTCTTCTGTCCACTTGTGGAATCGATGACATTTTTAGTTGCTGCACTGTGCCAGGCGAGGGGGGGGGTCCTACATAAAGATGTACATATAATTATCTTTGTGATCGATGTTCCCAAGCTCCAGCTACCTTGTCTCATATGTTTTGGTTTTGCCCTGCCTTAAAATCCGTTTGGCAGTCTGTGTTTCATTGCTTCTCCTTCATTCTCGATTCAAAAATTGAACCTTGTTCCCTAGTCGCTCTGTTTGGTTTATCGCTTTTTGCACCATTTTAGCTAGACGTCTAAATTTGATTCTGTGAAAAAGTCCCATTCCACCTTCATTTGAACGCTGGCTTAAAGATGTTGCCTCATTTCTTTACTTGGAAAAAACTAGACGCACACTTAAAGGTGACACACGTCACTTTCTTCGCGTATGGGGCCCCTTTTTCTCCTTCTTCTCTGAGTTCAAGCAGAGGTTTTATTATTTTTTTCTGTTAATAGTTGTGCATATGTTTCCGTATATATATGTATGTAGGTATACATGTGGGTATGTATACGTGTATGTATATTTTTCCATTTATTTATTCGTTTGACACTCAATGTGGTGTTGCGACACAGGTGATGGGGTGGATGTGGGTGGGTCGGTGGCTGGTATAGGTTTAGTTCGATTGGGAGATTTGGGATGGCTTATTCGTTTAATTATCGGGAATAACCAACAAAATCTGTGCATGTATCTTGTCTCAGCTTCTTTCTTCTTTCATACTTAATAAACAGAATGGTCAAAAAAAAAGATATATATAGTTTTATAGTATATATATAGTTTACAGTTCTATAGTATAAAGTAATAATAATAATAATAATAATAATAATAATAATCATCATCATCATCATCATGTACCACATTTCATGTCAGTGGCAGCTCAAAGTGCTGTGTGTACAAAATGGTAAAGCTTAACAATAATAAAAGACATTATGAGTGTTATTTTAACATCATAAGAAAATGACACAGATCAAATTAAAAACATAAATACCACAAGATATAAAGTTTTATTTAAGCACCAAGTTAAAGACATTTGTAACCTTCTGCTTTAACCATCATACAGTCATACAGATGGCTTTAGGCCGTTTCTGCTAAATACATTATATGAATTGTGATTGACTAACATTGTTAAAAGCTGAAAAGCTTCTTCTACAGGTATTTTTCAGTCTTCAGCTCACATGACCTGCCTTAAACACTCTGTATTACAATGCAAATGTAATGAATGCATTTAAGAAAGCAACTTAGGGGAAGAAGCCCACCAGGTCAAGATTTCCCCTCATATTTTCTCCTGGCCAAACTAATCTCAACACTTTTGTAGAGACTGTTACCTTGTTTGCAAGTGAAATGTAGGGTTTGATGTTTTGAGGCAAGAACTCTCCTTTAACATATTGCATTTCACTGGTTTCACTGAATAGCTAGCATTAGCATAGTTGCTAGCTGTAGTAATTGTTAGCTGAAAACAGCCAACATTTTTAATTGTGTGTGTTTTGTAGAACAGTTTGTTACATACACAACTGATTTGTTTGTTGTGAAATGCAATAATCATTGTAACAAAGTTAAATGTTATTATTTTGTTTTAGTTGCACAGAGGTCCTGACAAAAAATAAGTGCGATCTTGAGGCTGAATTCCATTTTATTTATTTTTTCTGTTTAAATTTTGGACACTGTTTGAAACTAGACCCATAGGGCTCATGATGCCTGTACCTTCAGGGCCCATGAGCAGGTTAAAGTGCCCCTGCGGTTCACATGTTCCTTTTGTGTTACCTATCAACAAAATACTGTTGCTCTGTTAAATGCTCAGAAATTAATTCAAACTACACCTCATTCATCTTTATAAAATATTATAGTTTTGTATCTTATAACTAGCAATTTGGCATGTAATCTTTAGATTTGTGAAACTTATCATAATATTAACATTATTACTTATCTGGAAAAAAAATCTACCAATAAAGCTGTATTTTATGACTGACGTCACACCTTGTTGATGAAGTTGCTGCTGAACTGATGTGTGTTCTGAACTGAGAGAGTGAAGAGTGTGACATTGTTCTCTCTGCAGGTTGAGAGTTTGTAGTATCACAGTTGAAGGCTGTGCTGCTCTGGCTTCAGCTCTGAAATCAAACCCCTCACACCTGAGAGAACTGGATCTGTCTTATAATAAACTAGGAGATTCAGGTGTGAAGCTGATCTCTGCTGTACTGGAGAATCCTCTCTGTAAACTGAAGATTCTGTGGTAAGATCATCTCTCTGAGAGTCACACATGACCATCATTTGGGAAAATAAAATGCAAAATGTAGCTTGTAAAATATGACATGTAGCTATCTACTCTTGGGGCTAATACACCCCGTTCCACCTTTGTATTATGTGAATGATATGTAAAGTCTCACCCCACCAGTGAATGGGATTGGTCTCTCAGGTTTGTGATGTATGAAACCCTGGCTATCTGAATCCCACTTTTTGACACTGTCACTGGTGCACTCAGCCATGGCATTGACTACTTATACCACTCATTGTGTTTCTTCTAGCATATAAAAAAACTCCACTTAGACATGCTATCAAGTTTAAAAACTTGATTTTCACTACAGGGGGTCTTTAACGGTGCTCAGCTGGAGGAGCACCTACTTAATCCCCAGAGGTACTAAAAGAAAATGCCGCACTTTTATGGAGAGGTAGCTGGTAAATGGTACAAAACAAAGAGCTAAGAAAGAAAAGAGACATACAGCTCCAAAACAATGAGAAAAAGAAAAGAAAGCTGTAGAAGTAAAGAAAAGAAAAGGGATGAATCAGCTCAAGTGGGTGAAAAACATAGCTTATTTTTTAGTTCCCCTTTGTCAAAAATATCCTTTGTTTGAGCATGCTGAGGTACCGTCAACTGTGTTTGCCATGTCCTGCCTTTTCTGCATCACAGCCTCATAGACAGGCCCGCCAGCATCTACAGTCATCTTACGGTCATCAGACTTTCCATTTATATTCAGTTTGTGTTCCTTCAACACGCATCAGGTTAATCGCTTCCTACCATACAACATACAGCCCTGTTTGTATGTAATGTAATACAAACAGGCACTTGGATCCTCCCTCTGTACCATCTAGTGACAAAATGGGGACAGCAGTGACCTGTTTATCCTTACTATTTCAGTTTTCATATGAGTGGTTCATCAGTGGCCTCTTTTTATAATTATGCTTCTAAACTGGAACTTGCCACTTTTAACCTGAACACTTTTTTTTTTCTTTTTCTTATCTTTTCTTTAAAGTTCTAATGCAAATCATCCTATTTGTCTTTCCATTTTGCCTTATTTCAGCTTATTTTATTTTATTTAATTTTAATTACTATTTTATCACTTGTTCTTATTGTAACCATACTATTGTATTGTTGCACACTTTGAGCTACTGCATACATGAAATTGCTCTATACATAAAGCTGCTTTATAACTGTAGTCACTTCTGTCAATGAGGTTCCTGCTGATCTGTGTGTTGAGAGAGTAAAGAGTGTGTCATTGTTCTCTCTGCAGGTTGAGGGATTGTAAGATCACATACGAAGGCGCTGCTCTGACTTCAGCTCTGAAATCAAACCCCTCACACCTGAGAGAGCTGGATCTGTCTAATAATAAACTAGGAGATTCAGCAGTGAAGCTGCTCTCTGCTGTACTGGAGAATCCTCTCTGTAAACTGGAGACACTGAAGTAAGATCATCTCTCTGAGAGTCACACATGACTTGGTCCTCAGTAACACATATTCTCCCATGAAAGCATGTTTGGTATATTCACTTTACAATATGGTCATTTAGTAACTTAATATTTTTTCACAAACCTATCAACAACAAATATACTAAATATATGTAACAACTTATTTGTTGTGCTTCATTGTTACAGAACTTACATGACAAGGAATTGGTTGTCATGCAGTAGATACCATCAGATAAAGTACATTTACAGAATGAGAGGACGGATTGACTAATATAAAAATGAAGTAATATACTAACTAAAATTGTAACTAAGATTAAATTTTGCATTGTTATAATGAAAATAATAATTTAATTCTGCCGCCCCTTCTCCTACTACTACTACTACTAAAAATTGTGACATCAAAAATAGCTCATAATTATCATAATCAGTTTTTGTTAGAAATAATAATAATAATCCTCATCATAACATTTCAATATACAGTATTATTATACAGTTCATATATTAATAGGTAACAATCTCAAAATTAATATATAGTTTAAACATTAACCATAAATGTGCTCAGGACTATTTTGATAGAAGTGTCATTCGTGCTTGAACAGAGTATCCAAACTTTATTGTTCTGTGTGTGTACACTATGCTGTTCACTGTCACCTGAAGATGGTGAGGCTTTTGCTGGTACTGAAGGTAATAAATGCTTGAACTAGCCTTTATTACAAGATTGATCATGACACCAAGGTGAGAAGCTATTTAGAAGCATTAATTTAGACAGTTTGTCTTTAGCAGTTTTTGGACCAAGAAAAAGAATCTCTGGTTTGTCAGAGTTGAGTAGTAGGACATCACTTGACATACAGTCTTTTATGTCCTTTACACAGTCCTCAATCTTATTAAGTTGGGGTTTATCATCTGATTTGGTCGATGTATACAATTGTGCATCATCAGGTTTCGCTCCCTCCAGGTGGACTGGAATACTTCTAGTTTAGTCAGGCACCATTTATGCTCTAGTTGTACGACAGTCTGTTTTAAAGCTCAAGTATGATCATTGTTCCATGGGGCAGCTTTTTCTTCCTCTTTCTTTTACTTTTTAGTGGACCCACATTATCTAGAGTAGAAAGGAAAGAATCCTCTAAGCACTCAGTCATAATATCTAGTTTTGATAGGTTCAGACAGACAGCTGTTAAGAGCTGATAGATCTGGGATGTTTCTGATAAAGCTACTACCTGTGGAAGATGTTATGGTACACTTAGCATGATAGCGTGGCAATGAACATATATTACAATTAAAGTGAATTTCATATGAGACTAGATAGTGATTTGAGACTGCTGTGCTCTGGGGAGAATGGCTAAAATGTTTACACTAAAGATCAAAATTAAAGTGGGCCCCTTTATATTTTAAGTAAAGCCAACAGAGTCTAAGAGAGATACAAATGCCTTACTTAGTGGATCAATGTGGATATCAAAATCTCCAAAAAGTATTACTTCAATCGAGAGCATTATTAAATGTGATAGAAAGTCAGCAAATTCCATTCTTGTAATAACTCAGAATGGGGGCCTGGTGGCCTGCAGATTGTAATTAGTAAAAATGAATTCTTATTTGTTCCTCGATCACTTATGTTAAGAAAAATATTTCAAAACAAGAAAATCTGTAGCCTGCTTTTTGATAAATGCCTAAAGCATTTGTATAAATGGTTGCCATGCCTCCACCTCAGCCATTTCAACAGGGGCTATGTACATAATTGTAGCCTGTGGGTGTAGCTTCATTTAGAGCGACATTCTTCAGGTCGAATCCACATTTTTGTGATTAATCATGATCAGTGATAAGTTCATCAAATCATGATCAGTAATAAGTTAATTTACAACAATGGCCTTGAATGCAAGAGATCTTAGATCCTAGTATTAGACCAAAAGATACTTCCTTCATGAATTAGATGGACCTATCTGATATTGATTAGATTAGCAGAAAAACTTTTTGTTTGATTTGGAGTTTAGACACAGTCTTAATTGGTTGGTACCTATGTGGCAATTGTCTGCTGCCTGGACTTGGCCCGGGTTTGTCAGCGACTTAGTGTCCTTCACTGCTAAACTACAAGAGCAGCACCCTCCTGTGAGGGGTGGATGCTGTCCCGACTCAAAAGACCAGACCTGCCTTCAAAAGTAGACCAATTATCTACAAAGTCCATGTTGTTTTCTGAGCACCAATTGGACAACCGGCAGTTTAACAACAATTAATCTACTGTAGATTTTGGCACTATGTCAAACTTGGGTGGCGCCCAAGCATATTACGGCATTGGACATCAATTGGGCTAATTTACACACCTCTTTATTGTTATCTTTAGTTATTTCCTACTGCAGCAGCTGAACAGCATTAGTACATACATGAATAGCTATCCTAGAATACCTACGGCTAGTTAACAGCTTCAGGTTCCCTCTAATGTACAGCGCCCTGGCTCCTGGTATACAGCTGACTAGTACGGCCCCCCCATAGCTATTTTCACGTGCTGTAAAATAGAAGCACCCATAACCAGAGCTCTTTCAACAGGTGTCTCAGAGGGTGTCTCACTGAGGGGGGCAAATTAGCTGGACATGTGAATGGGAGAGGAGCGTGCATGGGGAGGCTTCAGCATTAGCTTTAGCTTTGCGACTATACCACCGAGATGCCCTCCATTCACCCTGCTGACTGGCCCTGCTCTTTCGGTCTGATATTTATGTTGCTTTATTGGCTGATGTGAGTCCTTTCCAGATAGGTTGCAGACATCTGATAGAGAAAAAAATCATTTAAAATATTGACCATATTTGTTCATGATTTGTACAATGAATATTTCCCTTTTAATACTATATTAGTCTTTGTTACTGTATTATTGTTATATTTGTTCTAAAATCATCTTTTCATGCATTTGTATGCATTATTATTATTATTATTATTATTATTATTATAAACCTGGGTACTATATGAATAATATAATATATAGTATAATATAATATAATACACACACACACACACATTATCTATATACCTTTTTTCTTCTGGGTCATGGGGGTGCTGGAGCCTATGCCAGCTCTCATTGGGTGCGCAGGAAACACCCTGGACAGGTCGCCAGTCCAACGCAGGGCAGACAGACAGACATTCACACACACACACACACACACACACACACACACACACACACACACACACACACTCTCTCTCACACACACACACACACACACACTTAGAGGCAATTTAGTATCTCCATCTGGCCATCCATCTGGTTGCTACTAGATTAGTTAATTTTAGTTGCTATATTAGTTACCAACAGTGAAAGTGAACAGTTTTGGGATTAAAAGATATTTCTGTTACTTACTTGTAACAGATTTACCTCTGTCCCAGTATTTACATGTTTTAGATTCCATAGTGAGGTAGTTTTAATACATCCAGACCTCTAGTCTGAAACTAGTGCATCTAAAACATTCCTAGTATCCTAAAAATGGTGGGGACGTAGAAGTTAAGAAGCATGGTAACACCTAAAAACAAATATCTGGTGTTGGGGAGTCCAAAACTGCTCAACCTATGCAGTCCTTTGTATGAGGAACTTGCCTTTGCCTTCCCTTTTCAAAGGATTTTTTGCTTATGTGTGTGCTGTTGGTGAACGAAAAACCCATGTCAAAGGAAGAACCTCAGAACAATTGAGGAAGGGATGTAATGGACATTTTCCCAATGGAATAACATATAGCTTCCCTTCATCTCTTCAGAATTCTCTTAAAAAGGACTAGTTTGATTCCTCTTTTTCATGTTTGATTTTGATAATACTTCGGGACTTTTGAGTGAGGCCTCAGGCCCACATGGACTCTATTTGACCCTTTTTCTTCTTTCAGTCTTTATGTGTGTTGGCTGCGTTGTGGGTTAAAGGAATGTTTGTATTGTGTGTGTAGAGTTAGGGTCATCCAATGTACAGTGCATATTCACTGGTTCATCATTTCAATAACACCAGAACAAAAAGGTTCTCATTCCTTGTGTTTTATATAGATCCAGTGGAAAGGGGTCCTGCTGGGTGTTACAAATTCATCTTAGTTACTACATTAATTTAGTTTATATATTATATTAGTTATTATATAATCTTTTTGTTCATTCTGTAAATGTATTTTATCTACTGCAGGAAAAAGCAATTCCTTCTCATGATTCTTCATTAGTAATTGTCATGTTAGGCAGACAAACCAGACACTCACAGAAGTAAAATGAGTGGGCTTTATTTACAGCAGGGCAAAACAAGGGAAAAGTCAGGACATGTCAGAATCGAGAGAGCAAAAAAACAGGTACATCAGGAAACTGAGATCAGGATCTGTAAACAATCAAGGACCGAAAACCAGAGAAGCAAAAACCAAAACCATCAAAGTACAAAGGAAAATCCTACAGAGTAAATGAGGGCGAAAAATGGTCAAAAATACAGGAATCAAAAACAGAAAGAAAGCTCAGTATGCAAAAGACAGGGCACTTGGCAATACTTCGCAAAGAGCATCTGATATGAACAGGTGTACATATATATATATATATATATATATATACATATATATATATATATATGTATAAACAGAGGTAACGAGCACAGGTAAAAGCAGTTAGAACTCTGGGGAGGAGGATCTGTGTAACTGATTAGGATCGGTTGGTGTTGGCCTTGTGACTGTGATGTCAGAACTAGATGAATCATGGGAGTTGGAGTTTACAGGTAGGTCTGAGACTTCAGAGGAACTGGGTTGCTTGACAGTAATGAAACGTAATGCAGTATTATTTGTGCATAGTTACGAGGTTACTTAGGGATTGTAAAGTATTACCATATTCTCTGATCTCTACTCAAGTCTGTAGGTTCAGAATCAATATCCTGAGTTTGTTTTAGTTCTTCAGAGACTTTTCATTCTCTCATCATGCTGTTTGTTTGTTTTCTGTGTTTATATTTGAATTTCCTGATTGAATGACAAATGAGGACAGAAGTGACCTGTTTTTCCTCATGAGCCAATCAGAGTGCAGATTGTATTTTAAACTTTAGAAGGACGGCAGTTCAGTGGCAGATTCTCAACACAGTGATGCCTGAGTAGCACTGTAATATGTGTTTATGTTGAGACCAAGAAAAGACCAAGATCATTAATTCATGGACTCGAGAGTCAGACTGACCTCAAACACTAAAACACTAGTCTGAGGTTCTGTTTCAAAATATCCAGCAGTTGCAAACTATTCACTGACCTTAATAATGAATGTAGCAACAAGATTACTTTTAAACCTTATGTAGTACATATATGTATATATATATATATATATATATATATATATATATATATATAGTATATATAGTATAGTATATATATAGTAACATTAGTATATATATAGTAACATTATTAAACATGAAAGGTACCTTTAATATTCAAACAGATAGTTAATTGGAATTTAAAGTCTTACTGTGTCCTTCAGAATTTTTGACACTTTCCTAAATAAAGGCCATAAAAAGACACAAAGGCCATGAACAATGCCATTATTTTTTTTAGCATGATCTCCAAAATAAGTAAAGAAATGTAAGAAGTGTAAAGTGTGATTGGCCTAATATCAGCTACTGCTTAGTGACTTAAATCTTCATCAACAGAAACATGTACTTTTTTCGCTGTTTACATCCACATCAGACTCAGACATTGTTCTTTCTGCAGGTTGTTAAATTGTAATATCACAGATGAAGGCTGTGCTGCTCTGACTGCAGCTCTGAAGTCAAACCCCTCACACCTGAGAGAGCTGCATCTGTTTGGGAATGACCAGATAAAAACACAACGTGAGCAGCTGTTTGCTCTTCAGCGTAATAAACATAACAGACTACAAGATCTAAAGTGAGTAACAGTGATTTCAGGTAAATATGTACACACACACACACACACACACACACACACTGTGGGTTGCTTTCCCAGACACGGATTAAATCTGATTTTAGACTAAACCGAAATGCCAAAAGTGATTCACACTGTAAAATCTCTGTGATTGAGCTACATGTAGGAAACTGATTCTACATCTTTTAAAGGAGTAACTTGATTATTATATTGACTAATTCTGTATTGAAAATAGTGTTTTTTTTGTACTGAAAGTTATTTTTTGGTTATTCTGTTTTTTAGAGTGTGACGTTGATGTGTATTATTGATCACCAAAGAGACGACATCATGAAGCGATGAAGTGATTTCTGAATGTGTGAGGAGCTCCAGCAGCAGAGGGAGACACAGTGTGTGTAAATACAGTATGAGTGTGTGGACTAGATGGACGTGTGTGTTTGTGTACAGAAAACTTCATGAGAAATAAAACAGTAAACAAACAACACTAAAAATGAATGTCTGATATTCAGAGAGGAAGAATCGTCTACTCTGTCACTCTCAGGTAACAGATGGACCATGTGCTATTTTGTCCAGTGAAGGAGGTGGATTTCCCCTTTGTGAGATTAATAAATGGTAGCTTAACTTAAACTAGAAGCAGTGACTGCACTGCCTGTTGTGTGCTCAGGGTCATCTGAGTCTATTTTGGCTATTTGTCTCTAAAAGTGTGTACAAAATACACAGACACAGCATTTCACTTTAGAGCAAGTGCTGATTTAGTGCTGCTTCATACTATCTGTTCAGTGATAAACATCATACAGTACATTCACCTAGTGTTGTGCCGATACTGGCGCTTAACTGCAGTATTGGTATCGGTGATGGGGATATCGATACCTATGACCGATACCACAAAGCAGTTTCTGACGCTTTCTGTTTCTGACAAACGCGCGAGTCTTTATCCTGAGTAGATTGTTTTTACCCACTAAGTGCTGCACAGCTGATGCTGTGTCTGAACAGTGAGCCTCCAGATTCTTTAACCTTGTAGCAAAACACAAAGTGGACTGGAGCTGTGCTGTTTTCACAGTGCACAAATCAATCAGACCCCTGAACGAACCACAGACAAACCTCACTGAGACCACCCTGGGGATCGCTCTGAGTTTGGTTCGTTTGTGGGTCATTTAGAGGGTCTGATTTAGCTTGATGTGTTCAAATATGATCAGAAAACCACGACTCCGCAATCTGAGACCACTTAAACCACTTAAATGATCCAAGTGTGAAAACGCCCTCAGTCTCAGTTGTAGTTGGCTTGTTTCCCAATGAATCTTAATAAAGAACAATATTTTGTCTGAAAGTGAAAGCTGTTTGTTTTGTTTATAGTCTGAGTGTAATTTCATGTGTCTCTTTAAGAAACAATCCTCACTGTAGATCAAGCTGAACAGCTCTGACAGTGTTTTAGTGCAGTAATAGCATTTTAAAAAAGAAGTGGTGTTTGTGTTTTTGTTCAACTTTAAACAATGCAAAAGTGATTAAGACTCAACATCAGACTGGAACATCTTCAGTGGATGTAGTGTTGGCAGTTTAATATGCCTTTATTATTGATTCAACATTGACTCAGTTATTGACCACCAACTGGTTAGTTAGATATCATTCATGTTTGAGTAAAACATGATTTACACCTCAAACTTACCAATAAAAACTGAATAGATTATGAAGCAGAACTTGTAAGCAGAACAATCGAACAAAATAAAAACATATACTTAATGAAACTAATAAATTTTACGATAAAATAGAGATACGATAAAAAAAGAGATACGTCACGTGTTCAGTGAGTTTTACATGATTGGCTCTGAATCCTTTCGAATTGTAATGATTTTTAAAGCTTGAAAATCCAACACAGTGTGAACATCATCTTGATCGCTGAAAAATTCTATAGTACAATATTTTTGATTATCTTCATTTTGACTTTTGAATATTGTGTGTGACACAACTCAAAGGGTTCTTACTCTTATTTGTGATTTATATGCTACACTGAAATACCTGAGGTGGCTATGCTAGTGATAAAATGAAGGTAAGACGGTAGCAGAAAAGCACAAATTCTCCCTTTACTTTTCTCTTATTTACGCGTTTCTTTTGCACAATGTTAAGTTCTAAAATGATTCAGACTTTCTGAAATAGATTCCCTAAAAACACAAATCGGACAGTCTCTGTGTTTCTGTTTAATCCTTTTTTTCAGCATTTACACATACAGATTCTATACAGAGAGATTCTCAGTGTTATATCACCATCTACAGGCGCCAGAATGTAACTGCAGCACCATTTAAGGTGGAATCCTTCTTTAATGTGACTTTAATGCAGCCGACAAAATGTAAAAACACGTCTGAGTAAGAAATAGTGAGACCGGATGAAGCCAAAAAATGTTTTGGTCTTATAAGTAACATACATTATTTGTTTGTTTCTGATGAATATATGTGAATAGAAGCAAATACCAGCATCACTGACACTCATTGGCCTAAAAGTCACAGAGCTCAGACCCTGATTTATAAATAATTAACCTATTATACTTTATATTTATCTTAAAAAAGGCTGCACAGATCACTTAAAAGCGCTTCTAGAATAAGAGCTCATTTAAATATTCACACAAATGCTGTTCACAGTTAACATGAAATCTTAAGAGAAAGGAATTACATTAGACTACTCTGTTAATCAAACCCTGATCTGGCCCATTTAACTGGTCTAGATTTTAGATAAAATCATATGGACATCGCGATCTGTCCGTGTATTTAAAACCATATAGACTAGAATGACCTGAACTGTGTAATATTAAAACTATCAGCTAATATGAAAGGTTTATGTTCTCTTTCCCAGCTTTGTCTGTGCTTTGTTTCAGGAATGACAGCAGAGCTTCCATACACAGGGAAATATGCTGCAAGTTCATCACAATCTAAACAGAGAAGTTACGGTAGAAAATTTGGAAATGAATTAAATTAATAAAAATACTGAAACATCTCTCTCCTCCACCCTGATCTAACATTGGGCTCCCATACAAAGTCTAAGCACAGATAATAAGTTTAATGTTATTCTCTAAATCAGGAATAAAATCCCTTTAATTCACACATTAACGCTGCATCAGATTTTCTCCCTTCAGGTTCCTTTCAGTTATTATTATTTGTCCCTTTGAGCCACTTCAGTGAGTAAAATATGAAGATACGCCAAATCAGGATTAATATAATTCTTATAGAGTTAAACTAAAATCTTTCGTAAGGCTCGCTGTAACATGATTGACACTTGATAGCAGCGCTAAAATAAACAGACTGTGTTAAAAATAATGAAAAAATACAAATATTATATGTACATAAATCTGTACTATATATGATGATGAAAAGCCAGTGATGTCCACAAAAACACGAAGAGAAAAAACGACTGCGGAAAAAGAGAGTGAAAGTGATTGGTTGAAACCGTTCGCAGTGCATTGTGGGATGTGTAGTTTCCGATATTAAACACGTTAAGTACACCGTCTTGTTCCTTTGCCTTTTTGTTCAGTTTTCAAAACTTTTTTGCTCCGAATTCGCGTCTATAATGTCATGGTTGATCTCGTAGCTGGTCGGTTTGGTTTAGCGTTTAAAACTCTTTATTTTAGGATGTTTCGAAATGAAAATTAATGAGACTTTAGCTTCCGGAAGCAGAGCCGCTGATAAAGTGGGCGTCACTGTTCAGGTGTTTACCTGAGCCGCCATTTTGATCAGCAGCAGCAGAGGGATTGAAGAGAAGCTGCGGATTAAAGGATTAAACCGATTTTCTTTCTCTAAGTTTATATTTAGGAACATTTACATTCATTCGAGTTTCTACAAACCAGGAATTCTGAACAGACGGAACTGTTCGCTTCTTTTTGATACAGTGAACTATTCAAAGCTGATATTTACATTTTCTGGTGAGTTTTTCTCAGTAATGCTCAGTTTTTCTGTTTTCTGTGATGAAGAAATGAATCAGAGTTGAACTGAAACAGAATTAAACCCGTGAATGCTGCATTCAATCAATACATTCTGATTTATTCTAGTAAAAAAATAGATAATGTTTGTCTTTAACGTGTGAAAGGACAGACAGCGCTGTGCAGAAGTTTTGGACACCTGAGAAAATTGCATTTAATAAGCTCTTCATCTGGTTAGTGAGTGTATAAATGCATATAATATTAAGAGGGAGATCCATCGATTTTTAAATCATTCAGATGTAATGGAAACTGACCACTGTGTAGCACCTTATTTTGAACTTGGTCTCAAACACAAAGACATTTGATTCAGTTCTCACCAACAGACATGATTATATTTTATACAACAGGTAGTTTCGGCCACGCAAGCTGATTGGTTGAGAAGCGTTCTAACTGTGCTGTTATTTCACCATAACATCACAGGTTTTTCACAAACACTGTATCACTCCGCTGAGATGGTGTTTGACCGATCACATTTGACCAACAGCCGATTTGGTCAGACTCTGAAGATGAGACGACACTAAATTCACTAAAACTGCCGGCTGTGCAGCGAGTGGGCGGAGCTCGTTACTGTGACGTAGCAACAAGCTGCTTGTTAAGGAACTATAATTTGGTGAAGGAACTGCGAACATTAAAACATATAAAACGCCGCGTTCACAGCCCAGTTTATTAATTTATTACTTTATTTATTTAACTGTTGTATAAAAGCAATAGAACACTAAACCAAGTCACAGCCGTGATGGTATTTCACAGTAACACACTCCCTCTCAGGTTCTATTGCTTAAATATTGGTGCCATTTGAAACATGTATTAAAATGCAACAATTTTTTTGGAAAGAATAGTTACACAAATATATCACCAGCACCTGTGAAAAATGGGATTCTGCAGAAATGTGGAATTCTCCTTTAAAACAATTAGATATTTGCACTGTTTTTTCCTGCATGAATTATATTACTTTTTTAGTTTTCTTCTTCACCTGCAGACTGACCTCTCTGCAGTCCCACTGTGTTTTTGTAACAGTAGAATAATGTTAAATAATGTAGCCGAACAAGTTAAAGGTAAATATATTGATGACACTTCAGTTTCACTATAATCATGTGTGTTAATGTCTGGAACATTAAGACTGTCTGTAGTGGGTCAGCAGGTGTTCATCAGTAAGAAGCCTGCAGGAAATATTTTCACGCTGGTATAAACACTGAGTGTTTACACTGTTAACCATCCTTGAAGGTCACTCAACCTTTTATAACAACATTTTGTTTTTCCCAAAGGAGCTACATTTTTCCTCACATGTGTCCTGAGAGACAGAACTGAAAATCAATCTGCAGGATTTGGTGACAGTGTTTTTTGCTTTGTTTTAGGACTTTAGGAGACTCTCTAATACCCAGCTGTGTGTCCATGAACAGTGATCTTCATGTGGATTCTCCGCTAATATTCAGAGATGGAGACCCCTCATCAGGACACTGATGGGTCCCCATGCTTAAACCAGAGGTGAGCTATGATCTTATACTGGTTTAAAAAAATTCCCTGACCTGTAAGTGAGTTTGTATAAAAGTGTCTCATTAATAAATGTAAATGTAAACAAGTTGATATTTTTGTAATCATCAACTGTTCACTATACTTTTTGTTTCTCCAAAGTAATTTGTGAGGATTTGCCCTGTAATCAATGAGTGGAAACTAGTGGTCAGCAGGTTACAAGTGACATTATGATTATTGGTGTCGACTAGATTAATTATTATTTCCTTACTGAGCTTTTCCTTTAAAGATAATTAAAATACTTTATGTAAATCTCTGAAGAAATGTCTCTGATCATTTGCAGTCTAATCCAGATAAAGAGATCAGACTCTCCAGCACCCAGCTGTCTGTCCATGAAGAGTGATGCGTCTATGGATCCTCCAGTAACACTCAGGGATGGTGACCCCTCATCTCTACACAGGTAACAGCTCCCCATGTTTGTATTGTAGTAAAAGGAAAGGCTGAATTATTTTGCATTTCACCAGACTCACCAATAGGCATGTGTTCGTGTGAAAAATTATGTAAACCTTATGAAATATTGTGTGTTTTTTTGATGTGTGGGCAGTATTTGATCATCAGCTAAACAATATGTATAACAAACGTTACATAACAGAACAAGAAACAAAGGAAATTTCACTTTGTAATCATTCATTTAAAAGTAAATTTACTATGATGCCTTTTTAATTTGGAAAAAGAGAGAACGCTCCTGATTTCATTAACCGGTTGCCCCTTTTGACAGAAACAACTTTATGTAGGCATTTCCTGCAACTGTCTACCAGTTTCTGACATCTACTGGGAGAAATGAAACTCCTTCAGGCAGAATTCTTTCAACTGTGCAGTGTTTGACGGGTTTCTTGCACATACAGCTCATTTAAATCTCATGGGGACTCGGACCCGGATTTTTCTGTGAAGCTGCTTTGCGACAATGCCTGTTGTAAAAAGTGCTTTATAAATAAACCTTGAACTTGAACTATGACTTGATTTTGTCCAGTCTTTGTTGTACTCGGTACTCAAAGTTGTGAACTGACTCTATTACACCCCGCTTCTAAATGCTGTACAATTTGCGTCGGAAGTCACTGACTTTGCAGATTTGGATGGGACTAAAATTACTGAGAAAGTTTGGTCGCCTAATGTAAAACTAATCTCTCCGTCATGGATCTTCTGTTAGATACTACTGTTTCACTGGCTAAATCATTATGTCTTTGTTATCGTTATTTCATTTGATATCGGGCTAAACATAATGAAATTGAGAACGATTTTCATCTAATCATGATGTGCCTGCATGTGTAATGGGTTTACTTCTGTGTTGTGTAGGGTTGAATGATAAATGAAGTGATGACATCAGCACACCAGCTTAACATGAGGGAGCATTTATTTTCTCCACCTGCACAGAGTTTACAAAATGCAAATAAACCGGCTTCATTAGCTTTTCTCTCTCTCTCTCGTGCTGTTAGCAGCGTCTGTTAAACATTGTGCATTCAGATTACAACATAGCTGTTACACTACACGAACTATACAACCCTAAAATTGTGAATAAAAATTACAGCTCTTCTTTACAAACAACCAAATGCATGCACTGTCGGTTTAATCTTGTCATATTGAGCAAAAGAAATAAGAAATATCCTGTGAACAATTAGCATCCATACTCTAACTTCACGATTAGCATTCCACCTTAACATAACTCGTGGCCAACAGCGAATAAAACCGTACTAAAACCTCATAAAACAGTGTTTTAACTGCACAACAGCATATCCAGTGTGTGACAATGTTTTTGTGACTGAATTAACTCATTTTATGTCGAAAACTGAAAAATTCAAAGTGTGTTTTAACTCAAAATTACGGAGCTGTGCCAGCACATACCTTCTCTCACAGTGGCGTTTTCCAAAGAGGACGAAAGGTGGGGCTACATCTTACTTCGTACTCCACTCAAGTAAAGGCTGCTAAAACTGCCCATATTGAACTTGCTCTAGTAAATCAGACTTCTCTTTTATATATTCCTCAAGCTAAATAATTTGCAGTAGACAAAAGAAACAATAAAATAATTAAAACTAAGAAATTTACAGAAAGAATTTTACATTTAACAGTCCCCCCTTTCTCTCCTCAATGAATTGCTCCAACAGTTAAAAGCCCTTGCTGATTTCAAAATAAAATCCCTGAAGTGAATAATCTAGTGTAACAACATCACACTGCCACACGTGCACAATATCAGTTATGTGTTATGGCCAGACACTAAACCACCCTTTACAAAGGAAACCGATGGACGTCTCAATGTGTGTGTGTGTGAGAATATGGGACAACGGCAGAGTCAAAACCAAATATATAGGCTTGGAAATTATTAATGTATTGAGCAAAATGACAGATCCGTTCTGAAAGTCATTTTTTGTTTCGTAACAGCAGTCTATATGTTAAATAAGTGCTAGACTGTTACTGATAAAATTCAACATGTTTTATTCAAACATGACAGTATCAATCTATTAGGTGATATTAAAGTTTAACATTAATAAAGTTAATGAACTCATGCTTCCTAAGTTTCCTTATTTCTATGGATTTCAGGAGAGATTTCAGGGTTTTTTTTTCAGTCATTGTCACCGCCGTGTACATCCCACCACAGGCTGATACAGGCACTCGGGGAAACTGTACGAGGCTGAGGAGGCCGTGTGCCCGGAAGCCGCCTCCATTGTTGTTGGGGACTTAAACAAAGCAACTTTAGGGAAGTCACTCCAAAGCATTTCCAACACATCTCATGCAGCACACGAAAATCCCACATGCTGGACCACTGCTACTCCCCTTTCCGTGAGGCGTACAAAGCCCTTCCCTGACCTCCTTTTGGCAAATCGGATCACTTCTCCATCCTCCTCCTGCCCACCTATTAGCAGAAACTGAAAAGGGCACCGCCCACCATTAAAGAGTGGTCCACTAGTGGTTGGACCATTCGGATTCTGCGCTCCAGGACTGTTTTGATGACTCAAACTGGGAGATGTTCCGCAAGGCGTCAAACAATATCATTGACAAATATGCAGTCTCTGTTCCCGGATTCAAAAAAGTGTATAGAGGATGTTGTGCCCACAAAAACAGTGTTTTTATGTTTACCCCAATCAGAAGCCATGGTTCAACTGTGAAGTCCATGCAGCTCTGAATGCGCGTACCGCTGCTTTTAAATCAGGAAACACGGATAAGTACAAAAAAAAGCCAGCTATGCTCTCCGTAAGACCATAAGAACAGCCAAACGCGAGTACAGGGCTAAAGTGGAATCACAGTTCAACACCACCAATACGACAAACCTGTGGGAGGGGTTAAACAAAATAATGGACTTTAGAGGGAAACTCGTTCTGTGAAAAACACCAGCGCAGTGTTTCCAGATGAGCGGAATACTTTCTATGGCCGTTTTGAGGCAAATCATGCCGCGTTCGCGGATCCAGATACTCTAAATGACTGGCGCCCAGTTGCTCTGACTTCCATCATAAGCAAGTGGTTTGAGAATGCTTTCAGGGACTTTATCTGCTCCTCACTACCGGCCATTTTTGACCCACTGCAGTTCACCTACAGACAGAATAGATCCACTGATGATGCAATAGCCCTGACTTTATACACTGCCCTCTCCCATCTGCTAAAAAAGAACCCGTATGTGAGAATGCTGTTTGTGGACTACAGCTCAGCATTTAACACCATCGTGCCCTCAAGGCTTGACATTAAGCTTTGGGATCTGGGTCTGAACAGTTCTTTGTGCAGCTGGATCCTGAACGGGTCAATGCCAGGTGGTAAGGATGGGCAACATCACCTCCTCCTCACTGATCCTTAACATCGGAGCTCCTCAGGGCTTTGTGCTCAGCCCTCTCTTAGACTCTCTGTTTACCCACGACTGTTCAGCCAGACACAACTTCAGTGTCATCATCAAATTTGCAGATGACACCACGATTGTGGGCCTGATCTCCAATGACAACGAGGAGGCCTACAGAGAGGAGGTCAGCTTCCTGACATACTGGTGCCAGGAGAACAACCTCTCTCTCAATGTTGACCAAGGAGCTTATAATGGACTCCAGGAAGCAAGAGAGAGTGCACACACCCATCACCATCAATGAAACCGCTGTAGAGAAGGTCAGCAGCTTCAAGTTCCTCTGTGTTTACATCTAAGAGGAACTGACATGGAGCGAACACACCACACGGGTCTGAGTATCTCAGGCGTCTGAGTAGGTTTGGCATGTACCCTTGCATCCTCAGAACATTCTACATATGTACTGTGGAGAGCATTCTAACAGGCTCCATCACCTCCTGCTATGGACACTGCACTGCCATTGAGTGAAAAGCTCTGCAGAGGGTGGTGCGGACAGCCCAGCACATCACCAGGGTCCACCGGGGCTTCAAACCTCCTGGATTTATACACCAGCCACTGTCTGAGGAAGGCCAGGAGGCTTATAAAAGACTCCACCCACCCAAGCCACTGTCTGTTCTCACAGCTGCCGAGCTGGAGGATTTACAGAAGCATAAAGTCCAGAACCAGCTGGTTCCGAGACGGTTTCTTCCCCCGGGCCATCAGTGCTGATGTATTGGTTTCACTCTGATTTCTTACTGTAACTTCTATCTAGCCAACCTATACTTGCAGATATAGACTGACATCTTTTACATACGGAAAAGTGTACAACTGTACATATCCTAACACTGGTGTACATTTAATGTGTATATTGTGTATATGTGTGTGTGTTTGTGTGTATGTAATATGTATGTATATAAATATATTTATATGGGGTGGGGGGAAAACGTGATTTTCAGATGCATTGCAGTGCGGATGTGGACGATTCTGAATCGATTCACAAATGTCAAAAAATCAATTTTCTGTATTTTAATTGATAATGTAATGTTAACGGAATGTAAAAGGAGGAACTTTGAAGTGCAGAAGTGCAGTGTGTGCAGTCTGTGATGGCACATAACAAAAACACAACTGGATGAGCAAGAAATCCGACCAGCACCCTCTCTCTCTCTCTCTCTCTCTATATATGTATATATATACAATTAACAATTAACAAAAATAAAAAATAAAAAAAAATAAATAAAATAAAAAAATATAAGACAGAACAGAAAGAAACAAAAAAATTATATATATGTTTTGGTTCTTTCTATTCTGTCTTTTTTTTATTTTATTTAATTTTCTTATTTTTTATTTTTATTAATTTAAGCACTACAAGGGGGCCACGCACCAAAGATTTTAACTCACCTTCGCACCTGTGTAAACATGATGTGACAATAGACGTGATTTGACTTTGACTCTGTATGTCTAAATATGCTGGAAAAAGTATGTTCCTTCTTCAAATGACTGTATATACATCAACAGCATTTGCTATTAATAATAATGATGATAAAAATAATAATCAAAATAATGCTACTAATAAACAGTATGATTCATGCATTTAAAACATACATAAAGCATGCATGAATGTCAGTGGGGGGAAAAAGGAAACTAAGAACCTTTAGAAAAAAACAACAATAAATGAAGGAAAAATGATTACGAAGTGAAAACTAATCAGTACTGATGACTACAATGAAAAATGAAATGAAATAATTATTAAAATTATGTTTTCTAGTTAAACAGGAAATGCCAATGATAAAATTAATGTAAATTACTTGTGTCTCTGTTTTTATGCAGTCTGATCAAGGCAAAGAGGTCCGATTCTACAGCACCCAGCTGTGTGTCAGTGAGGAGTGATGCGTCTATGGATCCTCCACTAACGTTAAAAGATGGAGACCCCTCATCTGGACACAGGTAACAGCTCCTCACAGTTGAGCCATTGTGGACAGAAAAGCTAATTTGATCTTTTTGTAGAAAAGGTCAGACCAGTAATATGACGGTGGAGTTTGTGTCTGCAGCGCCTGAGATTTTTAAAACGCCGTGTGGAGGAGGGGGTGTGGCCGAGTGTCACCTGCAGGACGGACAGCCAGTCATGTTGAACCAGCAGGCTGAGCAGTTGATAATGTGCAACTGTGCCTCGTTTCTGCCGGCCTACTTATAGCCATCTCTTTTCTCACTAGGTGATTATGGGTAGTATCATGGGAAGTTATATTCTTGTGGGGCAGTTGTGAGCCTCGTGACCGGAAGGTTGCCGGTTCGACCCCTGAGCTGACAGATGTTCGTGTATGTGGGTGTTTCACTGCGCGGATGGGTGAAATGTGGAGGTTTAATTCTTCTGTGTGTGCACAGTTGGCCAATGGTTCTAAATATAAAAAAATGCTGATTGATTTTGTGTTTTGTGTGAAGAAACAGAGCTCTCGGTCTCCACACCTGCTCCCAGTGTTCTCAGTCCTTGCAAAGAACATTACACAGTATTAGAAAAAAAAAACCCTCACAAGTCAAAACAGAGTTTTCAGTGTAGATAAATGTAATGTCATTATGCCAGTTATAGTGAACTCTGCCTGTCACTGCGTAAAACAGAAATAGATGGTTTCTCATGGAAAAGTAATGGAAAGCTCATTCCACTGTTTAAAAAGTGTATGAGTCCTGAATATAGAACTCCATTTCCAAAAAAGTTGGGACGCTGTGCAGAATGTAAATAGAAGTAGAATGCAACGATATGCAAAATATATAAACCATATTTTTAATGGAAAATAGTACAAAGGCAACATATCAAATGTTGAAACTGAGAAATGTTATTGTTTTTTGAAAAATATATGCCCATTTTGAATTTGATGCCAGCAACATGTTCCAAAAAAGTTGGGACGGGGGCATATTTACTTCTGTGTTTCATGACCTCTTCTTTGTAAGCGTTTGGGAACTGAGGAGACACTGCTGTAGTTTTGAAAGTGAAATGTTTCCCCATTGTTGTTTGATACAGGATTTCAGCTCAACAGTTTGGTGTCTCCTTTGTTGTATGTTTCATTTTATAATGTGCGAAATGTTTTCAGTGGTGTCAGGTCTGGACTTCAGGCAGGTCATTTTAGTGCCTGAATTCTTTTAATATGGAGCAATGCTGTTGTAATACATGCAGAATGTGGTTTGGCATTGTCTTGCTGAAATCAAGCAAGGCCTTCCCTGAAAAAGACGTCATCTGGATGGCAGCATATGTTGCCAAAACATGTATATATCGTTCAGCATTAATGGTGCACATTAACGTCAACCAAGGCATATGCACTAATGCACCCCCATACCATCATGAATATTGGCTTTTGAACTGTGCACTGATAACAAGCTGAGTGGTCTTTAGCCTGGAGAACACAGTGTCCATCATTTTCAAAAAGAATTTCAAATTTTGATTCGTCGGACCACAGAACACTTTTCCACTTCCCCTCAGTCCATTTTAAGTGAGCTCCGGCCCAGAGAAGGTGGCAGCATTTCTGGATCCTGTTTATGTACAGTTTTTTTTTCTTCGCATTTTAGAGTTTTAATTAGCATTTGTGGATGCAGTGATGAACTGTGTTCACAGACAGTGGTTTTCAGAA
This sequence comes from Colossoma macropomum, assembly GCF_904425465.1. Taxonomy (NCBI): domain Eukaryota; kingdom Metazoa; phylum Chordata; class Actinopteri; order Characiformes; family Serrasalmidae; genus Colossoma; species Colossoma macropomum. Next base: position 49,558,451 of record NW_023494787.1, read on the forward strand.
GTGTTTTGAGCCCATACAGTGATTTACACTACAGAATCATGTCTGTTTTTAAAGCAGTGAAGCCTGAGGGCTCAAAGATTACAGCCAACCAGTATTGCTTTTCCAGCTTGGTCCCTTGCATAAAGAGACTTCTCTGGATTCTCAGAATCTTTTAATGATGATATTAAAAGATGATACTGTAGATGATGGAATTCTCAAGTTCTTTGCTATTTTACATTGTAAACATTATTCTTAAATTGTTCCACACAGAGTGGTGAACTATGTACATGAAGTCTATCTCAGTGCCAATCTGTTGCATTTCTGTTTATTTCAATTATATAAAGGATAATAAAAATGTCAATTTTAGGTGTGACTTATTAAATTATATCACCTTTATAAACATTGTTTAAATGAAGACCCGACATCTGTACAAATATGCTGAAAAAATCTGGTCCTTCGAAAAACAACTGTACATAAAAGAAAAAATTGATTAAGAAGTAAAAACTAATCAGTACAATCAGTAAAAAACTACAATGAAAAATTATTAACACAATTAATAATAAAATGAAATTAATAATTATTAAAATGATTCCATGATCGAGTTAAACAGGAATTGGCAATAATAAAAATAATGTGTCTGTGTTTTTATGCAGTCTAATTAAGATAAAGCGATCAGACTCTCCAGCACCCAGCTGTGTGTCAATGAGGAGTGATGCGTCTATGGATCCTCCACTAACATTAAAAGATGGAGACCCCTCATCTGGACACAGGTAACAGCTCCTCACAGTTGAGCCACAGAGGACAGAAAAGCTGATTCATCCTTTCCAGTAGAAAAGCTCAGATGAGTAATTTGTATTGGTCATGTAATGTTATGAACATTCACAGAACATACAAACTGTGTGGTCTTGTTTTGCTTTTCATTACGTTTTACAATTATACTTTTCAATCTTACAATATAATGCACAATGACCTTTTGATGACAGGGCATATAATTATTAGTGAACATATAATTATTCACTTATAAATATAAGCAGATGTTTCCTCCATTGTATCAGAATCCATTACAAAATATCCTAAAATGTCTATATATCCATTACTAAAATATTCTAAAAGCTCTAGTTACGAGTGTGATCTCTGATTATTATATTATATGATTATTATTGTTATACTTAAAAAGAATTGTTTTAGAGAAATTTAATACTGATGTTCAGGCCGTGCTTTAATGAAAGTATACAGCGCATATAATTTGTGTGTCTACAGTTTCCTGCAGGGGGCAAGAGACAGAATAGAAGAGGAAATCATCACAGATAAAGAGTAAGTACATTATCAACCAACATACAGGGACATGCAGTATGCTGTAAACACAACTTGTCCTGTTACCTCTTAATCAACAACACACTGATTAAGATTATAGAGAACAAAGATAATGTACAGAGAGTACACAATAGAGCATATGTTACATTTGTAAATAAAGGGTAATTTAGTTTGTGAATTTGATAAAATACAAATGTTACTGAGTCAGCAAAATATTCATCTTAGAAGTGTTGTACTGATAATTGGTCGTGTGTCTCACCATGTGTCTCACCATCTGACAGACATGGCCATGATTCTGATGCGGTGAAAGTCCAAGAAAACTTCAAATTGAATCTGAAACAGAAGTTTCAGTGTTTGAATGAAGTGATAACAAACCAGGACACCCCAACACTTCTCAGTGAGATCTACACAGAGCTCTACATCACAGAGGGAGACGGTGGAGAGGTCAATAATGAACATGAGGTCAGACAGATTGAGGTAACATCCAGGAGAACAGCAACAGAGGACACACCAATCAAATGCAATGACATCTTTAAACCCTTATCTGAACCAGACCAACCCATCAGAACTGTGCTTACAAAGGGAGTCGCTGGCATTGGAAAAACAGTCTCTGTGCAGAAGTTCATTCTGGACTGGACTGAAGGGAAAGCAAATCAGGATGTCCACTTCATATTTCCACTTCCTTTCAGAGAACTGAATTTGATGAAGGACCAAAAACTCAGTTTGGTGGATCTTCTTCATACACGGTTTAAGGAGATTAAAGAAATGGAAATATCCAGATCTCACAAAGTTCTGTTCATATTTGATGGTTTGGATGAGTGTCGTTTAACTCTAGATTTTCAGAGCACTGTGAGATTGGATGATGTCACTCAGTCATCCTCAGTGAAGATGCTACTGACCAATCTGATCAAGGGGAATCTGCTTCCCTCTGCTCTCATCTGGATCACCTCCCGACCTGCAGCAGCTGATCAGATCCCCTCTGAGTGTGTGGATCGACTGACAGAAGTACGAGGGTTCAGTGACCCACGGAAGGAGGAGTACTTCAGGAAGAGAATCAGTGATCAGAACCTGACCAATAGAATCATCACACACCTGAAGACATCAAGAAGCCTCTACATCATGTGCCACATTCCTGTGTTCTGCTGGGTTTCAGCCACTGTTCTAGAGAGAATGTTGGGTGAAGCAGAGAGTGGAGAGACTCCCAAAACTCTGACTCAAATGTACACACACTTCCTCATCATTCAGACACAAATCATGAGAGAAAAGTACACAAAGAAGCAGAAGACAGATGAAGAAGTACTTCTAAAACTGGGACGACTGGCTTTTCAGCAGCTGATGAAAGGAAACCTGATCTTCTATGAGGAAGATCTGAGAGAGTGTGGCATCGCTGTTGAAGAAGCATCAGTGTACTCAGGTGTGTGTACACAGATCTTCAGAGAGGAATCTGGGCTGCACCAGAGTAAAGTGTACTGCTTTGTTCATCTGAGCATTCAGGAACATCTTGCAGCTCTATATGTGCACCTGACCTTCATGACCCAGAAGAGAAATGTGCTTAAACTGAGTCAGTCCTCTAAACTGAGGAGCCTCAGGAGAAAAGAAATTAAAATCTCAGATGTACACAAGAGTGCTGTGGATCAGGCCTTACAGAGTAAGAATGGACATCTGGATCTTTTCCTTCGCTTTCTTCTGGGTCTCTCACTGGAGTCCAATCAGACTCTCATACAAGAGTTAGTGACACATACAGGAAGTAGCTCCCACACCAAAGAGGAAACAGTTAAATACATAAAGATGATGATAAATGAGAATCCCTCTGCAGACAAATCCATCAATCTGTTTCACTGTCTCAATGAACTGGATGACCGTTCTCTAGTTGAGGAAGTTCAGCAGTATCTGCAGTCTGACGAACTAAACCAAAGAACACTCTCTTCTTCACAGTGGTTAGCGGTGGTCTTTGTTCTGTTGACATCAGGAGAGAATCTGGATAAATTTGTTCTACAGAAATATAACAGATCGGATGATGTTCTTCTGAAGCTGCTGCCTGTAGTTGCAGAATCCAGAACAGCTGAGTAAGTAATACTGAATAAAACCAATACAATGTTAGAAACATTAAGAATGTAACACTGTTTCATCACTCAAATATTCATTCTTTCAAATACAAATTTAGACACGCAATCCAACTACAACCCCATTTCCAAAAAAGTTGGGAAGCTGTGCAAAATGTAAATAAAAACAAAATGCAATGCTGTGCAAATCATTTAAACCTTATTTAATTAAAATAGTATAAAGACAACATATCAGATGTTAAAACTGAGAAAGTTTTTGAAAAATATTTGCCCATTTTGAATTTGATGCCAACAACATGTTCCAAAAAAAGTTGGGACGGGGGCAAGAAAAGGCAGGCTAAAAGCTCAGTAACATGATTGGGTATAAAAAAGCATGCCAGAAGGGCTGAGTCTTTCAGAGGTAAAGATGGGGAGGGATTCACCACTCTGCGAAAGACTGCACAATCAAATATTGCACCAATTCAAGAATAATGTTTCTCAATGTAAAATAGCAAAGAACTTTTGCTTTTCATCATCTATGGTACATAATATCATTAAAAGATTCAGAGAATCTGGAGAAATCTCTGTATGCAAGTGACCAGGACAAAACAGTTATTTCTGGCCGTGATCTTTGGGCCCTCAGGCAGCACTGCATTAAAAACAGACATGATTCTGTAGAGGAAATCACTGTATGGGCTCAGAAACACTTCGGAAAACCACTTTCTATGAAAACAGTTCATCACTGCATCCACAAATGCAAGTTAAAACTCTAAAACGCAAAGAAGAAACCATATATAAAGAGGATCCAGAAATGCTGCCACCTTATCTGGGCCCAAGCTCATTTAAAATGAATTGAGGGGAAGTGGAAAAGTGCCCTGTGGTCCAACAAATTAAAATTTGAAATTCTTTTTAAAAATCTCAGACCTCTCAGCTTGTTATCAGTGCACAGTTCAAAAGCCAGTATTCATGAGGGTATAGAGGTGCATTAGTGCACATGGCATGGGTGACTGGCAAATCTGTGAAGGCACCATTAATGCCGAACGATATATACATGTTTTGGCAATATATGCTGCCATCCAGATGACGTCTTTTTCAGGGAAGGCCTTGCTTGATTTCAGCAAGACAATGCCAAACCACATTCTGCATGTATTATAACAGCATGGCTCTGTATTATTAGAGTCCGGGTGCTAAACTAGCCTGTCTGAGGTCCGGACCTGTCACCACCGATATCATTTGGCGCATTATGAAATGAAAAATATGACAAAGGAGACCCTGAAACACAGATAATGAAACACAGTGGTAAACATGCCCCATCCCAACATGTTTGGAACATGTTGGCATCAAATTCAAAATGGGCATATATTTTTCAAAAACTTTCTCAAGTTGTGTTTGTAGTATTTTCCTTTAAAAATATGATTTACATGATTTGCACATCATCTGTATTCTATTTTTATTTACATTCTGCACAGCGTCCCAACTTTTTTGGAAGTAGGGTTGTAATTGCGTTCATATTTCTGCTTATTTCATTTGACCTATCTACCTGTATTTGCTATTCAGTAGCATTAATTGGTTTCATTAGACACTCAAATCAGTCAAATTAATGTTTTGAATTAGTGAATTTTGTATGTTATTTTGTTATTTCCTTCAGTCTTTCAAACTGTAATCTGACAAAGAAAAGCTGTGCAGCTCTGGCCTCAGTGCTCAACTCAGAATCCTCCAGCCTGAGAGAGCTGAATCTGTCTTGTAATAAACTAGGAGATTCAGGAGTGAAGCTGCTGTCTGCTGGACTGGAGGATACCTTCTCTAAACTGGAGACATTGAGGTAAGATCATCTTTCTTGCACATGTTGTGGTCCTGTGTAAGATTTATTCTCTGGTAACACTTTCAATTCATGTTTAAGAAGCACATCGTGCATAATTATTTAATATTATGTTCTATTTTTGTCGATTATTGAAAAGTGTAAAAATAATTTGCAAAATCACAACACTGGTGTGATTGGATGTTTCAGGTGTTTATATATTTTGTGTAGCAAAATAATTATTTAATTTTGAATTTTTTTTGGGGGGGATAATCCATGTTTTCATTAAGCAACAGATTGAGAAATAGGCTTGTATAATTTCAAAACTCACTTTGATATAGACAAAGTAGGACAGTAAAACAACCAAAATAATAAATTGGTAAAATAGGCCTTGAGGTAATGTACAAGGAAATAATAAGAAAGATAATAAAACAACACCCTTGATGAAACAAGCAAGTCAAGCAAATCAAAGCAAATTTTCCAGCTCAGTAAAAACTGGAATGTGAAATGTAATGAAAATCACTTGAGTGAGTTTGGTAGAGTTCATTATTCACAGAGTGCATGAATGAGACATACAGCAGAATCTGTCTAATCAGAGCTTATAAATAAAAAGTAGCCAGTGAGTTTCATTTCACACAGACAGAGAGAAACAAACGACTTTTATTAAATAGTACACAGTTATGAGAACTGTATGAGTGTCCTGTCATAAATCACAGAGCAGAGTGTACAGAAAGTCCAGATCCTTAAGAGAGACATTGCTATACAGCACATCACCATAATCTAGAACAGACAGGAAAGCTGCCTCTACGATCATTTTCTTGCTATGTTTAGAGAAGAAAGCTTTGTTTCTATTAAAGAAGCTGAGTTTCTGTCCAGTTTATTAGTCAGTTTCTCATGTATCCAGATGCTAAATTATTTGTATTCAGTGACTCAATACTGGATCCATTTAAAGTAAAAGGTTTTATCACACTATAATCAACAGGGACAGCTCTGGATAACAACATAAACTTAGTTTTATCTGCATTTAAATCTAATTTATGGTTTTGAAATGTGACTTGTATGGTGTTAAAAAGCTTTGCAGTTTTTTCCATGACTGAATTCACAGAGGTTGCAGTGCAATACAAAATGCATCATCAACATCTAAATGTACTTTATAATTTGTCACCGTTATAACTGTGTCATTAATATAAATTGAAAATAAAACTGGACCTAAAATTGAACCTTGTGGGACACCTTCGATTACTGGAAGAAATTCAGATTTGCAGCTCCCTAAGGCCACATACTGTCGTCTGTCAAAGAGGTAGCTCTGAAATCATTTAATAGCATTTTTCTATTCAAGTGTTAGTTAGCGTTTTAGTTTGACTAAAAACAATTTTTAGTTTAACTAAGTTCCACTTTATATATTTTCATTTTATCCACGTATTTATCCACTTAACCTTATTGTAAAAAGTTAAGAGCATAAATTCTGTGCATTTTTGTCTTCACTGCAGTTCAAAGTTTCACACTCTGTCCAAAACTGTTTAAAACTTACAAGATAATGAACAGCTTGTTGATTAATTTATTGTATTCCTCACTACACATACCTTCTTCAGACACCCAAAGTAAGCTTACTAAGATGAGTTTGGACATCCATGTATTCAAATAGCTTCATCCATCCCTATGAAATAATGGATCAGAAAGCCTAGATTAGGTTATATTAATCATAAAATAAAATTTTACATACATACTTTACATTAAGTGTCCTGAAATAGCACATAAATTGTGTAATTTTCATGTTTGTTCATTAGTAAAGAAGCATAATGCTTTATTCATTACAGATAGTTACTGTATTTGTTCATAATTTGTTCTTGCATAGTTACAGGTTACAAAGCAACTGTACTGTGTTACTGATTTTTTTTTTTTTAACCAAACCTTCAGTAAAAGTTCTGTAAATTACAGAAAAAGTGTCTTTTGGTTATGCTTGTAAACTGTGGAACTCGTCACTCAACGTTTTTAATCTAGAAACAATTCTATTTCAATTTTAATTATTTTATCTTGTGCTTCTTCACTTTTTGATGACTTTCATCTTAAAAATGATGCTAATGCTATTTTTCTAGTTGTTCCTAAATAATTAGTTGGTAATTAAAAATACTAAATAAAATGGTAATAATAATTGCTAGTAAAACGAGAAAATAATGGCAATGAAATCCAATCACTTGTAAATAAAATTTTAATTTTAGTTGATACAAAATATTGCATTAGAAATGATTACACTACAAGTGAGTAAAACTGAACACTTAGTTCTTTAATTCGTATCTATTATGTATTTAAGTGGTCAGGCGCAGTATGATGTACAGACATTGTTTCACACTGTAATTACAGTGAAACTAAAAGATAGTGGAGCTGTAATATCAGTTCTTCAAAATAATGTAATTGTGCTGAAATCGTGGCTAAATTACTGCATTATAATCACTCATTTTTGATCTGTTACTTTTACATGTAGGCCCACCTACAGATAAGATGAGGTAAATATACTGAGATTACACAGAATCAGGGCTGTTTACATGTTCTTTTTGTGTTACCTGTCAACAAAATACTGTTACTCTATAATAAAGCACACACAGCTCAAACCATACCACATTTATCTTTATTAACCAATTTTATCATTTTGTATTAACTTATTTATTAATAACTAGAACATTAACATGTAATTTATAGATTTGTACTGCTTATTTTGATAATTACCAATATTACAGATCCATTAAATAAATTTCTCCTAATAAAACTATATTTAATGACTGAAGTCACATTTTGTTGAAGTTTCTGCTGAACTGATCTGTGTATTCTAAACTGAGAGAGTGAAGATTGTGTCATTGCTCTTTCTGCAGGTTATTTAAGTGTAATATCACAGATGGAGGCTGTGCTGCTCTGACTTCAGCTCTGAAATCAAACCCCTCACACCTGAGAAAGCTGGATCTGTCTCTGAATAAACTAGGAGATTCAGGAGTGAAGCTGCTCTCTGCTGTACTGGAGAATCCTCTCTGTAAACTGGAGACATTATGGTAAGAACATCTCTCTGAGAGTCTCACATGACCTGGCCCTCAGTAAAACGTTCTCTAGGTTGTTTGTTTCAGTTATTCAGAGACTTTTCATACTCATATCATTCTGTTGTGCTTTCTGTACTCACCTCTTTTGACCTGGGTACAGATTTATTTTTTTAATTTATCTTTTCTTTTTATCTTCTCTTTTTCACTTCATTGTATTTTACTTCATTTCATTTTTTTTCTATTGTTCTTCTTAACCATACTATTTTATTATAATGCTCTTTAAGCTGCTGCATGTATGAAAAGTGCTCTGTAAATAAAACAGCAGTTATAAGTGGGTACTAATGTAGTGATATTATGGTAACACTAACTAAAATAAATATGCTAAATAAAGCTGCATTTTATGACTGTAGTCACATCTTGTTGAAGTTTCCACTGAACTGATCTCTGTGTTCTGAACTGAGAGAGTGAAGAGTGTGTCATTGTTCTCTCTGCAGGTTGTGGGATTGTAATATCACAGATGGAGGCTGTGCTGCTCTGTCTTCAGCTCTGAATTCAAACCCCTCACACCTGAGAGAGCTGAATCTGTCTGAGAATAAAGTAGGGGATTCAGGAGTGAAGCTGCTCTCTGCTGTACTGGAGAATCCTCTCTGTAAACTGGAGACATTGCGGTAAGATGTTGTCTTCACACATGACCTGGTCCTCAGCAACACATTTTCTCCCAATAAGGCATATTTGATAAATTCACTTCATAGTATGACACCTTAGTGACCTAGTAACTATGCTTAGACTTATCATGCACAAATATAGTATAATTATATACTATATATAATTGTCTGTTATGAATTATTATGACTCACTATTAATGAACGAACACGATCTGATATTAACAAATGATCTGCATAATGTAACATTTTCATATTTTGATAAGGATTTCTGTTGTTGTAGTTGTTGCAGTTGTTGTTATTATTATGATTATTATTAGTAGTAGTAGTAGTATTTGTCATTTGGCACATGTTTGTTATACATTCATGAATTGCCATATCACATATTTTGTTTTTAATATTTACTTCTTATTGAATAATTTTTTTTGTTCATGATCTGTTCTTTATTGCTACTAATATTAACTGAGAGTGAACAGTTGTAAGATTAAAATATATAAACAGTCTAAGTTTTTTTATATTGTTTAATCTTAGTTACTATATTATTTATCTTATCAGATAATTTGTCTGTTCATTCTGTAAATGTATTATGATATTTGATGTTAACTACTGCAGGAAAAAGTAATTCCCTCTTATGTTTTTTCATTAGTTATGGAGTGCAATTCATTATTCATTACAGATGATTACTATATTAGTTCATGATTTGTTTGTGCATAGTTATGAGGTTACTAAGGAATCGTAGTGTAAAGTGTTGCCATATTCTCTGATCTCTATTCAATTGTAGGTTCACAGTCAATATCCTGAGGATGTTTGTTTCAGTTCTTCAGAGACTTTTCATTCTCTCATCATGCTGTTTGTTGTGTTTGTTTTCTGTATTCATATTTGAATTTCCTGATTGAATGCTAAATGAGGACATCAGTGACCTGGTTGTCAGACTGCAGACTGTATTTTAAACACGAGAAGGGCGGCAGTGCAGCAACAGATTCTCAACACAGTGATGTCTGAGTAGCACTGCAATATGTCGAGACCAAGAAAAGAACAAGATCAGTAATTCATGGACTTGAAAGTGAGACTGAACTCAAATACTAATGCTAGTCTGTGGTTCACTGCCTTTACTAACGAATGTAGCAACAAAATATCAGAGTGTAAAAGATTGGTGTTCTTCAGAATGATTTACACTTTACTAATTAATGGCCGTAAAAATACACAAAGATAAAAAATGTCATCATTGTTTATAAGCTTGATCTTCAAAATAAATAAATGTAAGATGTGATCTTGGATCAGGGCCTTGTCGTGGCGGAAGGGCTTGTGTGGTCTAGGGATCTTCAGAGCTAAGTTGTCGGGAGCAACATGCTCCTGGTAGGGTCTCCCAGGGCGAACAGGTCTGGAGTGAAAACCCAACTAACTCGATCCAAAAACCCTCCATGAAAAACGGACACAGAAGATCGTGTACCCTGCCCGGGAGAGGGTCACCGGGACCTACCCCTGGAGCCAGGCCTGGGGGTAGCGTCCCTCGGCGAGCGCCTGGTGGCCGGGCAGCCCACGTAACCCGGCCGGGCTCAGCCCGAAGAGGCAACGTGGGGGGACCATGTTTGCCCACCACCCGTAAGGTCCAGCATGGGGGAGTGGTGCAGTGCCGTACAGGCAGTGGGAGATTGCAGGGGGGCCCTTGGTGGCCTAGGCCCCTGCAGCAGAAACTGGCTCTTGGTACGTGGAATGTAACCACACTGGGGGCGAAGGAGCCGGAGCTTGTGCGGGAGGTTGAGAGGTACCAACTAGATATAGTTGGGCTCACCTCCACCCACAGTGTCGGCTCTGGAACCAAACTCCTGGATAGGGGTTGGTTCCTCTCCTACCCCGGGGTTGCACAAGGTGAGAGGCGCCGGGCGGGTGTGGGGATACTCACGAGTCCCTGGCTGGCGGCAGTGCAGTTGGAGTTTGTCCCGGTGGACGAGAGGGTCGCCTCAATGCGTATTAAAATCGCAGAGAGGAAAACTCTGACTGTTGTGTGTGCTTATGCACCAAACAACAGGTCAGAGTATTCGGCCTTCTTGGAGCAAGTGGGTGGGGTTCTGGAAAGGGCCCCGCCTACAGACTCCATAGTCTTACTGGGAGACTTCAATGCTCATGTTGGCAATGACTGGGAGACCTGGAGAGGCGTGATTGGGAAGAACGGCCTGCCCGATCTAAACCCGAATGGTGAATTGTTATTGGACTTCTGTGCCAGGCATGGATTGTCCATAACGAACACCAAGTTCGAACACAAGGATGTTCATAAGTGTACATGGTACCAGAGCTCCTTGGGTCAAAGGTCAATGATTGACTTTGTTGTCATTTCATCTGACTTGGGACCATATGTTCTGGACACTCGGGTGAAGAGAGGTGCTGAGCTGTCAACTGATCCACTTGGATCAGATGGCAGGGAAGACTGAGGGTTAGACCAGGTAGGCCCAAGTGAATAGTGAGGGTGTGCTGGGAATGACTGTCGGAGGCCCCTGTTCGGAATGATTTTAACTCCCACCTCCAGGAGAGCTTTTCTCATGTCCCGGAGGAGGTAGGGGACATAGAGTCTGAATGGACCCTGTTCAAAACCTCCATTGTGGAAGCTGCCAGGCGTAGCTGTGGCCAAAAGCTTGTTGGTGCCTGTCATGGCGGTAACCCAAGAACCCCCTGGTGGACACCGGTGGTGAGGGAGGCCGTCAAGCTGAAGAAAGAGGCCTTTAGGGACTGGATGGCCCGAAGGACTCCCGATTCAGCAGATAGGTACCGACAGGCAAAAAAAGGTGGCAGCTGCAACGGTGGCAGAAGCAAAATCCAGGGCGTGGGAGGAGTTTGGTGAAGCCATGGAAAAAGACTTTCGGTCGGCCTCGAGGAGGTTCTGGACAACTGTCCGGCGACTCAGGAGCGGTCGGGGTGGCTGCGCCCAAGCTGTATTCGGCAGGGGTGGAGAAACTCTGACTTCAAATGAGGATATTGTCGGTCGGTGGAAAGAGCACTTTGAGGAACTCCTTAATCCGGGAGACATGCCTCCCTCACGGGAGTCAGGGCCAGAGGCCTCTGGCGTGTCAAGCTCCATTTACCTGGTGGAGGTCACAGTGGTAGTTGGCAAGCTCTTCAGTGGCAAGGCACCAGGGGTGGATGAGATTCGTCCGGAGATGCTTAAGGCTCTGGATATTGTGGGGCTGTCGTGGCTGACACGCCTCTGCAATAGTGCATGGGCCTCGGGAACAGTACCCTTGGACTGGCAGACCGGGGTGGTGGTCCCTATTTTCAAGAACGGGGACCGGAGGGTGTGTGCCAACTATCGGGGTATCACACTGCTCAGCCTCCCTGGGAAAGTCTATGCCAAGGTGCTGGAAAGGAGACTTCGACCGATAGTTGAACCCCAGATTGAGGAGGAACAATGCGGATTCCGTCCTGGCTGTAGTGGTGAAGAGTACTGATCAGTCTACATCCCGACCCTCACCTATGGTCATGAGCTGTGGGTAATGACTGAAAGAATGAGATCGCGAATACAAGCAGCGGAAATTAGTTTTCTTCGCAGAGTGGTGGGCTACACTCTATTTGATAGGGTGAGGAGCTCGGCCATCCGGGAGGAGCTCGGAGTAGAGCCGCTACTCCTCCGCATTGAGAGGAGCCAGCTGAGGTGGTTCGGGCATCTGATCCGGATGCCCCCTGGACGCCTCCCGGTGGGGGTGTACCAGGCACGGCCTACCGGAATAAGACCCCGGGGTCGTCCTAGGACCCGCTGGAGGGATTATATCTCCAAGTTGGCCTGGGAGCGGCTTGGGGTCCCCGGGAATGAGCTGGAGGAAGTTGCGGGGGACAGGGTCATCTGGGATTCTCTGCTCTCCCAACTGCTACCGCGACCCTATCTGGACTAAGTGGTTAACGATGATGATGATGATGATGATGTGTAGTGTGTGATTGACTTAATATCAGGGACGGCTCAGAGACTTAAATAAACAGGAACATGTATTTTCAGCTTTTTATGCTGTTTACATCCACATCAGACTCAGACATTGTTCTCTCTGTAGGTTGTATAATTGTAATATCACAGATGAAGGCTGTGTTGCTCTGACTGCAGCTCTGAAATCAAACTCATGGCTGAGAGAGCTGCATCTGCCTGGGAATAAACAGATAAAGACAGGACGTGAGCTGCTGTTAGCTCTTAAGCGTGACAAACATTACAGACTACAAGATCTAAGGTGAGTAACAATGATTGCAGATAAATGTGTACACACTCTTTCTTTCTCTCTCTCTCTCTCTCTCTCTCTCTCTCTCACACACACACACACACACACACACACACACACACACACACACACACACACTGCAGGCTGCAGGCTGCTTTTCCAGATGGATTAAATCTAATCTTAGACTGAACTAAAATACTAAATTGAAAAAGTGATTCACAGTGTAAAATCTGTGTGATTTTGCTGCATGTAACTTTATTATTTTACTGACTAAAGCTGTTTTAAAAAGTGTTTTTATTTTTTTGTATTGAAAATTAATTTTTGGTTCTGTCTTTTTTTTCAGAATGTGATATTGATGATGTGTATTATTAATCACCAAAGAGATGACATCATGAAGATATGAAGTGATTTCTGAAAGTATGTGAGGGAGCAGTAGAGGGAGACACAGTGGGCCTCATTCATGAAATGCCTTCAGAGCAAATTTGTGTTTAATTTGTTCATAAAATGCTTTTTTTCATAAATGTCTGCATTCATTAAAGTGTTTGTAGTGTCAGTGTTCTTAGGCACAAACACAATTTTCACCTGCTCTTTACCATGTGTAAAAAAAGCGTAACATTGGAAAGACACAAAATGTCAGTTGACATGACTGTACTGTAATTCAAGTATTAACTAAAGAATTAAATACTAAACAATGCACCAAAAAATAAAATCAAATGAAATTACACACAACAAGCACTCAGTTTCCTTATACAGCATGTTATTCAGAGAAGCTTCCAGTGTTTTTTTTCTAATTGTTTGCCAAGTTATTTTGTTACACGTGATTAATTAGTTAATTAATGTGGATAATTTCATGATAAAAAAATTAGGGTCTGTAACAGTCACCTGTGAAAATGGCTGAAGTTGTGGTGCTACTGGATTTAGTGGACAGAGCTCTGCAAAGAGAATGGGTCTTTAGAGATTGTACAGATTTATTAGCTGAGAGTGAAAACTGGGTGGTTAGTCGCTTTTGTCTGCCGAGACCCATTCTTTTGCATTTATGCAACACTTTCGAGCCAGCTTTGAGAAGGGAGTCCAACAGATCCCACGCTATTCCCATACCTGTACAGGTGCTACCCATGCTTGGCTTTTGGCCACTGGAACATTCCAGCGGGAGATCAGGAATTTCTAAGCCCTCAATGAGACGCATCATTCTAGGAGTTTTAGACAGCATAATGCATCTAATGCCGTGCCACATCAAGTTCCCCTACAGTATGCAACAACAGCTGGAAGGCAAACAGAATTTCTGTGCCATTGCAAACTTCCCAAACCTTATTGGGACTATCGACTGTGCACACATTCGCATCAAGGCACCATCTGATGATGTATTTGCATATACTTTGCATACGTTGTGGGAAGGTGGCCAGGTAGAACTCATAATAGTTTGATCCTGCAACACACCATGGTTAGCACACATTTGGAGAGTAATGCTATAAGAGATGGCTGGCTCACCGGTAAACAAACATAAGGGCTAAAATATTGTAGGTTTATTCATATATATATCAAAAATGTCATGTTATCGTTTCATTTTCCCCACTTCAGGAGACCTAAGTGTGGCATTCTCCCACCCAGTTCGCCAAACCCCAATGTGAGCATTCCAAATGCAGCAGTTACGCGTTGACAGGACTTAATTGGACATTTCTGAAATGGTGCGTCCTCTACACAAGTAAAACATAAACTCACACCAGACAACTTGAACCAGTGCATTACACATTTTCATTTGACTGTGCACAACACTGCTTCATAAATTTTCTTGTTTGTCCAGCACTGCTTCAGTCACAGTTCTGTTTCCTTCACAGATGGCACTTTGGCTTGGAGGTGAACTGGCCCAGGAGCGTGAACTGGTCCAGGCGAGTAAACTTTGGTAGTGTGGGAGGAAGATGCTGTTTGTAGTGGATTGTCTGAGAAATAAATGTAATAAATACCATGTAAAAAAGTATGGATGCCTGGTTCAATGAAAATGTTTGTACAAGCAAAGAAGTCATAAGTGACAGTTGTTCATTTTGATAGCTCTGTTTGTTTAGGTAAAGCATGCATTTTCTAATTTACAAATAATTACTAAAATCAGGCTTGGAAAAGTCACTTTCTCAGCATGCATTTATCAACCAAACAACAGCGTACATGTATCTAAATTCTTTGCAGTGAGCCACCTTTTAGCCAGCATGATCATTTTGGCTAGGCAAGGTGAAAATGGCACAAAACCTTAATGATTAACTTACCGTCGGATTTATCTGGAGGTTCGTCCAGCTGCAGATCACTGTTACTTCCAGGAATAATACCTGACAAAGAGTTCATCTACAACGGACAATCTTGATGACGCAGGGCCTCCTCCTGTCTGAGACTGTTCCTGCTGGGGTGTGCTGATATGTTTTTTTAACATTGAAGCCTCATGTCGAATGATTTTCTCTCGAGCTGGACTGTTGTGGTAACCAAAGAAACTGCATTTACAGCACATGTAATTGCTGCGAAGATGCTTTTTTTGCTTTTTTTTTTGGACTAATAACACCACTGTGGACACTCAAAAGTAAAAATTGCTGTGGGTCCTCCCTCCATTGGCTCCTTTATATGGTGGTCATTTGTCATTCATTGGAATGGATTATGGTAATTGTATGCTAATTAACATGCACATGCACCCGATTTCCGAACCATTGGTATTCATTAACATAAATATGTTCTACTAATAAATTTGCTGTTTACGCAGCGTTCTTAAATCTGGGGGCGAGTTTTCAGAAAGGTACTTGTAATTTATTTGTTTTTATGAAGGTTTCATAAATGAGGCCTAGGGTGTGTTAATACAGTATGAGTGTGTGGACTAGATGGATGTGTGTGTGTTTGTGTACAGAAAACTTCATGAGAAAAAAAAAAAGTAAACAAACAACACCAAAGATGAATGTATGATATTCTTATGTATGAGAATCTTCTACTCTGTCACACTCAGGTAACAGATGGACCATGTGCTACTTTGTCCAGTGAAGAAAACAGACTGTAAACTAGTCACAGGTCATAATGTTTTATATGTAGAAACCAGAAGAAATGTTTTTTTGTCAATCTGTGTGTATGTACCAGTCGAGAGTAAGTTCATTTATGTTTTTGTTTCATCTTTTGTCTTCCAGGAAAGCACAGTTATTTGAAGTGAAGCTCATTTTAAATCAGAAGCAGTAACCATGCTGCCTGCAGTGTGGCTCCTGTGTTAAACAGAGTGACCCTTTGAACTGGTTGTCTGAGTCTATTTTGGCTGTTTGCCTCGAAACGTTTGTACCAAATTGTGAAAGTGTAGATTCTGAGAGTTGTGAGGGATTCAGGTGCAGCTTTATTAACAACAGGACAATCCCACACTCGTAGTAAAACAGGAAGAGCAAAAAGGTCATAAAAGTAAATCAGTCAAACAACTCAGGCAGTGATACAAA
The DNA here is from genome assembly GCF_904425465.1 of Colossoma macropomum. NCBI lineage: Eukaryota > Metazoa > Chordata > Actinopteri > Characiformes > Serrasalmidae > Colossoma > Colossoma macropomum. The sequence goes on from NW_023494787.1 coordinate 49,574,908, forward strand.
AAGGACAAAAGATCAAAGACAGATTAAAAAATTCAAGCAAACACAAGAGGGTCAAACAATACAAATGCCTAGTAGTTAGACTCAGAAAGACTGGCAATACTTTGCAACAACAGGCTGAGTTTGGGGAGTATTTAAGGTGAGACTGATTAGAGAAGTAAGGAGGTGCAAGTGGCATGACCCATCTATGTCTAAGGCGGCAGGACCTCCACAGAGGTAGAAACCTGAGGACCAGTGCCAGAAAAAGGTTTGAGTGGTGAAACATGAAAAGTGGGTGACATTCTATAATGGGGAGGCAACTGAAGCCGGTAGGAAACCGGATAGATCCTTGTAACAACTTTAATAATGGGTGGAGGGAGGACGCTGGGGCAGGTGTGAAGACAGAGAGCTTTTTTTTATTATTTATACACAATGCAAAAACCACTCGGCTTTTCAGCCCACAGACAAATTAAGACAAGACGCTCGCTGGGACTTTTCAGTCCTTTCTTTTTGTTCGGCTCGGCTCTCACGCCTTCACGGGTCTCCTTCTCTCTCTGGGCTCTGCCGCCTACTAAGGGAAGAGATGACTATAAGTAGGCTGGCAGAAACAAGGCACAGGTGAATATCATCAGCTACTTAGCCCGCTGGTTTTAGCCCGACCAGCTTCTCTGTTCTGCATTAGGCGCTCAGCCCCACCCCCTTCTCCACAATCCTACTGACAATCTTGAAAGGTCCTATATATCTGGGACTTGGTAATTTTAATTTCAAATCCTTGGTGGACAACCATAGCCTCTGACTCACTTCATACATAAGACAGTCTCTGCGATGACGGCCAGCTTGGATTTTCTTTCTCCTTATTCGTCTCTGCAGGTGGACATAAGCTTTCTCCCAAGTCTTTTCACTCCTTCTCTTTCAGTCATTTACAGCTGGACCTTCAGATGGCTCTCCAGACCAGGGAAAAAAAGGAGGTTGGTACCCCAGGACATACTGAAAAGGGGTTAGACCTGTGGAATTATGGGTTTCATAATTTATAAACGGCTTGCCAGACATGGGAGGTAAACTGGGGACCCCATTCTGATACAGTATCTTCTGGGAGACCGTAAAATCTGAATACATCACGAAACAAAGTCAGTTTCTATGGCCGTAGGTAACTTACTTAAAGGAATGAGTTGACACTCCCTGGAGAAACAGTCAGTAACCACTCTGATGAATTTGTAGCCCTGAGAGGAAGGGAGGTCCGTTATAAAATCAATAGACAAATGTTGACAAATGTTTACAGACAATTGGCCAGTCTGTAACAGCTTTCGCTTTGTTACTGTCCATCTGTACCCCTTATGCACTGATGATGTAATCCAGAAAGGAAATTACGGATTTGTGGAACTTGCATTTCTCCGATTTTATAAACATCTGATGGTCTTGTAGTCATTTCAAGACATGCCTGACATAACTATGTGTTCTTCTCTTGTGTTAGAGTAGATCAGGATGTCTTCTGTGCATACAACCACCCAGCATGTCACAAAGTACTTCACTGATGAATGACTGGAACGCGGAAGGAGCATTTACCAGGCTGTGTGACATTACAGTATTTGTAGTGCCCATTTGTAGTAAAGGCTGTTTTCCATTTATCCCCTTCATGAATGCAAACTAAATCATAGGCACAACGGAGGTCCAGTTTGGTGAAAATTGTGGCTTGACAGGCTTGTTCTAGGCTGGAAGGCACTAAAGGGAGTGAGTAACTGTATTTTATAGTAATGACATTTAAGCCCTGATAATCAATGCATGGTATCAACCCACTGTCTTTTTTTCTCAATTAAAAAAAAAATGCTGCGGCTGGGGAAGTAGAGGGATGGATGTATGCCTTTTCTAGTGCTTCCTGAATGTATTCTTCTATTCCAGCAGTTTCAGGAATGGAAAGGTGGTAGATTCAGCTTCTAGGGGGAGTGGTGCCTGGCAGCAAATCTATAGCACAGTCCCAAGGATGATGAGGGGGTAATTGCACAGCTTTGATTTTACAAAAAAATAGAGAAAAGTCAGAATGTTCAGCAGGGAGCAGGACTTGTTTTGTGTGTTAGGGTTAGTGGTTAGGCATGGAAGGACCAGACCATGGGCATGGCAATGAGGACTCCAATGTGTGAGATCTCTTGTGGCCCAAGAGACGGTGGTGTTGTGGATGGCTAGCCATGGGTATCCTAATACAATGAGATGTTCAAGGGAGTCTGTGACAAATATCGGTGCTGTTTCAGTATGAAATAAATACGTTTCAAAGGGTTAGTGGTGTCAATATTAGTGTCTATGCCTGTAGGTTGGTTAGGGAGAAGAATGGTTAGGGATCAAGTGAATGATCTGTCAGTGAAATTCGCAGCTGCCCTGGAGTCAGTCAGGGCTGAAATGACACAGAAAGGCAGGCAGAGAGCCAAATACAAGAAGGTCAAACAATACAAACACTCAGTAGTCAGATTCAAAGGGACCGGCAATACTTTGCACCATCTGGCTAAGTTTGGGGAGTATTTAAGGTGAAACTGGAAGATGCAGGTGGCTTGATCCTGGAAGCAGGGCTAGTACTCATGAGAGAGAAAGACTTCTGGTGGCCAGATGAGGAATTACTGACAAAAATACGCTTCCATGACATTTAACTTACGAGCAAGTGCTGATTAAGTTCACCAACGATTGTTTTGAATATGTGCTGTCCTATGAATATGTTACACTTTGTGCAATATATACAGTATTAAAATGCATACTTTGTGGTGGACATATATGTAATGCACCAGGGGTCTCGCCCTGAGTGAGAATCAAACTCACGACCCTTATGTGATAGTTGGGAGTGCTGTGGGACAAACCACCTGGCAGACACTAGAGGATAGTCTCAAGTGCAGAGCAAATGAGAGTTGGGTTAAAGGAACAAAGGGGTTAAGAGCGGGTCTGAACAGACACAGATTCCATACAGAGCGATTTTCAGGATGTTAAATGTCATCTACAGGAGCCTTAATGTAACTCCTGCACCATTTAAGATGGAACGGGAAATTCTCATAAGAAGTTGGTGAATAAGAAGCTACTTCAGCCTCGTAGCTGCACAAGATGTCTCAGTATGAACTGGTAACTATATGGGGTTTGTAGTTTATCTGCCGCTCTAAGCAGATTCACTGCATGAATGAATTAAATAGGAGCTACACAGAGACTCTCCTCCTCCTCTCAGCTCCTCCTTAAACACCGAAAGTGAAAGAGTTCTGCTGAACTGAACTAAATGTCATTTACTTCAGCAACAGCAGAACATTTGAAGAGAAGCTGCTGATTAAAGGATTAAACAGATTTTCTTTCTCTAAGTTTATATTTAGGAACATTACATTCATTCAGGAGTTTCTACAAACCAGGTATTCTGAACAGACGGAACTGTTCGCTTCTTTTTGATATAGTGAACTATTCAAAGCTGATATTTACATTTTCTGGTGAGTTTTTTCACAATAATGCTCCATTTTCTGTCTTCTGTGATGAAGAAATGAATCAGAGTTGGACTGAAACAGATTTAAATCTGTAAATGCTGCTTTCATAATCAATACATTCTGACTTAATCTAGTAAAAATCATAGATAATGTTTGTCTTTAAAATGTGAAAGGACAGACAGCGCTGTGCAGACGTTTTATACACTTGCAAAAAAAAATAGATTTAAAAAGCTATTTATTTGTAAAGTCAGTGTTTATTTGCCCAAAAACAATCATGTCACAATAAATACAAATAATATTAAAGGGGAATTGTTTTGATTTTAAGAAATATATGAAAATGAAATCATTAATATGTAAATAAAGTTATGAATGTTTTTATGTGTAATGCAATGAGTCAGAATTCATAGTAACTAAGAGTTTAATGTCCATTCATGATGGACAGATACATGCAGGGCATTATAAGCCAACAGAGTCCCCAAAGAAAACTTATATTGTCATGTTTATTAGTATTTTACCATCAACATTACAAATAAAAACTCAGAAAACACTTGATTCACTTTGGATGGTACCCAGTAAACGATTTTTGATTCCCTGGGAACTGATCGTTTTTGGTTCCCCTTGGTTTTCACCCTTGCTTTCAATACCTGTTTTAATAAGCCTTTATCCACTTGGACTCATCATTTCCTCTTTATGAGCTTAATGAGCACTTTATGAGCTCAAGTGAAGGGTGTTATGTGAGACCTGGGGGGCGAGGGAATGAGCGAACATCAGTGTCGACTCCAGCAGCAGAACTGACACAGACATCATTGTGACCTGATGCATTTCCCATAGACATATACACAATAGACACCCACATTGGCCATTTCAGTCCACTGGTAAGATATGTCATCGCATCCGTAATGTTGGTCCAGGCAAGACTAGCCCGTCAACAAATAAAAGTAATGGGGAACCTGCTGTTTTTCTGGATAAAAAGCAGTATAACTTTACATTTTAAAATAGATTTCAATTAATCATTTTTACATTCAAAGATTTATGATCTACGTGCAGTACAAAAAAAAAAGTATTTTGTTGATAGCTTTAATTGGAATGTAACTGCAGCACCGTTTAAGGTGAAATGTAAAATTTGAATAAGAAGCTGGTGAATACGAAGACAACTTCAGCTTCATTTTTCTGTTTATGTCCCCATCATTTTAGCTTTTCTTGTGCTTCCTGTCAAAACAGTTTGTTCACTGTGAAATACTGAAAAAAAACAATGCGTGTTTAAGTACTAATAATTGACTAACTGAAAAAAACTTCCATTCTTAAAGATACATTTTGTGCAGCTCTGAGTGCAGTTTTATCAGAATCAAAGACTATTAACTGTTCCATATGCATAAACATGTAAACAACTGCTTAATGAAGACAATATTAGTATATTATACACTGTTTTACTAGGTAATATTACTGTATTACCAAAGAGAAAATATTTTCATGACATATCACTGAAATTGGATATCCTAATACCATCAGGTCTAGCCATTATATTTATTTCAAGTGTCAATGAGGCCTAACACAGGAAGATATTTTAAACATGCTTTATTGTGGTATTATAGAATGACATTTTAAAATCAAAATCATTCACTGTGTGGTCAGAGACAGTGGTACAGCTGTTTCTGTTAATACCACTTTAGTAGAACACCTAGAAAAAATGCAAGGAATAATGCAAATAAAAAAAGAGATACAGAAAATGAAGTCACTTGTATATAAATCAGTGTTTGTGAATCCTCTGCCTGGAAACCCACAGTGCTGAAGTTTCAGATATCTAATTTACCTCATTAGCTAATTAGCAAGCCCCTTATGAACTGGACAGGTGTGGTAAGGCAGGGAATAGTTGAAGCTATGCAGTGCTGTAGGTCACCGAGACAGAATCAGGAAGCATTGATATTACTGCATCATATTAAGTACATACTAACTCTATTCAAAAATTGATCCTACAACAGAAAAAATAACCAGAAAAATGACCAGCAGTGACTAGTAATAAGGGCTCTTCTACATTTATATAAAACCTAAGACACCACAATTTTTACAAAGTTATTGAGTCTGTCAATATAACGTTAAAACAAAAACTTATAATAACTTGAATAAGGTATAGAATAAAAAGTTAAACAGGAGAACAGATTTGGTGTATAAAACGTGTTTGAAAAGAACAGACTTTATCTGCAGCTCTATGGCTACCAGTAATGTGAATGCAGCCATAGAACATTAAAGAAAACAAAGACTCCTTTAGACCTAGCAAAGGTTCTGAATCCCAGTCCTTGGGTTCCCACACTATATTTTGTTCCCTCATCTAGCACACCTGATTCAACAACTCATTAACTAATTAAGAATCGTCTCATGTGCTGAGTGACATGTGCTAGAGTAGGAAAGACACAAAACATTTCAGAGCATTTGGTGTCCAGGACTGACTTTAGAAACCACTGCTGTGCAGACAATATATGGATTAAAATGACATTTTTTACAATATTGGATGTACTTGTGCGTCTTTTGCACTATCTTGCTGTACCATAACACACTGACAAATGAGTGAGACTTTTTTGTTGTAATAAGTTATGGAAGAAGCCTATGTACTCATTGTGCTGCATATTTATATCATTAATAACATTAAGTGAGCCTGTTCCAGAGGCTACCTTGCACAACACTTTTTTTAAAGATAAGAAAAAAATCCTTAAATTAAAAGCAAAAGCGCTAATGATGGACTCACAGATAAACAACATTGCTACCCTAACCTTGATGAATGGCGGTGTATCTTACATCAGTGGTTCTCTGCTCAGTGGTTCTCTCCTGGAGGACCTGTGTGCTGCATGTTTTAGGGTTATACCTGCTACAACGCATACAATTTAACTAATGGCTGTAGTAAAGCCCTTACTGAGGAGGAAAACACTAAAATGAGCAGGGCAGGGTTCTCTGACCAAGGTTGAGAGCCGCTGTCTTATATAATAATGCATATAATTTAATAGTGTATAGTGGAAAGCTCATCTCTGCACAGTAGAAGCCGTCTACTAGCTGGAGGATTTTTTTAAGAACTCCTAACTATAAAATAAACATAAGACACCATTTAACCAACAGAAAAAATATGACGGCACTCATGTAACATTAGTTTAATCTATTAATATATGATTACATTACCTACTGAAAGACTCTACCTTGGATTGTCCCAGTGACTTGCTATCGCTTCAGAAATTTCTGGATGCCTACAAAATAAGTCACAGCATTGAGTATCTGAGTATCTCAGATCACAACAGACTAAAATTTAAACTGAAAAGATCCAGTCATCTTCACTGAAAAAAACTGCTCATAGATGCTTTACAGTCATAAAATGTGTGAAATAAAGGGCCAAAATGCACCCTTCATAAGTAAGCCAACAGTGAATCCTAACTTAGCAAACAATATCTAATACCAAAAAGGAAAGTCCAAAGACAAAGTGAAAGTCAAAGAAAAAACAATGCAGGTTCATACACATAACAGACAGGGAAATAATGCTCAATATGCTCAGTACACAGAGACAAGTATAACAAACAGGTATTTATACAGAGGCATGAAATGAGGAACAGCTGTAGTAATCAGGTGACTTGGAGTGAGGAATCAATCAATCAGCTATTGTTTAAACTAGGAATACATTGAGGGAGACCCTCATTTACAATGTTGCCTGAACCAATACAGAAATCAGGGGGTTGAGAGGTTGGATAGTAAAAACAAATGCTAAAAAGTTATAAATAATCGTTGTAGTAAATTAATATTAAAAAAGTAAAGAATAATCAGTAAACCATTAAAATTACAACAATGGAGTAAGTTGATAAATACTAGATCAGAAAAAGAATAAATAAAAAACATAATGAAATAAACAGAGAAATAGAATATATAAAACAATACATTTGCAATAACAAAATAAAAAGAATAAAAATAAGAAGTGAAACTATAGCTAAAACATATCATATTAAAAGTTTAACATGTGATACCAGCAAGCAAAGCTTTAGAGTTTCCTGGGTCTCACTTTATTTGGATGGTACACTATAATCCCCTATAGATTATCCACAGATGTTCAAATTGTTAACAAACTCTCTGTTGAAACTCAGTTGATTTAAACAGTGGTGGGATTAGGGTTAGGATTTGGACCATGGTTAGGGCTAGGACCAGGGTGTGGGTTGGGTTTAGGTTTTGGGTTTAGGTTAGGGTTAGGATTAGATCCAGGTTTAGAGTCATACAAACCTATGGTGAATTCAGTAGATATTTAGTTGAATGTAACTTAAAAGTTAATTAATCTTCAAAGCATCTAAAGTGGACTATCCAAATAAAGTGTTACCATTTCCTGTAATGAATTCCAGCTCGGAACCTTTTCATGTAGTACACAGTGATAGGTATTGTATGGGTTACTAGTAGTTGCAGATGCATTTCTGTGTATCACATCACCATAATCCCAGGGTAGACAATAGCTTTGCTTCAGCAATCTTTTTCCTTGTGTGCATTGGGAAACATAACTTTGTTTCAATACATGAAGCCAAGTTTTTGATTCAGTATGCATGTAATCTTGTCAACATGGTGTTTAAAAGTGCATTTATTGTCTAGCTATATGCCAAGGTATTTCTGTTCACTAACTCTTTCAATGTCAGATCTCTTTAGGGCTGTAATTTTAAGAGTGTTAATGTTAGAGGCTCTGGAAAACAGCATAAATTTAGTTTTTTCAACATTTAAGACTAGCTTATGATTGTAAAAAGCCAACTTTAGGGCATTAAAAGAATGCTGCAGTTTATCCACTGCAGTACCAATATGGTCAGCCAAGCAGTACAAGATAGTATCATCAGCATATAAGTGTACTTGGCAGTCAACAATTGAGGTGGCATGGTCATTAATATAAATATTAAATAATACTGGTCCAAGGATTGAACCTTGAGGGACCACCTTAATTTTCGGTAGTAGGTCCGATTTACTTTGTCCCAGGGCCACACATTGCTGTCTGCCGGAGACAGACCGTTGGTAGCCCTGTGGTTGAAACCAATATTTTGAAGACTTTTAAAAATAGGGAACGATGAACTGTATCAAAAGTAAAAGATCATCTCTGATGTATGTAGCAGCAGAGATTGTGCTATGCTTTTCTCTAAAACCAGATTAGTTGTCAGCTAAGATTGAATTTCTATGGAGAAATGTCTTGAGTTGAGGGTTCTAAGGTTTTGGCTAAGCATGACAATTATGAGATGGGTCTATATTTATTAACATCAGTAGCATCCACTCTTATTTGAAGTAGAATTACATGTACTGTTTTCAAGGGAATTCTGCTTGATTATATAGATAGATTAAAAATATGTAATGTGTTCTAAAATAATTGAGGTTGCAAGAGCTTTGGCTATGAAGCGAGGAGAGAAAGGGTGTACTGTAAAGAGACCATGTCTTGCAGCAGGGAGTGTATTTATTTCTTTGAGAAGTAGTCTGTATTAGTGTTATCAAATAAATCTCCAGAAGCTGCAAAGTAAGGAAATGGACTGTGATTGGTTAAGGAAGTGTGTGTAGGCATCATGTGATCTGTGGGATCCTGGGAGTTGTAGTTTATGAACTTGACAGAGTCAGCCAGTGAGATTGAGTGAGGCGTACTACAGGGTGTGTTGACAGGAAGTGGGACAGTATCACCCTCCAAGGAGTCTGGGATGGCCAATAGATTAGGGCAACTGCGACGACCACCACCCATGCTGCCAGAAACATCTAGGGGTAAACCACCAGAGCTGCCGTGCAGCTGGACCAATGAATCCCTTCTCAGGCAACCCTAAAGACACCCACTGGAACATCCCCTAAGGTACTGCCTGGGCTTGCGTCTGGGACGACTCCTGGAACATGAAGCGGGCCTGTCTGCATGGCGATGGTGGAAGTCAGCCACCAACCATGGATCCAAGACATCCTTAGCTGGGACCCAGGATCTCTTCTTAGGGCCATAATCTTCCTAGTCAACCAGGTATTGGAGGATGCCACCTCTCCTTCTGGAGTCCAGCAGCCAATAGACAGCATAGACCGACAACTGGAGGAGATGGCATCTCATTAGGTGTGGCCTCATCCAATGAACATGAAACAATGGGTTTGAGAAGGGAGACATGGCACAACTGTGAGACACAATATTGAGTAGGCAAATTAAGCTGGTAAGTAACACCATTACTTCTCTTAGTGACTTTCAAAGGACCTATGTATTTGGGCAAAAGCTTTCTACTCCCCTCAGCAAACCTGAAGTCCCTGGTCAACAGCCAGACCCAGTCTTCAGTATAGTAAACAAGGGTCTCTCCTCAACATCAATCAGCCTGCACCTTGTGTTGAAGCAGGATTCGGTTGATATGTTGATGGGTGTTCTCCCACACCTCCTCACTCCACTTCATCTAGTCATCCACAGCTGGGACATCTGAAGGATAAGCCGTTAAGGGCATGAGAGGAGGATGGTAACCTAGAATGCAGTGGAACAGGGTCAAACCATTGGTAGAACTGATCAAAGAATTCTGAGCCATCTCTGCTCATGTCAGAAACCGAGCCCAGTCAGACTGATTGTCATGACAGTATAGTCGCAAAAACTTTCCCTGTTCTTGATTAGCTCTTCTGCATTGGCTACTGGACTGAGGATGAAATCCTGAAACTAGGATGAATGACATCACCACACGTTCAAAAAAGGCCAATGAGGGCCAAGACTCGAAGACTTTAACCATGAAAACATGGTTAAACAAAGCCCATGCAGTATAAAAGGCTGTGGGTAGATTAGAAATGGGGATACATGTCAAACCTCTAGAGAATCTGCTTATGACTGTAAGCACTGTTGTGTACGTTTGAGATGGTGGTAAGTCAGTAGCAGAGTCAACAGCCAGGTGTGACCAGGGATGTGATTGGACAGGATGAGGCATAAGTTTACCTGCTGACAAGGTTCTGGAAATTTTACACTGAGTACAAGTGGTACAAGAGGCCACAAATTTGTGGACATCGGCCATCATACTCTCCCACCAATGACAGCCAGACAAGAGTCGCTGGGTACGGGTCTCGCCTGGGTGACCAGGAGTTAAGGAGGAATGTGCCCATGAAAGAAGATGATCTCTAAATGCTGTAGGCACATATTTCTTATGGAGAGGACACTGAGCAGGAGCAGGAGAAGTCTCTAACTCTTTTTCTATCTCCATGTCAATGTCCCATCAAATAGCAGAGACTACCACTTGTAGAATGTTCTCTGGGGAAGAAATGTTGGTGGACTCATCCTCTTCACTATGCATGAGAGATAAGGAATCTGCTATATTGTTATGGGAACCTGGGTGATATGATATACTAAATTGGAATCTGGTGAAAAATTCCTGAGAGGAATTTAGTCTTACTCAAGGTTTTAATGATTGGTCAGGACCAGGAAGGGATGATTGGCTCCATGCAATCAGTGTCAACATTCTTCTAAAGCCAGTTTGATGGCTAATAGTTCCCAATCTCCTATCCTATAGTTCTGTTCCGTGGGAGTTAGTTTATGGAAGTAAAATGCAATGGTGAAGAGCTTGCAAGGGTTATCTAAATGCTGGGACAAGACTACACCAACACCTACCCCTGAGGTGTTAACCTCAACTACAAATGGTTCTGAGTGGTCTGGGTGTTTAAGAATTTGAGCAGAGGCGAAAGCTTCTTTTAATGCCTGAAATGCAGTGTGCACTTGCTGGTTCCAGACTAGTCTCTTGTTAGCTCCATTAAGGAGAGTAGTTACAGGTGCTGCTATACCACTATAGCCTCAATTTGTCTATAAAAGTTGGTGAAACCAAGAAATCATGCTTTGGCATTGTGGTCATCCATAACAGTCCCTTCAGGACTAATGATATAACCTAGAAACGAGAGTGCAAGCGGAATTCACACTCCTCTCCCTTAACATACAACTGGCTCTTGAGAAGTCTAGTTAATACTTCAAAAAGCTGTGTAAACAGTGTCGAAAGCAGTGTAAAAAAGTTTATTTATATAGCGCTTTTTACAACAGGTGTTGTCACAAAGCCACTTTACAGAAAAATCTGGGTCCAAGCCTCCATGAGCATCGCCAATGGCAACAGTGGCAAGGAAAAACTCCCTAAGAGCAAGAGGACAAAACCTTGACTCAAAAGACAAACTCATCCTCTGGTTGACACCGGATAGCAAACAGCATTAGTATAAAATATTACAATACAAAACAGAGAAAACAGGTGGAGCAATGGTTAATTAGATAGTTTGCAGCAGCAGCATCAGGAGGGTCAGTTCATGAGGGTGAGGTTTGCACAGCGTTGTACAGCATGAAGCTCAATGGTGGTCAAAGCGGTACAGAAGGCTGGCAAGCAGTGGGCACCTGATCAAAGCAGAAGAAGGAACAGCATCAGACCACACAGGATGGGTAGCTGTTCAACTCGGCAAAGAAAAGGAAAACACACAGAGAGTTAGTTCTGTAAAGAGTGACTAATCACAGATTACAGTATTAACAGAGTGCAGCAGAGACTCTGGCAGGTCTAGTTATTACAGCCTAATTAAGAGGAAGAAACCAGAAAGGTAACAGAGACATGAGGCTCCCTGAGATGTCAGCACCACTTCGCTCCACCGTCAGCAAACTTGAGTGAACATGTGAGAGCAGCAGGACGACAGCACAAACACTTCCAGTTTACCATAATACTCTATGACCATGAACGCCCAGATCTGCACCTTTTATCTAACAGGAAAAACTAATTACCAAAGTTTTGACTAAACAAGTACGTTTTTAGCCTAGACTTAAACACTGAGGCTGTGTCTGAGTCCCGAACATCAACAGGAAGATTATTCCAAAGCTGGGGGGCTTTGTATGAGAAGGCTCTCCCCCCCCTGATTTAACTTTATTAATTCTAGGTACTAATAGTAAGCCAGCACCTTGTGATCTAAATAGGCTTGATGGTTCATAGTGGGAGAAAAGTTTACTCAGGTACTAAGGGGCGAGTCCGTTTAGAGCTTTATAGGTCAGTAAAAGAATTTTGTAATCCATGCGAAATTTGACTGGCAACCAGTGTAGGTTTAATAACACTGGGCTGATATAGTCAAAGTTTCTGGTTCTTGTGAGGACTCTGGCAACATGAGTTCTGGCAACATGAGCTGTTTTCCGGACACTGCAAGATAAAATAGAAAGTTTAAAAATATATGTAATATGTTCTAAAATAACCAGGGTTGCAAGATGCAGGAAATAGGGGTCCAAACCATCCTCACCTGTAGTTTTCCGAGGGTTCATAGCAGTGAGAGCTTTAGCTACTATATATGGAGAGAAAGTCTGGAGTAAGAAGAGACCATGGCTCTGGGTAGTAGTATAAGTGAAGTCAGACTGATTCAAAGGATGATTTATGTCAGTGTTTTTGAATATATGACTGGCTGCACAAAATCGGGACAGGCAAGACCAGAAAACTTGACGGCCACTGTAAGTTCTACCACACGCTTGGAAGAGGAGGGGTGAGGGAGGGGTATTCGGTTGGTTGCAATTTGGCACCTCACCACAAGATGCCACTCAATATTACACACTGCACCTTTCAGAAAACTGGAACTTTAAACCTTCTAAAAACATTCAAAGATAATGTTCAGAGAACGTTTACTTGTCGCTGCAAATAAGGTTGAGGTAACATTATGGCTAGCAATGTCCTAAATTAAGAAAAATGTTCTGGGAATGTTAAAAAAACTGGATAGATTCATGTTGAGGGGATTGATAAGAAAACTGGACAGATTCACTGAACTGTCCAATGAACACCTCGTTGGTTATCACAACCAAAATGGAACATTAGGGGAACGTTCTGTGAGCATAATTTTGTTAAACATGGCAACTGTACAGAAATCATGGTATCTACAATCAACCATTTCACACCAAACCATTATAAATGACAAATTTTTACATATCAGCCACTTAATTGTGTAGAAATTTTGAAAAATCAGTGGAATGGTCCTTTAATACAACAAGTAACACTTTTGCACAGTAGTGCATTTTAGCAATTTTTTGTGCTGTTTTTTTCCAGGATGGATTTTATTATTCCTTTTAAAAGAAGCATCTTTTTTCCTACATGCTCACTCCACCGCAGTCCCTCAGTAGAATACTGGCAAATAAATGTAACTGACCAAACTGAAGGTAAGTATATTGATGACAGTTTTTCTATAATCATATGTGTTAATGTCTGGAACATTAAGTCTGTCTGTAGTGAGTCAGCAGGTGTCCATCAGTAAGAAGAGTGTTTATACCGTTAAACCTCTTTGAGCATCTCTCAACTGTGTAAAAACGACATTTGTATTTACCAAAGGAGCTACATTTTTCCTCACATGTATCATAAGACACAGAACTGAAAATAAGTCTGCAGGATTTGGTGAAGTTTTCAGTGCTTTGTTTTAGGAGTTTAGTCCATTCTAGCAGAAGAGACTCTCTAGTACCCAGCTGTGGGTCCATGAACAGTGATACTCCACTAATATTCAGAGATGGAGACCCCTCATCAGGACACTAATGATGGATATCTCTTCCCTGACCTGTAAGTTTGTATAAAAGTGTCATTAATAAATGTAAATATATTATGTTTGCATTGTTATGATTATCAACTTCTTTATTTCTTTCCCTAAAGTATTTTGTGAAGAGATTTTTTTTTTGTTTCCATGTTAGAGGTCTTGCTCAATCGTACATGCTAAGCCTGTAAACAATGAGTGGAAAGCTAGTGGTCAGCAGATTACAAGTGACATCATGATTATTGCTTATTGGTGTCAATTAGATTAATTAGCATTTTTACTGGGTTATTCCTTTAAAGAGAATTTAAATACTGTATGTAGATCTCTGAAGAAACGTCTTTGATCATTTATAGTCTAATCCACATAAAGAGATCAGACTCTCCAGTACCCAGCTATGTGTCCATGAAGAGTGACTGGTCAATGGGTCCTCCCCCAACATTAAAAGCTGGAGACCCCCTATCTGGACACAGGTAACAGCTAATCAGATTTGAGTTATTGCTGAGAAAAAGACTGAATTATGCTGCAGTTCTTAACAGCAGAGAGATTTAATTTTATTTTTATTTCTGTTTTGATTATGTAAGTAGCTTGTTTCTCACTTTTAAAATAAAGATCAAAGTGGTTTTAATTAAAAGTGATTAAAAATAATGTGATTACCAAGAACCTTTAAAAACATGAAAATGAAAAAAAAAAATATTTAATAGAAAATAAAATCTAATCAGGTACACGAAGAATAAGAAACTAAACAACTAAAAAGTTTTGCTTTCAGTTTTTATTATTGTACTTTTCTATAATACAGTATAATACTATCATTTACTGCATTTGACAGTCACTATTATCCAAAGCTCAAAAAGCTTATAAAAAAGAATTGTTATAGATTTAATACTGAAATTCAGACTATGCTTTAATGGCAGAATATAACATTTATAATTTGTGTGTCTGCAGTGTCCTGCAGGGGGCAAGAGACAGAACAGAAGAAGAGATCATCACAGATGAAGAGTAAGATCATAACAAACACACAGAGACATTCAATATGTTTAAACACATTTTGTCCTTTTACCTCTTAATTAATTTTTACATTAAGGATATAGAGAACATTTGAAGTAAGAATATATACAGAGAGTACACAATAAAGGATTTGTTACATTTGAGAATAAGGGAGAATTTACTTTGTGAATTTGGGGGAAATATAAATGTTACTGAGTCAGCAAAGTGTTCATCTTAGAAAGCTTATTTCAAATTGTACTGATAATTGGTGCTGTGCTTCACCACATGTCTCACCATCTCACAGACATGGTCATGCTTCTGATGCAGTGAAAGTCCAAGAAAACTTCAAATTAAATCTGAAAAAGAAGTTTGAGTGTTTGAATGAGGTGATAACAAACCAGGAAACCCCAACACGTCTCAGTGAGATCTACACAGAGCTCTACATCACAGAGGGAGACAGTGGGGAGGTCAATAATGAACATGAGGTCAGACAGATTGAGGCAGCATCCAGGAGAACAGCAACAGAGGACACACCAATCAAATGCAATGACATCTTTAAATCCTTTTCTGAACAAGACAAACCCATCAAGACTGTGCTGACAAAGGGAGTCGCTGGCATTGGAAAAACAGTCTCTGTGCAGAAGTTCATTTTGGACTGGACTGAAGGGAAAGCAAATCAGGATGTCCACTTCATATTTCCACTTCCTTTCAGAGAACTGAATTTGATGAAGGACCAAAAACATACTTTGCTGGATCTTCTTCATGTATGTTTTAAGGAGATTAAAGAAACAGAACTACCCAGATCTCACAAAGTTCTGTTCATATTTGATGGTTTGGATGAGTGTCGTTTAACTCTAGATTTTCAGAGCACTGTGAGATTGGATGATGTCACTCAGTCATCCTCAGTGAATGTGCTGCTAACCAATCTGATCAAGGGGAATCTGCTTCCCTCTGCTCTCATCTGGATCACGTCCCGGCCTGCAGCAGCTGATCAGATCCCCTCTGAGTGTGTGGATCGAGTGACAGAAGTACGAGGGTTCAGTGACCCACAGAAGGAGGAGTACTTCAGGAAGAGAATCAGTGATCAGAGTCTGACCAATAGAATCATCAGACACCTGAAGACATCAAGGAGCCTCTACATCATGTGCCACATTCCTGTGTTCTGTTGGATTTCAGCCACTGTTCTAGAGAGAATGTTGGGTGAAGCAGAGAGTGGAGAGACCCCCAAAACTCAATGTACAATGTGACTCAAATGTACACACACTTCCTCATCATTCAGACAAAGATCATAAGAGAAAAGTACACAAAGAACCAGAAGACAGATGAAGAAATACTTCTCAAACTGGGACAACTGGCTTTTCAGCAGCTGATGAAAGGAAACCTGATCTTCTATGATGAAGATCTGAGAGAGTGTGGCATCAATGTTAAAGAAGCATCAGTGTACTCAGGTGTGTGTACACAGATCTTCAGAGAGGAATCTGGGCTGCACCAGAGTAAAGTGTACTGCTTTGTTCATCTGAGCATTCAGGAACATCTTGCAGCTCTATATGTGCACCTGACCTTCATGACCAAGAAGACAAATGTGCTTAAAGAGAGTCAGTCCTCTAAACTGGGGACCCTCAGGAGAAAAGACTTGACAATCTCTGATGTACACAAGAGTGCTGTGGATCAGGCCTTACAGAGTAAGAATGGACATCTGGATCTTTTCCTTCGCTTTCTTCTGGGTCTCTCACTGGAGTCCAATCAAACTCTCATACAAGAGTTAGTGACACATACAGGAAATAGCTCTCGCAGCAAAGAGGAAACAGTTAAACACATAAAGAAGAAGATTAGTGAGAATCCCTCTGCAGACAAATCCATCAATCTGTTCCACTGTCTAAGTGAACTGGATGACCATTGTCTAGTTGAAGAAGTTCAGCAGTACCTGCAGTCTGACAAACTAAACCAGAGAACACTCTCTCCTTCACAGTGGTCAGCTGTGGTCTTTGTACTGCTGACATCAGGTGAGATTCTGGATGAATTTGTCCTAAAGAAATATAACAGATCAGATGATGTTCTTCTGAAGCTGCTGCCTGTAGTTGCAGAATCCAGAACAGCTGAGTAAGTAATACTGAATAAAACTGACATAACATCAGAAACATATTGAGAATGTAATACTGCTTTATTATTCAAATTTTTGTTCTTTCAAACACAAATGTAAATTTAAACACTCAAAGTCCAACTAATTGCCTGCATAATCTGAATATTTTGAATAGTTTATTCATTTTTATCTACCTATATTTGAAATGCTGCAGCAATAATACTTTATATTAGGAGCTCATATTAGTCAAATTAATTTTAGAATTTTGCATGTTATTTTCTTCAGTCTTTCAGTTTGTAAACTGACAAAGAAAAGCTGTGCAGCTCTGGCCTCAGTGCTCAATTCAGAATCCTCCAGTCTGAGAGAGCTAAATCTGTCTGGGAATAATCTAGGAGATTCAGGAATGAAGCTGCTCTCTGCTGGATTGGAGAATCCTGTCTGTAAACTGGAGACATTGTGGTAAGATCATCTTTCTTTCACACGTTCTGGTCCTCAGAAAGATTTATTCTCTGGTAACACTTTCAGTTCATTTGTTAATAAACAATTTATAAACATGTAGTACATAATTATTGAAATTTTGTTGGCCATCAAGACGTGTAAAATTAGTTAGCAAAGTCACAATGATGGCACAGTTGGATGTTGTAGATTTTATATATTTTGTGCAGTACACATGCTAATCTGACACAGCAGCACAAATATAAAATCATCAACATCATCATCATACACTTTATTTAAAGTCTGATTTGCATTGAGGGGAATCATTATTTTTAATAAGAACCTAACAGACAACAGATTGAGAAATAGCCTTGTATAAGAGCAAAACCCTGTGATAAAACAAAAACATAAAGACATTAAAGTAAGACAATAAACCAAAAAAAAATGCTAAGTTGGTCAAATAAAGTGGCTTAAAGTGCGAGAAAATAAAAGAATGGCAATAAATTAACTAGAAACAACTAAAAATAAACAACGCAATCAATGCAACACCTGAAAACTGCAAACTGAAAATAGTCAACTAAACGTTAAAAACCCTACTAGAAACAAGCATGTCAAGCTTTAGTGTAAAAAATAAAAGTCAGATTGTGCATGGATGAGACAGAAATAAGTCGATATGAGTAAAAAGTCGATATGTTTATTTGACAGTTATATAAAATACATATAAGACTGCTTTAGTACATTACAGGCATTCATTACATGCATTTAAAAAATTATCAAGGATAAAAACACAATAAAGCCCATAAGCTTATTTCTATTTTGGTCTTCATCAAAGACGTCAAGATGACAGATTGTAATGGTTAGGCAAGAACAATAGAAGAAAATTGCTTTAAAGTAATACCAGTTCACATTAAGACATTCAGCCATTTCTTCAAAACATATTTAAAACTCATCTCAACCTTGTTGTGAAGTAGGGAGTTTATTTCCCATGACTGGACCTGTATATAAAAATGTATTTTTTACCGATCTAACTGTTAAATCTAAATGGTAAAATGTATCTTAGTTGCACTCTGTCTGGTTGCATAAGTAAAGATCTCTTACAAGTATAAAAAAAAAATATATTAAGAATTAAATAAGTAAGTCTCAGCTTAATTTCATTTACACTTTTACAGCCAGTAGAATATGAAGTTGTTTAAATTGTCTGCTTCCAATTGTGTACGATGAGGTACATTCAGTAGAACTTTAACCCACTTTATAGCCATCTCCATATAGCTTTTTATTTATACAGCAAAATGCTATGATGTACACTAACAAACACTTTTTTGAGATCCAACATAACAATACCACAGAAATGCCCTGCATCTATCTCCTTCCTAGTAAGATCAGTCAAATATAACAGACAGGTTTCTGTTTCTGTATCCAGACTGTAGCTCATACAAAAATCCATGCCTTGTGATGTATTCCTCAGTTTGCTCATAAATGATATTTTCTTTAATTTTGGAAATAATACACAAGATGGAGACTGATATGTAATTCCTTCCTACTTACTACCCTTTTTAAAAAGAGAAACAACTCATGCAATTAATTTTTTTTTTTTAATTGTAGTCAGTAACCAGTGAGTTTCCTTTCACATACTCAGAGAAAGCCAACTCTAACTATCTACACACTGTCAGAAAAAAAGGTTCTGTGCAGGTATGTTTTTTGTTCATCAAGGAACAGTGTAGATGCACCCTCAAAGGAACAACAATGGTTTTAAGGTCCAACTGTGTACCCTCAATAAGTTTTAACCAGGGAGATGGTGCATATTTGAACTTTTTGAAATCTAATGTTTTAAAACAGAGTGATAAAATAAAAAGTCCGGAAACAGAGTATATTCAGAGTCAACTTTAAAAAATGTAAGAGCAATCGATTTTATGATTAAGTTTCCTGACTAAAGGTACTGAAGACGTAGCCTTGAGGGTACCACACCTATGACAGTTTAATACCTTCTTCTGAGCATGTATAGTACACATTGATTATTACTGTACAAGTGTCCTGGTATAAAGAGCAGAGTGTTACACAGAGTCCAGAGTCTTAAGCGTGCTAGCTGAGACATTTCTAAACACATCACTGTAATCAAGAAAGAAACAAGAAAGTTGCCTCCATGATCATTTTCCTGCAATGTTTAGAGAAGGCAACTTTGTTTCTATTAAAGAAGCCGAGTTTCTGTCCAGTTTATTAGTCAATTTCTCTTCTAGCCAGATACCGCTGTACTTGTATTCAGAGACTCTCTCAATACTGGATCTCTTCCTTCCAAGTACAAACTTTCATCACACTGTAATCAAAGTACAAAATTGGAAAAAATTCAGATATACAGCGCCCTAATGTCATATACTGTCATCTGTCAAAGAGATTATTAAACCATTTAATAGCATGGTCAAAGCCAACACTACATAGCTTTTTCAGCAGCAAGGAGTGATCAACTATTTCAAAAGCTTATAAAAAATCTACAAGCCCATTTCCAACAAAGTTGGGACGCTTTGCAAAATGTAAATAAAAACAAAAATACAATGATGTGCAAAACATTTAAACCATATATTTAATTGAAAATAGTACAAAGACAACATATCAATGTCAAAACTGGAAATTGTATTGTTTTTTGAAAAAAATATTTGCCCATTTTGAATTTGATGCCACCAACACGTTCCAAAAAAGTTGGGATGGGGTCAACAAAAGGCTGGTAAAGTTGTGTAATGCTAAAAAAAAATCTGATGGTTAATTGGCAACAGGTCAGTAACATAATCGGGTATAAAAAGAGCATCAGGCTGAGTCTTTCAGAGGTAAAGATGAGGAGGGATTCACCACTCTGTGAAAGACTGTGCGGGCAAATAATGCAACATTTCAAGAATAACGTTTCTCAAAGTAAAATAGTAAAGAACTTTTGCTTTTCATCATCTATGGTACATAATAACATTAAAAGATTCAGAGAATCTGTAGAAATCTCTGTATGTAAGGGACAAGGCCAAAAAACTACTTGGTGGCTGTGATCTTTGGGTCCTCAGGTGGCACTGCATTAAAAACAGGCCTGATTCTGTAGTGGAAATCACTGCATGGGCTCACAAACACTTCTGAAAATCACTGTCTGTGAACACAGTTCATTGCTGCATCCACAATTACAAGTTAAAACTCTAAAATGCAAAGAGGAAACCATATATAAACAGAATTCAGAAACACCACCTCATGGGCCCAAGCTCATTTAAAATGGACTGAGGGGACGTGGCAATGAATCAACATTTGAAATTCTTTTTGGGAATCATGGACACTGTGTCCTCTGAGCTAAAGACCACTCAGCTTGTTAGCAGTACACAGTTCAAAAGCCAGCATCCATGATGGTATAGGGAGGCATTAGTACCTACGGTATGGGTGACATGCACATCTGTGAAGGCACCATTGATGCTGAATGATATATACATGTTTTGGCAACATATGCTGCCATCCATATGACATCTTTTTCAGGGAAATGTCAAACCACATTCTGCATATATTACAACAGCATTGCTCTGTATTAAAAGAGTCCGGTGCTAAACTGGCCTGCCTACGTTCCAGATCTGTCACCCGCTGAAAACATTTGGCGGCATTATGAAATGAAAAATACAACAAAGGACACACGAAACTGTTGAGCAGCTGAAATTCTGTGTGAAGCAAGAATGGGAAAACATTTCACTTTCAAAACTACAGCAGTTGGTCTCCTCAGTTCCTAAACACTCACAGCACATTGTCAAAAGAAGAGATAATAAAAAACTTTTTTGAAACATGTTGTTGGCATCAAATTCAAAATGAGCATATATTTTTCAAAAAACAACAGTATTTCTCAGTTTCAACATTTGATTTGTTGTCTTTGTACTATTTTCAATAAAATGTGTGGTTTAAATGATTTTCACATCGTTGCATTTTGTTTTTATTTACATTTTGCAAAGCATCCCAAATTTTTTGGAAATGGGGTTCTATAAAAAATGCTGCATTTTGCATTAATTTGTCTACAGCAGTAATAAGATGAAACCTTGTTTCCACAAAGTTGGGACCCTGTGCAAAATATAAATAAAAACTGAATGCAATGCTGTGCAAATCAATTAAATCCTATATTTAGTTAAAACTAATACAACAACAACACATGTTGCAATTAAAAAATTGTATTGTGTTTTGAAAGATATTTGCACATTTAGAATTTGATGCCAGCAATACATTTCAAAAAAGTCGTGATGGGGCAACTAAAACTGGTCAAATTAAATAAATAAAAAAAAAACCCGGTGGAACATCTCACAGTTTATTAGGACAACAGGTCAGTAATATGATTGGGTATATAAAGTACATCCCAGACAGGCTGAATCATTTAGAAGTAAAGATGGGCAGGGGTTCACCGCTCTATGAAAGACTATGTGGGCAAATAATGTACCAGAATATGAATACAAAAATATAATATAAAATGCAAAAATTATATAAAAATTTAAATATATTGTTTGAATAATTTGCATATCATTGCATTCTGTTTTTTATTTACATTTTTAACAGCGTCCTATCTTATTGGAAATGGGGTTATAATTAAAACCAGAGTAGATGCTGTAATAGTACTGTGCTTTTCCCAGAAACCAGACTGCTGGGTGGTCACTTGAAGCAAGGATTTAATTTGATCACTTATTAAAAGTTCTAGGATTTTTCCTAGATGTGACAGCTTTGAGATTTGTCTGTAACAATCTAATTCAATGTTTCACTTTATGCAAAGGGGTTACATTAGCTGTTTTCCAGACACTGGCAACTGTACATGATAAAACCGAGAGATAAAAAATGGCTCAAGAACTAGTACTTTTATGTTCTGAACATGGGCAATACTTTATAAGATCAACCCATTCAAAAGTATCAGATGAAATCAATGGGTGTTTAAGTAAGTTACTGCAGTTTTCTCTTGTATCCCTTTAGTGATTCTTTCTAGCAGATTTCCAATGACTGCATGGATGATGGAAAGCACAGCTGTATTTATACACTTGTCGATTTCATCTTATGCTTTCGGATGGGTTGATCCTGTAGAAGTTTTGTCCATGTCCATATGAACATAAAATTCCTGGGCTTGTATTAATTCGCCATGTGATGGAGAGTGGGACAAAACTCTGACTCCTCTCCCAACTTCTTTTACAAACCCAATGTCAATGTCCAGATCGACTTTAAAATAACTATCAAAATAAATATGCAGCCTTATTTTAAATCTCTTAAAGCCTTTAATTCCTTTCAGCTCGTCAAACAATTGCTTAATGTTTCTGATGCATTCTTGCTTTATCTCTTTCCAATCATCCCATTTTATGATCGCATGGGAATCTTTTCAAATCAACTCCATGCCTGGTCCCTGACACCTGCACAGCATAGAAAGGTATATGTCACATGTACTATCAGCATTGCTTTTGGTATGGAGAGCAAATGTGAAAAGTCTGAAGACCTTAAGGTTTCAATGGTACTGTGAGAATCTTGTAATTAGGTTCACACTCTGTACACCTGTAGTTCAGATTATATAATTCAGCACAGTGTTTCTTGAAACTGCACCAATCATTCATTGTAAACAATCCAACTCACTTAATAGTAGGTAAATTAAAAAAAAAAAAAACAGTTAGTCCAATGATGATTTGTCTCAACAACCTTTAGTAAATTTGAGGTCTCTTAGCAGACACGCTGCCTGAACTGACAATTTTAAGCTGCTGTAACATTTTACATGAGCTGTGCATGCACGCTCAAATACCTGAGTGGGGTCTGATGTTGAGCGAATTTACTCAGTAGCATCCAACTGATTCTTTATAAACATGGGGCTACATAACAAAGTAAATCAAATCCAGTGTACATAGAAATACTTGTACTGCAAAACTGAGCAAAAATGGCCATTAACAAACTCAGTTTGACTTATATTTTACATTCTTAGTAACTGGACTAAGTATATTTTCCCTAATTATAGTAGACTGACTGTTAATGCTAACATGTTAACAAACTAATAACCCAGCTACCACAAAGAGTCAGCCTGTGCCAATGTCCTTATAGGAAAGTCTGTTCATGTGATGCCCATCTTTGCAACACCACCGGCCAGTAATTTTCAGTCTTACAAGTCCAGACTCCTATCTCTATGAATAAGGAGAGACCAAAATACTTGAAACTGAAGATTAAATTTCCATTTCAAAAACATCTGAAATCATTGGTAAAACTGGACGAAACTGGACAAAAACCTCAAAAATAGTTTGTAGCATTTGACTGAAAAAAAAACATTGTTTTTTTTTGGTATGTCCTGGCTACTGTGCCTGTTCAGGTCTCCATAATAATGGGGCTTTCCCCGCTAGCACCACAATATTGTCAACCCTTTTCTGCTGGCGGCATAACCAGCAAGTTGGCTGGCTCTTTTTCTTGAAAGAAGTCGCCGACTTTCTCCATGAACAGATGCCATGTTGAGCTTTACGAGCTTTCTCAACCATATTCCAACCAGTAACCAATCTCCTTATTTATAACATCTCTGTCAGAGCTTGGCTGCTTTGTGGCAGACTCAACTAGGGGTCGTCGTTGTCACGCTGGTACAGCACAGGTACAGTTTGATGCTCTGCAACTGGTATGTCGGCAAAAAACATAAGAGCAGATTTCACTTGTACTGAGGCAGCCAGATTCCACTCATACCAATGCCCCACTGCGGAGGTGGGAACTGCATGCTTAGAGCAGCTTCTGGAAACTTCAGAAAGCTTCAAAACAGTGTTTGGTGAGTAATGAACACAACTTGTTAACAGTTAACTGTTAGTTAGCCATTATCTGTTAAGGCAGGGAGGCAAGTCACCTCTTTTAGATGAATGTTTGCTTTCACAAAGTATAAGAAAAGGTACTTTTAAAAAAATGTACATTTTAAATTTCGCATGGTGTTGAATTTGTTCCATTTCTAAGAAAACTAGTGTGTAACGTTATACTTGTTAAAACTGCTAGCTAATAACGTTAGAGTGTGCTTAGCTAATGTTAACAGGCTAAGTTTATAGCTTTGCTGGAAGACTGGTTTGATTTCGGCAAGCTTATGCTAACTCACAACAAATAAAGGCTCAAATCTGAGCAAGAAACGTTGAGTACTGGTGTTGGAGTGACAGAAAAAGAGAAAGTAACCAGGTTCTGTGATGTGTGGGTTTGTTAGCTTGCAGGCTAGTAAGCTAATGGCTTCACACATCACAGCTCAGGACCGATGCTTCCATCACACAAGAGGATAAAAACAACTCTGATGGAACAACATTGAGTGGCTGGTGCTGAAGTTACAGTTAATCAATAGGTTAATTAGTTGAACTAAGCCATAATTTAATAACTAACTATCAGGGTAATGTTTGTGAAATTTCAGCTCTCTCTTCTCTTCATGTCACTGTTTTAAGGCTTAACCAAATATCTTCTCCTTTTGCAGTCACCTTTACCTTTCCAATGTCTACCGCCAGCATTTCTCAGGTATTGAAACAGCTTTTATTTTAAGGAAGGGCAATGGTCACTCTGATACAATCACTGGCCCCCACAGTGGCCCCCCCAAGACAAGTCACCTTTGCATAATATGCTGCAAAATTTGCTTCTGTTTGATAAATTACATACTATTCATAGATACTATTCATTTAAATCGATAATGCAAACCAGTAGTTGGTGTAATGGCTAACACCTCTGCCTTCTATGCTGTAGACTGGGGTCCAATCCCCTGCCTGGGTAAACACCCTACACTATACCAATAAGAGTCCTTGGGCAAGACATTGTCTGCTTGTGTAAAATGATTAAATTGTAAGTCTCTCTGGATAAGAGTGTCTGCCAAATGCTGTAAGTGTATATTTTTTCACAATAGTCATAGTCATGTGAAAGAAAACACCAAATGAAGTCTCTGTGACACTCCTTTCCCTTCCCTGGCCCTGCCAGGCTTGTTGCTGTACAGTGTGTTGCCAGATGAGTTCAGCCTTGTGTTTGTGGTGGCATCAGCAACTGAGGTCCTACTACTTGGACCAAAAGCAGAAAGATCTCAACTCTCCAAATTCGAACTAAATTTAGAGGCCATACGGTCATTCCAAGCACCACTGTAAAAAAAATCTATGCATGATCTTCAATTCCAGTCTCTCTTTTTAAAACACAAGTTTGTAATATTGTTAGAACCGCATTCTTTCACTTGCATAACATTGGACATCTAGCCCTAAGTGATGCGGAAAGGCTGGTGCCTTTATGACCTCCAGGCTGGACTACTGTAACACCATTTTAGCTGGATGCTCCAACACTGTAACAAATAAACTCCAACTCCAGAATGCAGCTGCTAGAGTCCTTACAGGGACCAAAAATTTGACCATATATCCCCAATCCTGTCATCATTACACTTGCTACCTGTTAAATTTGGTGTTGAGTATAAGATCCTTCTCTTAACGCATAAATCAATAAATGGCCCTGAAGTATCTTAGTGAATTAATTCAGTCATATGAACCCACACATACACTCTGCTCAAAAAATAACGGCCTGCTGACAGTTAACAGAATGAGAAAAACCACAGCAGGTGGTCGAGCATTTTCCTACGTAGCCCCAAAATTATGGAATCATCTCCCAACCTCTGTTCGGGACCCTCCAAATTTAAAACTAGACTCAAAACTTATCTATTTGCACAAGCATTTTGCTAATTTCAGTTGTTGCACTATTACTCACTAATATCTCTCCATAAATGGACCTGTCTTGTTAATCAATTTCTCTCTCTCTCTCTCTCTCTCTCTCGCTCTCTCTCACCAGAGCTCCGCTGGCTGATCTGCACCGTTCTGACCACCATGGAGCTTCACTGTGTACAAAGCTGTGCAAACCTCACATGCATGAACTGACCCTCCTGCTGCTGCTGCTGCTGCATAAACTCAAACTATCTAATTAACCATTGCTCCACCTGTTTTCTCTGTTTTGTATTCAAATATTTTATACTAATGCTGTTTTCTACTGTTGTCGACCAGATTAGGATGGGTTCCTCTTTGAGTCGTGGTTCCTCTCAAAGTTTCTTCCTCTTGCTCTTAGGGAATTTTTCCTTGCCACTGTCATCATTGGCAATGCTCATGGGGGCTCAGACCCAGATTTTTCTGTGAAGCTGCTTTGTGACAACACCTGTTGTAAAAAGCGCTATATAAATAAACTTTCACTTGACTTGACTTGGCATCATCAGAAGCTGAGAGACCACCAGACTGCTAATGGGTAAGTAAGTAATACAATACCTATATTAAGTAAAAAATATGTATGTTTCCTCCATTTTTTGACGGTGTCAAATTACATAGCTAATAGTGTTAGCTTAACATTACTAGCTACGATTAGACACTGCTGTGCTATGTCAATTTACAGAAAATGAAGAGAAAGTTCACGGATATCTTCTCTTTCTTTTAGAAGAACTAGACAGCAATTAACAGGCAAGACTGTATCAGTAACAGAGCCCAGTAAAAAACAACAGACAGCAGCATGGGACAGAAGTGCAGAACAGGCATCAATAACAATCCTACAGGTCAAAAGAAAAATGACAAGTCAAATAAATGTGACATGCTGCCCACAGCATAGTCACTAATGCTTATAACAAGCTGGATGGTCCCTCTCCTCTCCACTCGGCATCTGTGGTATCCAAAAAGAATTTAAAATTTTGATTCATCTGACCACAGAACAATTTTCCATTTTGCCTCAGTTCAGATTTTATTGAGCTTTGGCCCAGAGAAGACGGCAGCATTTCTGGACTGTGTTGACATACGGCTTCTTTTTTGCATGTTACACCTTTAACTTGCATTTGTGGATAGCACAGTGAACTGTGTTCACAGATAGTGATTTCTGGAAGTGATCCTGAGCCCACGCAGTGATTTCCAGTACAGAATCATGCTTGTTTTTAATGCAGTGCTGTCTGAGGGCCCGAAGATTACGAGCATTCAATATTGACTGTCGGCCTTGTCCCTTGTTTACAGGGATTTCTCCAGATTCTCTGAATCTTTTGATGATATTATGTACTGTAGATGGGGGGATATCTGAAGTATTTGCAATTTTACATTGAGGAACATTTTTCTTAAGTTGTTCCACAATTTTTAGATGCAGTTTTTCACAGATTGGTGAACCTCTGCCCATCTTTGCTGAGAGACTCTGCCTCTCTAAACTGCTCTTTTTATACCCAGTCATGTAATTTAGTTGCAAATTGCTCCTCCATCTTCTCCATTTCTTATTAATACCACTTACTTTTCACCCTTTTGTTGCCCCTGTCCCAACTTTTTTGAGATGTGTTGCTGCCGTCAAGTTCTAAATGAGTTAATATTTTTCATGAAATGGTAAATTGTCTCACTTTCAACATCTAAAATGTGTTTTGTGTTCTATTATGAATGATATATGGACCTATGAGATTTGCATTGCATTCTGTTTTTATTTGCATTTATTTACATTTTACACAGCGTCCCAACTTTTTTGGAATTGGGGTTATAGTTGACAGTGTGAAATGCATCCCTAAAGCCAATTGTTTCTTTTCTCTTTTGCAGTAACTGTATGTCTGTGTCAAAGGTGGCTACAGGTACAGAAGGACATGTTTCAGAGAGCAAAAAGGAAGTTACAAGGACTGGTAGAGAAACGGGGGGCATGTAAATACAGTGCTTGCAAGACAGTCAGGAACAGACTGCCAGCCATCATACATCTACTAAAGGAAAAATATCTGAAGAGAGAAATGGTGACAGAGCTGAAAAGGAAATAGGTCTATTAGCCCAAATAGATCTAAAGTTTGTTGGCCTCCTTGTTTTTGGTGAGACTAAACAGTTATTGAGTGGGATCTCACTTTAATGAGATTTGGAACAACACTTCGACCCTTGCCAAGCAATGCAACATCTGTGTTGCACCTCCAGGCCATCCATGGGGTCAGATCACACGAAGCTCTAGGCTTGAAGGGTATTACATTTCCACTCCAGTAGTTCAAAGACAGGTCAACACAGATAAGGAGTCATTTTGGACAGGTTCATTAATTCCAATTGTTGATGTGCTTCTGTCTGATGTGAAGAGAAGATTTTCTGAAGAACCCTGAATCATAATGCAAAGGATGCAAGTCTTGAATCCCAGCAGTTCCACACTTTGTGAAAATAATGTAGTGTTTCTATTTGCCTCAAAATACAACTGCAGCACTGTAGATCTAGAATATAATATCCCCCAGCTGAAGCAAACTCTTTACTCATGTGGATGAATTGTTTTGGTGCTTGAAAAGAGTTTACCAAAGTCTTAGGTACATAAAAGTGGTGGAATGTGTTCATAAAATAGTAGATAAATGTTATGCTAGCTTGGAAATGACGTAAGTCACAAGCTGTTCAAGAAGTACGAACATAATAATTACCCCAATTAACAATGATCAAACATAACAGTAAATTCTAGTAAATGGTCACATTTTATAAATTGTGATCATAAGCACTGTAATTTTACAGTAATTTACAATCCAATTCAAAGCCTAATGCTTTATGAAATTACAGTACCTCATTGTGTTTTCTGTGAAGGCTGGGAGCTAATGTCTTTTTATAACAGTTTATGTTTTGGAAATAATATTTGTAAGCATTACCTAAATGTAATTAGATTAAGTTCAACTTACTGTCATTATAAAATGATCTTTTGAATGTTTTTTTCATTTACACACTATTTTAATACTTTTGTAAACATTTGTAAGCTTCTCCTTTAACCATCATATGGATCATATAGATGGCTTCAGGCTATTTCTACTAAATATGTTATGTGAACTAGTGTTTGACAAACTCCTTCTACAGGTACTTTTCAATCTTCATCTTCACTTAACCTGCTTTTAAATATTTATTGTTACTCTGCAAATACAAATGCCAATAGTCTGAAGTTTGTTTATATTGGTGTCATATAAAGAGTGTTTGTAAACAGTACCATGTTGTAAAAATGCAACACAACTTTGAACCCTTGTGTATGTCCTAAGAGTGAGTCTGGGTAGGCAGTAGTGGAAGCGCACATTTGGACCAAAGTGATCAATATATATTAATATAATTAATCTATTAATGATCTATTAATGATTGCAACATGCAACTAACCTGTGTGTTTTGAACTGAGAGAGTGAAGAGTACATCATTGTTCTCTCTGCAGGTTGTTTAAGTGTAATATCACAGATGAAGGCTGTGCTGCTTTGACTTCAGCTCTGAAATCAAACCCATCACATCTGAGTGAGCTAAATCTGTCTGAGAATAATCTAGGAGATTCGGGATTGAAGCTGCTCTCTGCTGTACTGGAGAATCCTCTCTGTAAACTGGAGACACTGCGGTAAGATCATCAATGTATGAACTGGTCTTCAGTAAGATATATTCTTCAATAGTAAGACTGAAGCAGATACTATAAGTTGAGTATCAATATCCTGAAGATGTTTAATTCTTTTCAGTTATTTCAGTTAATGTCAGTCTTTTCATTGTTTTTACACATATTTGACTTCTCTGCCTGTCAAAGGGTCCAGTTGTGATGGAAGATTTATGCTGATTTGTTAATGATGTGAATGTTATTTTATTTTGTTTCTCCTAATAATATGATCATCCAGTTAAATCTGTGTCATTGGCTGAAGATATGGGTCGTACAGCTTTGTGTTTTTGGACATCACTTCTGGCAGGAAGCAGATAGTGCTGAATATTGCCCACACAGTATAAGTCCATTTTTTTGTTAAAACCAGAGACCAGAGACTGTGCATTACTGATAAAAATGTAAGTCATGCATGTTCATGTCATACTGGTATTTTGAGACAAAAAGACAATGTTAGTTGATGTTTACAGTTGTTACTGGTACTAATGAGCAGGCACATTACTCCATGTGCTCTGTATCAGTTGAGTTTCACTTTCAAATGCTAGTATTTAGCATATTTCTTCTCTGGTTGTACTGTGTTTCATGTTGGCTGGGAGATGTATTTCATTTTTGTGTATTCATCCTTGAGTTTGTGTATACTTGATACATTTCTGGGAAGTTAAATTATCCATTTATTGGTTAGTTATCGGTTAGTTGTCGGTTAAGTATCGGTTAGTCATGACCACGGCATTCGTTTGTTTATACCTGGCCAATTCAGAGATTTGCCGCTAGATAGTGCCCAAGTATTGGTTATATTGATCTTACTATAGTATAGGGATTGCCATTGACAATATGTGAGGCATCTCTGTTTATTGTGCATGCTGTCATTCATGAATGACATTGATATTTAAAGCAATATCTATATTTGTGTATGAGAGCACAGATTGGTGACAGATCTGATCTCACAGCCTTATATAAAACACTAGGCCATGTATTATCTACTCCACAATGATGTAACATCAATATTCATAGCTTTTGAACTCATATGTTCCTCATCACATGGTCAGCCACAATGGTTGCTGTTCAGTTGCTCATATCAGTACCAGGGTAAAGCCTGAATGAATACTTTCTACCTGGACCGACGTTAGGAGCATCTCTGCTGGGGGTACTGCTACAAGTTAAAATCACTCTTGATGTCAGCTGGGTTCACAGTGTGTCAGTGGGCCAGCAACGAGCTGGGTGTCACCAGTCACCTATTTGAGGAGGTAAAATCAGTCAGTGCTGAGCTCTGGCTTGCTCATGAGAAGACAGACTCTCCTGAATCAACTCTAGGGCTTACCTGGCACGTACAAACAGACATCCTGGGCTTCAAGCATCGCCTAGTAAATTATGGTGTGCCAACCATGCAGAACATCTAGAGGGTCTTGGTCAGCCTTTGGGGTTCATTTTACCCTACACCACCTGAGCTAAGATGTTGGTAAGATGCCTGTGGGACGAACACAGAGGCTGGAATGATCCACTGTTACTTTCAGAACTCTTGCAACATTGGTCAGTTTAGAAGAAGAGTTACAGTTTCTACCCCAAGTTGTCCATCCCTGATCATACTTACCCAAAAATGCAGACCTGTCTAACATCCAGCGAAAGATGCATGTGTTCTGAGCAGACTTACAGCCCAGTAGCCTACCTGTGGACTATAGATGATCAAGGCAGAATCCACCTCTTATCTTTGATGGCCCGCTCTAGGGTTTCTCCTGAGTGTACGCACTCTATGCCCAGGCTGGAATTCTGTGCTGCTCTTACTGGTGCACAACTCTCCCAGGTCTTGCACAATGAAATCACACTAAGCATAGAAAAGATAGTTAGACTCCACAGTGGTATTGGCATGGCTGAAGTCTGAATCTTGCCATTTTAAGGTCTTTGTTGGCACCAGAGTAGCAGCAATTTAGGACCTTACAGATCTCCACACTTGGCAGTATGTCAGTTTAGCCAGGTGATGACATCACGCAACGTAAGATATTGCAAGAACTTGTGGAACCCAACGGGTGGAGTAAGCACAAGACTAATGTCTCTTCCTCTTCCCACACAAAACAGTTTCAGTCAGAGAAACTTAGCGAGGTAAAGCTAACCCAGCATAACCAAAAGCTAGCAAGCTAGACCACCTTTCTGTAGGTGCCTGTTGCCCGTTCATTCATTTATCCATTCACAAACATTGGAAAAAAAAAATGTCTTTTGAACATCATGGACTCTAGGATATTTGTTTCCTGAATAGAGGGAATGCATATTTAATGTACTGATGTTCATATCATGTACTTACAGTAAGATAAAATAAGATAAGATAATCCTTTATTAGTCCTACAATGGGGACATTCTCAGTGTTATAACAGTGAAGGAAGAGCAAGGCACTCAACAAAAGAAAGAAGTAACAAGAAGAGAATTTACAAGCAAGTAATTAACTTTGTTAATTCCATAACAAGGTTTATACAGTTTGCTACTTGTTACTTTATAGACAATATATATAATACTAAAAGTAAAAATTAAGATAAAAATATTAATTCTATCCTTCACTAAAATTAACAATATAAAGAATTCGAAATAAATAAAAGCAAAATATTTGAACTGTAAGACTATTTTACCTGAATTTCACATGGAGTATTGCACATGAGGTACTGATTTATATTACACATGGGATGGTGAGGAGTTAACAATATAAACATTATAAATAGAAAAGCAAAAATTCTTCACACTATAGAGGTATTTTAAAAATATTGCACATGTAGTATTGATTTTATTGCACACAGGAAATGGTGATGAATTCCACAGTTTCTGTAGGTGTGTGAGGTCTAATGGGGAGGAGGATTCTACTGGGAGCAGTGCTGGTTGTACAGTCTAACAGCAGCAGGAAGGAAGGACCTGCAATAGCGCTTCTTTACACACTTGGGGTGATTGCCTTGTTTTAGCTTGCACAAAAGTTCTCCACTGGAATGACCATCATTCTTCTGAAAACAGGCAATTTAAATAAGGGGAAAACATGTGCGCATAATCAAAAGTCCAGTGAAGCTGAGCTTGGATAGTTTGATCAGTAGGAGTCCTAAGTCATATTAAGCAGTGAGGGGTTCTGGGAATTGTAGTTTGAGGCGGCTGTAGTTTCAGCCATGCCAGAGGAAGGTGTGACTGTATTACAGCCTCACTAAAAGGGAGAGCCAGAAGGTAACAAAGACAGCTCCCTGAGATGTCTGTGCCCCTCCACTTCACTGTCAACAAATTTGAGTAATTGTAATTTTACTGTACTCACTCAAATTTTACAGTACTGTAGAATTTACAATATAGTACAGTAAAATGTTTTAATAAATTATAGTATCTCTTTTTTGAAGTATGGGAGCTAATGTCCATTTTTAACAATTTATGACTTAGAAATAACATTTGTGTGTATTTTCTAAAGCAGTTGTTATTAGGATGGAACAAATTGCATTTTAGTTACTGTCAGTAAAAAAAAGATCTGTTAAATGTATTTTTATTTACACAGTATTTTCTGTGTCATTCATAAACATTTGTAAATTTCTCCTTTAACCATCATGTGGATAAATTGGATGGTTTTAGGCCATTTCTACTAGTTACATAAACTTAAATTTGACTAACATTGTTGCAAGCTGTCAGATGCCTTCTACCAGTGCACTTTGATCTTCAGCTAATTTTACCTGCTTTTAAATATTCTGTTACTATACAAATACCAATATTATATTGAAGTGTGTGATATAAAGAGTGTATGTTTACAGAACCATGTTGTAAGAAATGGGACAGGACATTGAGCTCTTGTGTATGTCCTATGAGTTAGTCATGGTAGGCAGTAGCAAAAGCACACATTTGTACCAAAGTGATTAATCTTTATTAATATAATTAATATCTATTAACATCTTATTACATTGTTCTCTCTGTAGGTTAAAGAATTGTAATATCATAGATGAAGGCTGTGCTGCTCTGACTTCAGCTCTGAAATCAAACCCCTCACACCTCAGAGAGCTGACTCTGTCTGAGAATAAACTAGGAGATTCAGGAGTGAAGCTGCTCTCTGCTGTACTGGAGAATCCTCTCTGTAAACTGGAGACACTGTGGTAAGATCATCCCTCTGAGAGTCACACATGACCTGGTCCTCAGTAACACGTTCTCTAATAGTAAGACTGAAGCAGATACTATAAGTTGAGAATCAGTACAAGAGTATCAATGGATGTTAATGCTGCATAATAGAATTGAATCGAGGGTAAAGAGTAAAAGCCCTCTGCCTCAGTTCTTGCCTTACTCTCCACCTACAATACATCTATATTCTCACCTCATATCTCTTAGCCTCTTTTGTCTCTCTCCAGTCTTTTAGGTGCCCACTATAAAAAATACAAGTTGACATTTGAACATAAATGCAGACCTAACATCACCCTTACTCTCCAAGTATTTAATATTTGGAAGTGTATCATGTTGGCTATTAGAAAGTGGAATATAAAGGCAACAATATATGTATGTATAAATATGCATATGCAAAAAGCCAAATACTTTATGCGTCCTCAAAATAATACCTAATGTCAAAATGTGTGCTAAGCACATTAGAAAGCACCATTACTTATAGAAAATCTCTAGCTTAATATGACATGAATATGACATTTAAACTCCTGTTTCTGCTCTGGGCACAACCAAGATTTTTAAAACCATGGGGAGGGGTGACAAAATATATTCATAAATATTTATTATATCTGTATTAGTAAAGGCCAATTTATAATCCAGACGACAAGTGTTGCTAGACAAAAAATGACATAGATAAGACAAAATTTGTCTCTGCTAGGGTGTTGCAGACCTTGTCGCATACATCAAAAAATTTGAAAGGCACAGATGTTGTTGCGCCCTCTGATTGGATAGAAACTCAAAGTTCTACGTTCTGGACTGTTGCCATGGTCAAAGTGTGCAGCTGTGTTTACTTTCTTGCTGCTCCACTACTTTCAGAAATGGAACATGTTGCCAGCTATTTGACTAGGATCAATATACATTTAAGACAATTTGTTTTCATTTTCAAACCCTTTTCTGTGACTGCAATTACTTTAAAAAGTAGTCCAAACAGAAAATGCACCCCGCAACAGTGTAATTTCCCCCCAAACTGCACTTTCAGACTAACCAAAAATTTTGGAAAAACCGCCAATCTTGCAAAACTGCGTGATGGAGAAACTGCTTCAGTGGGAAGTGGTTAAATTACACTACTCCTGATGCCGTGATGGAGCTACCACTGCATAGAGTGGACTGTAACCCTGCTCTCAGTCAGAAAACTAGAGGCAGAGGAGTATGTTTCTACTTTAACCAAAGATGGTGCAGGGACATAAATGTTCTGACCAGAACATACTCTCCTGAAAGGGACACTCTTATCATCAGTTGACATCTGTTTTGTTGTTGCTAGGTTCTGTACTGCTGCCTTTTGTACAAGCGGTAGAATATGGATAGTTTTCTCCAGTAAAAAGAGCATTACAGTGATCAACTCTGCTGTAGCAAATGCACATCCAGGTCTCCTACTTCAGGTTAGGACTACAAAGTTATGAGATTCTCTTAAAGCATTTTTCTCTGAGTTTTAGTACCAAGGATCAGTATTTCAGATTTTTTTTCTTGATTTAGTTGTAGAATATTTTGTGACATCCACTGAGAAATATCTGACACAAAGCTGGTAATCCTGTCAATGGTGTCTTGATTAACAGAAGGAATAGAAATGTATAACTGTGTGTCATTAGCATAGCTGTCATGTTTCCTAATGACATCATCTAGAAGCAACATATACAAAGAAAAAAGCAAAGGCCCTAAAACTGAACTGAGTGGGACTCCAAAGGAAATGCAAATTTTTCTGATGAACGATTGCCCAGTGAAACCATATATTATTTAAATATGTTTGTTCAATATGATTCTAAAGCTTAAGAGGCCTACCTAGTATACAATACAATACATTAGAATCTTGTGTTCAATGGCATCAAAAGCTGCTCTAACATCCCATAAGACCAAAATAGAAGGCTTTTGTGCATCAGTGCTGAGTCAGAGGTCATTCACAACATGGACCAATGCTATTTCAGTACTATAATTATGAAGACAACCTGATTAAAACTTCTCATATAACCTGTTTGATATTAAATACACATTTAATTGTGTAAAAAGTACTCTATGATTTCTCTAAGATTTATTTTTTTAAATCAGTCTATTTTTGGTCTGTTATTAGTTTAATGGAAAAAGGGCAAGTGTTTATAAGTGGGGCTTCCTCACTAATTTGACAGATTATATTTAAAATGTTTATATGCAATGTTGCAGGTGCACAGTGGTTTGATAAATGAAATGGGTGGTTCAGTTTTGTGATGCGCATGCAGCAGGTGCAAACAATAAATTTGTGAATCAGTATTCTCCATTATGTCATGCAATCAGGACCACTCGTAGGTGTGTATGTGCGATTTCACCATGGATCTCAAAGCAGACAGCAAACATCAAATTTTGTGTCAAAGTCAACTACAGTTTGTCTGACAGTTGCCTGACTTGAACGCCATAGGAAATCTTTGGTGGGATTTGAAAAAGGTGGTTGCAGCACGCCAACCCAAGAATATTAGTGAACTTGAAGCCATTGCCCATTAGGAATAGGCTGATTCCCCAGGAATGCTGTCAGAAGATGGTATCTTGCTATGCATCATGTCTGTAACAGATCATAAAAGCAAAAGGTACTCTACCAAGTATGGAAGACACTTACTATGAAGGGGTTGAATAATTGTGAGACTGCAGTAGTAAATGTCCTGAAACAACCCATAAATTTTGTCGTTCTCATGTTTGTTCATTAGTAAAGAAGCATAACACTTTAATCATTACAAATAATTACTATATTTGTTCTTGCATAGTTACAGGTTCCTAAGCAACTGTATTGTGTTAATGATTTCTGAAACAAAACCTTCAGTAAAAGTTCTGTAAATTAGAGAAAAGTGGAGAGTCTTTCTGTAATTATCATTCTAAACTGTGGAACTTGTCGCTCATCACTTTTAAACTGTAAACAAAGTTATCTTTTTAACTTTTCATCAAACTCCTAATGCAATTAATTGTATTTATCTTTTCATTTTACTCTGTTTATTTCACTGCATTTTTCTTTGAGTTTCATTGTTATATTTATTATTATTTCTTCTTTTCTAACCTTACTATTTTAATGTAAATTAGTTTAAGCTGCTGCATGTGTGAAAGTGCTATATAAATAAGGCAGCAGCAATAAGTGGGTAATAATATAGTAATTCTATGGTAAGAAGTTGTCCTAATCTAAAAATTGCATGCTAATTTTCTAGTTGTTACTAAATAATAAGCTACTGATTGAAAGGGTAAATAAAATGGAAAAAAAAAATCAAATAATAGGTGATAGTAAAAAGGAAACATAAAGGCAATGATCTCTAATTATCTGCAAATAAAATGGATATTTTTAGATATTTTTACTGTTACATTAAAAGTGAGTGAGAATTACTATATTACATATTCCTAAATCAAATCACCTCAACTCGTAAAGGTTATAATATAAGGATTATCACCCCAAAAACAGTGAAACAGGTCTGCTTAAGTGATGTGGTCTTAGTGCTGTGAAATACTAATACTTTTACTCTCTTACACATTTACAATATATTATTCTATATTACTCTGAAAAAACACTGTCCTTATAAAACATTATCATTCTTTAGATTAACTTATATTATTAATAATTACTAATAACTACTAAACTATTAATAACTAATAACTTTTACTTTTTTATTACAATATCGCCTTCATTAAAGACCTGTAAATGTTCTACTAATAAAGCTGTATTTTATGACTGTAGTCACACATTGTTGATGAAATTCTGTGTGTTGTGAACTGAAAGAGTGAAGAGTGTGTCATTGTCCTCTCTGTAGGTTGAGGTATTGTAATATCACAGATGAAGGATGTGCTGCTCTGACTTCAGCTCTGAAATCAAACTCTTCACATTTGAGAAAGGTGCATCTGTCTAAGAATAAACTAGGAGATTCAGGAGTGAAGCTGCTCTCTGCTGTACTGGAGAATCCTCTCTGTAAACTGGAGACACTGAGGTAAGATCATGTCTCAGTGACACATGACCTGTTCCTCAGTAAGACATGTTTTCTAATCATGAATATTCTATAATCTCTACTCGAGTATGTATGTTCAGAATCCTGAGGATGTTTGTTTCAGACTTTTTATTCTCTTATTATTATGTTTGTTGTCCTTGTTTTCTGTCTTTGTATTTGAATTTCCTGAGTTTTTACTTTGCCATATTGGAACTGTTACATATGATTAAATCATTCTATATCATTATTCAATGTAATTGTACATTTCAGTTTTAAATCAATTTTGTAAAGACTTTGTTTATCTAATAAATGTTGTTAGAAAGTTAAATTTAAAGTTTGAAAACACCTACTCATAAAACATTTTTTCATTTTTTAGTTACAATAAAAACATTGTAAGTAAACAGAAAACAAAATTGATTTATAGAGCACTTTCATACATGCAGCAGCTTAAAAAAATAAAAACTTAAAATCCTAACTATTTATATTTGCCACATATTTTAAATAGAAACTATGATCTCAGTGAGTTATAAAATATTTAACAATGACCCAAATATAAATGTGAAATAAATTCTGAAAGTGAACAGTAGTGAGTTCACAAGATAATTTTCTGGCCCTTACTGCACAATACTTTCAATCTTAATGTTATGCTATTTAAAATAAAATGTGAGCATTGATTGAATACTAAATGAGGACAGCAGTGACCTGTTTTACTCACAATTTAAGTTTTCATATGATTGACTCATCAGTGGCTTTTTTCTATTACTATTACTAACTGTGGAACTCACCACTTTTAACCTGGGCACAATATTATTATTATTATTATTATTTTTATTATTATTTAGAACTGTGTTTTATGAATGATGTCACACTTTGTGAAGTTGTGTGTTGAAGTTCTTGTTAACAGATCTGTGTGTTCTGAAATGAGAGTGAAGGGTGTGTCATTGATCTCTGCAGGTTGTGGAATTGTAATATCACAAATGAAGGTTGTGCTGCCCTGACTTCAGCTCTGAAATCAAACCCCTCATATCTGAGAGATCTAATACTGTCTATGAATAATCTAGGAAATTCAGGAGTAAAGCTGCTCTCTGCTGGACTGGAGAATCCTCTCTGTAAACTGGAGACTCTGAGGTAAGATCATCTCACACATGACCTTGTCCTCTGTAAAACATGTTATCTACTGAATATTCTCTAATCTCTATTTGAGTCTGTAGATTCAGAATCATTATTTGACATTTGTTTCAGTTCTTCAAAGACTTTTAATTCTCTCATCGTTCTGTTTGTTGTGTTTGTTTTCTATTTGAAATTTTCTTTACCGAATTGGAACTGTAACAGAAGATTAAAATACTTTTTTGTGTTTAATTAATTTTGTAAAGATATTTCATTTGGAAGTATTGTTAGAGAGTACCAGTAAAAAGTTTGGACATGCTTACTCATATATATATATACATATATATATATATACATATATATATATATATATATATATATATATATTTCACTATGTTTTTGCTTCCACGGTCTAGAACAATGAAAAAAACATCAAATCCACGCTATTTATGCTTGCCAGATATTTCAAATGCAAATCATGATATTAGTGAGTCATAAATCATTTAATAATGACCCAAATTGAAATTGAACAGTCATAATATCAAAACATTTCTAGCCTTTACTGGACAAAACTGCCAGGACTTGCCACGTTTAACCTGGGCACAATTTTATCTTTCTAGCTCTTTAAATTTCTAATGCAACTCATCATGTTTATCATTTCATTCATTTGCTGCATGTATGAAACATGCTTTACAAATAAAGTTGTTTTATGACTGTAGTCACACCTTAATATGAAGTTCCTGCTTAACTGATCTGTGAATTCATAACTAAGGGAGTTAAGAGTCTGTTATTGTACTTTCTGCAGGTTGTTTAAGTGTAATATCACATATGAAGGCTCTGCTGCTCTGACTTCAGCTATGAAATCAAACCCCTCACAACTTAGAGAGCTAGATTTGTCTGATAATAAACTGGGAGATTCAGGAGTCAAGCTGCTCTCTGCTGTACTGGAGAATCCTCTCTGTAAACTGGAGACACTGTGGTAAGATCTTCTCTCTGAGAGTCACACATGAACTGATCCTTAGTAAGACGTTTTCTCATGGTTTGGCATAACTGGTATATTTACTTTACAATATATAATTCCTATGTTTGTTCATTAGTATGAGAATGTGCGGTTCAGTTCTTCAGAGACTTTTCATTCTCTCTTCATGCTGTTTGTTGTGTTTGTTTTCTGTATTCATATTTCATTTTCCTGTTTGAATGCTAAACAAAGACAGCAGCGACCTGTTTTTCTTCATTAGCCAATCAGAGTGCAGACTGTATTTCAAACACTAGAAGGGTGGCAGTGCAGTGGCAGATTCTCAACACAGTGATGTCTGAGCAGCACTGCAATATGAGTTTATGTCAAGACTAAGAAATGATCTACATCATTAATTCATGGACTCAAGAGCAAGACTAAACTCAAATACAAAAACACTAGTCTGAGGATGTGTTTGAAAGTAGCAATAGAATAACTTTTATATAACCTAATACAGCACTTATACATAGCAACCTATTTACATTTTTGAAGTTATGAAACATGAAAGGTATCTTCATTGGTAAAATATTCAAACACATAAATAACCAGAATAAAGTATTGTAGTGTCCTTCAGAATGACTGACAATATTTTATTGAAAGCCATAATATACACAAAGGTCATGATAAAATGTCATTATTATTTATTAGTTTATTTTCAAAATAAGTAAAGAAATGGAAAAAATGTAGAGTGTGATCAGCCTAATATCAGCTACTGCTCACTGACTCAAATCTTCTCAACAGACACATGCACTTTTTAGCATTGTACGCTGTTTACATCCACACCAGACTCAGACATTGTTCTCTCTGTAGGTTATGTTACTGTAATATCACAGACGAAGGCTGTGCTGCTCTGACTGCAGCTCTGAAAGCAAACCCCTCACACCTGAGAGACCTGTATTTGTCTGGAAATGAACAGACAAAGACAGGACATGAGCTGCTGTTTGATCTTCAGCAAGATAAGCATTCCAGACTATAAGATCTAATGTGAGTAACAATGATCTTGGATAAATGTGTACACACACACACACACACACACACTGTGAGCTGCTTTCCCAAACAGGGATTAAATTTGATCTCTGACTAAATTAAAAGGCCAAAAGTAATTCATAGTTCAAAATCTCTGATTAAGCTTGAGAATTGAACTTAATGGTTAAAAATACACATAATAATTTTATGCTTTATGTTGTCAAGTGCCAATGTGGCAGTACAACTTTCTGTAAGCTAAGGTAGCTAGCTGTCATACTTTAGTCATCAAGATGTAGACTAACATTTTTACCTTTGA
The DNA here is from genome assembly GCF_904425465.1 of Colossoma macropomum. Taxonomy (NCBI): domain Eukaryota; kingdom Metazoa; phylum Chordata; class Actinopteri; order Characiformes; family Serrasalmidae; genus Colossoma; species Colossoma macropomum. Next base: position 49,616,075 of record NW_023494787.1, read on the forward strand.
GATGACAACTGCCCATTACTTGAAACAATGCTAACTTGGTAGCTAATGTGGCAAACATTAGCAGTATACAAACAACTTTATTAGCTAGCTATATTGCTCTTGTCTTGAAACTAAATTGAGGCTTTCCTAGTGCCATATTTAGCATGCTAGCTACTGTGAATAACTGCATTGCTAGCATTATATTTAGCTTATAATATGTAAGTTAACCATAGTTTGTTTAAAGAAAATCTATACTTTTAAAATGGCTGTAAGAACTGAAGAGGTAGGTATCTCAAGGTGGATTGTGCTTGTCATTAGCTGCCTCACAAGCTAGCAACCCTTATCTTTATTTTTGCTTTGCTTTAAGAGGCACAGATGCTTCTCAGTCATCATCAGAATGTTGTTTTTAAGAGTTACAATATATTATTTTATATTTATGATGGAAGTTAGTCAAAATATGTATATACCTAAAACAGCATTATCTCGGTAGCTAACGTGGCCCAAGTTAGCAATATACAAAAATTTTTAGCAATTCTTATCTAACGTTATTGGCTAACTCATGTTGCAAGCAAAACCCTAAACTGAAGCTTTCATAATGTTAATGTTAGCATTCTAGGTAAATTAGTAGTAGCACGTAGCGTTAGCTGTCACTAGTTAACTGCTAACACTACGTGCTGACTGCATGATTACTTTGACATGGCTTAACTCATGCCTTTGAAATGTGAGCCATCATTAACTTTGTTGAGCCATGAGTTAATTGCTTTACTCAATCACTTTTCTTTAAAAAGTGGTTGACTATCTCTCCAAGAATTTGTTGATTGGGGCCTCGCCAAACACCACACAACTCTTAGATTTGATGCACAATACTGAGTCAGTTGTTGAAGTGGAGAATGGTATGAGTGCTGTTTTGTCATTACTGTTTTATGCAGGTACACAATATGAATTATTATGTCAAATCACTTTCACATCAAATTACCTTTATTGTCACATCACATTTACACAGGTGCAAAGATAAGTGAAAATTTTAGAGTAGTAACAGACAAACACAAAAAACTAAAAGAAGTGAAGGGAGCTTGCAACATGGCATCCATACTCAGTGCCATCTTGGAATCATGTCAACTTGACGTTGGTTTACTGATCACTAGGCTGGGACAATGACACATTTGCTATCTTGCTGCTGCTACATCTGCTACCACTGTCTGCACAAGGCTGAAAGAGGCAAGGAAAAATGTCTGCATTTCAAGGAGTAGATCAGGTCAACAAATTTCAAAAGATTTGTTGAGCAATTGTCTGAAATATATATTTTATCACCTCAATATCATGCACAGCATGAGGTGACCTGATGTATCATAAGAGGTTAGTCACTAAATACTTATATTGAATCTCCTATGTAGGAACCAGTGTGCAGCAGCATCTAGATAGCATCGCCCAAAGCAGTCAGCCCTACCTTCTTGCCCTGGGATCCACAAAGAGCAGTATTCGCTTCTACTTCATTGTGATGACAAGCATGCGTTTCCATGCAAGGCAACGGGTTGGAGTGGGAGCTTTTGATGAACCCTTTAAGGCCCATTTCGTCTTTGGTACATTGTACAGCTCTTGCCTGAACAACATTTTCACTTTTGTACAAACAACCATCTACAACATTGACATGGGATAAACAAAGGAGACTCCCAGAGTTGCAGGGCTATGAGTGCATGGCCTCTCCTGGTGCATGAGGTGTTGTCTTTGCAAAAGTGACCTTGGAAGTCCAAACAGCCTCATCAAGCAACTTAAGGTAATTCCTGGACTCTGTAGGGAGGACACTTCATCTTAAATGTGGTCATGTGAGATGTTCATGTTCTTTTTGTAGTTTTTCTGGCTTTAGAAAGTATCTTAACAAGTGCCATGCAAGCAGTTCACTGGATTCTGTAGATGGTGATTTTTTAAATCCACAGCAACTGAGAACTTCTTAGTTGATGTGATACTCATATGTTGGAAGGGGTGGCCCAGTGTGAATTGAAGTTATTATTTGATTATTTGAAGGAAAACCATAAAAAATCAGGAGATTTGCATGTAAAAATACAAAGTTTTAATCATGGATTCATGGAGAGAAACAACAGGCCAGTGACTGTGAATGTATGTGAAGAATCTAATGATCCGAGACTGAATGCAGTTCAGTCATGGTGCCTACTGAGAAAAGTTCCCCTTACCTTTGGAGATTTGGTAACTACTGATTAACACTGGGATCTGCTTCTTTTATTACTTAAGATACATTATATTCTCTCCCATGTTATCTCAAGGTTTGTGTGTTTATTTAAAACATTTGATTGTGGAGCAACATTTTCTTATCTATTCTCATCCCCGCTGCATCCAGAAAATTGGACTTGTACTTCATAGTTGATATATGCAGTATGAAGACAAAAATAATTATTAAAAAAAAAACAACAATCAAAATCATTTTAAAATATTACAAAACACTGGCAAAAAATACATCAGAGTGAGCAATCTTCAACTACTTATCTGCTTAGACACTGGTCTAGGGAAAGTGGTGTAATGTGGCAGAATGACTCAGATGCCTGTGGGTAAAAAGGCAAAAAAGAGGCTTTACAGTTTGAATTAGAATCCAGAGTCACAGTCCATACACAGGCATAGCTCAAATCCAAAAAGTCAAGTCAAATTTATTTATATAGCACTTTTTACAACTGATGTTGTCACAAAGCAGCTTCACAGAAATCCATTAAAGACAAAGTTTTAACATGAAATGTAAATCCTCCAGGTGAGCAAGCCAGGGGCGACAGTGGCAAGGAAAAACTCCCTCAGAGTTGGGGAAGAAACCTTGGGAGGAACCAAGGCTCACAAGGGGGGACCCATCGTCCTCTGGTCAAACTACCTACAAAATTATTATACTACTAATATTAATAGTAGTAATTAGTAGTAGTAATAGTTAGGAGTCCATGAAAACTTCAGTGTAGTGAGAACCAAAAGGACACCCTGAAACAATTTGGCATCCCTCTGCTCCACCGTCCACAAACCTGAGTGATCCCATGCGAGCGGCGGGACAACAGCACCAGCGTCTCAGTTTACTATAATTCCCTGTGTCCATGGACCCCTGGATCTGCTGCCTTTATCTAAGGGGGAACATTAACTACCAAAAGTTAAACTAAACAAGTGAGTTTTCAGCCTAGATTTGAATATTGCGACTGAGTCTGAGTCCCGAACATTTTCTGGAAGATCATTCCAGAGTTTGGGGGCTTTATAAGAAAAGGCTCTTCCCCCAGCTGAAACCTTCTGAATTCTTGGAACTATTAAAAAGCCAGCACTCTGTGATCTGAGTAATCGTGGTGGCTCGTAATGGGAAATAAGGTCTTGCAGGTACTCAGGAGCGAGCCCATGTAGGGCTTTATATGTCAATAAAAGAATTTTGTAATCAATACGGAATTTAACATGCAGCCAATAAAGTGATGATAGAACTGGACTGATATGATCAAATTTTCTAGTTTTAGTGAGAACCCTGGCTGCAGCATTTTGAACTAGTTGAAGTTTACTTAAATTCCTGCTGGTGCATCCTGATGGTGTAGTGCATTACGATAGTCTAGCCTTGAAGTAATAAAGGCATGTACTGATGTTTCTGCATCATGCAGCGATAAGGCATTTCTTATTTTGGCGATGTTGCAAAGATGTAAAAAAGCTGTCCTAGTGATACTGCCTATGTGTTGATCGAATGATAAATCTGGATCAATTATGATGCCAAGATTTTTTGCTGCTGAACCAGGTATAACTGGAAAGTCAGCGAGATTTAAAATTTATTTCTTGCCACTTTTGGACCCAGAAGGAGAACCTCTGTTTTGTTACTGTTTAGAAAGAGGAAGTTACGCAACATCCAGCCTTTCACATCTTTTACACAGTCCTCTATTTTCTTTAACCTGTATTTGTCATCAGACTTGGCTGATATGTACAATTGCGTATCGTCTGCGTAACAGTGAAAGTTAATGCCATGGTTATAACTGTGCCTAACGATAACATGTATAATGTAAATAATAATGGTCCTAAAATAGAGCCTTGCGGAATTCCAAATCTTACTTTTGAATAATTGGAAGATAAGTCATTTACCTTTACGAACTGATAACGTTAACAGGGATATGCAGCCTTGATCAGAGGCAAGAAGAAGATCATTTATTATCTTAACTAGAGCTGTCTCAGTGCTGTGATGTGGCCTGAATCCAGATTGGAATTTTTCATATATTTGGTTCTTATGTAGATATGAACTAAGTTGTTGGGCTACAGCTTTTTCTAAGATCTTAGATATAAATTATAGGTTAGAAATAGGCCTGTAATTAGACAATACGCTAGCATCAAGGTTTGGTTTCTTGAATTGCATCAAGTGTGCTGGTTGTACAATTTGCAGAGGAGATAATCTTCTCTAGTTCTAGCTGTGGGAGTGGGTAGAAAGTTTCCAGCCTCGTTATGTTTTATATCAGCCACATCAGATGACAGCCAAGTTGGATTTAATACTGTGGGTTGAATTTGTTGTCTAATACTTTCGATTTTATTATTAAAAAAGTCCATAAAAACTTCACTGGTGAGAGTCGCCGGAATTTGTGGTTCAGTACCTGCCTGATTTTTTGTAATTCTGGAAATCACACTAAACAGTACTCTAGGATTATATTTATTATTCTCGATCAGCGAGGCCAGATATGCTTAGTGAGCTTTAGTGAGAGCATTTCTATACTCTATAAGGCTTTCCTTCCAGGCAAAGTGGAACATTTCCAGCTTGGTTGATTGCCATTTCTGCTCTAGTTTGTTTTAAGGTACAGGTTTTATCATTGTACCCTGGGGCGAGCCTTTTCTGTCTTATCCTTTTTATTTTAAGTGGCGCCACGTTTTCTAAAGTAGATCGAAAGGTGTGTTCTAAATAGTCGGTTAGTACATCTAGCTCCATTGGGTCTGATGGAGTGGAGACTAGGGTTGTTAGTTCTGGGAGGTTTTCTATGAATTATAGGGCGGTAAATTGTTTTATTGAGTGCTTTCTAGAATAGTGAGGAGACGTACATATATTATGGCTAAGACGTAGCTCATAAGAAATTAGGTAATGGTTAGGTAATTAGGTAATGAGTCATTCTATGGAAAAAAGACAGCCAGCACAAAAAGACAAACATAACAAACAGCAAACAGGGTCAGGCAAAAAAGGCAAAGTCAAAAAACAGGAAAAATGGTTAGAAAGCACAGCAATATAAAGACACTCAGTAGCACTAAGAAAAGATGCAGTACCCCACAAAGACTAACTCTAAGCCCGGGCTTTATACTAACGCCAGATGAAACACATCAATACTCAGGAGACTGTGAACAATGTTTGGAGCGAGCAGAGAGGTTAGGAGTCACATGATCTCCCAGAAGGTTCTGGGAGATAGAGTCCAAGTAGTTCTCAGAGCTGGAGGGTTGCATGACAAGTGGTTGGTTTACTGCCCACATCTGGTTATCTGTGGCAAAAAATCTGAAATGCCTCTGTTCTATCATATTGATTCTGTTCTGATAATACATGGAAGAGTCTTGCTGGTCACTGTGCCTTTAGCTACTGTAGCTTTTCAAGAACATTTCCATGCAAATGAAGTGACCAGGTCAAAACATGGTTTTGTTTTCTTTCATGTCGACAACTTGCATTATGATAGGCCTTTTGACATACAAATGTCATATGGAATGAATGACACAGCTCTATTTGTCGTTCCATATTGCTTTCTCTGGTGAAAACATATTTTGTCTTTTTGATATTGATGTATTGATCTGACCATTATAGTTAAGGTGAGCATGGGCAGCAGGATTGTTCATGTTTTGTTCATGTTTTTGTTGAATGTTGTTATTTTACAATAAATGCTGTAATTTTATGAAGAAGAGAAACAACTGCATCAGGGTTAAATACGATTACACATTAAAGTGTCCATTTTTAGCAACTTTGTTACATTAACTCTCAGAAGTGTGATTATATTACTATGCAGAATGTGATTAAACCACAGTGTTAAATATTTTGGTTTGTGTATCTTTTCATCATTTGATTTTGATTTAAAAACAGTATTGAAAAACTGTAAAATGAGTCATTTTTCATTTTGTTATTGTTAGTGGGAAAGTCAAAAAATAACTTTGTTTCACAAACAAATCATAAAAAAGTAATAACAATGGATTAAAAGATCGTATTTTATTTATCCAAAAAAAAAAAAAAAATTCTATTACCTTAACTGGAAATAAATGTGCAGAGGTTGCAGACGTGCAGAAATCAGGCCTGTTGTTCTTGCATATTCATAGATTATAGGCTCTTACGTTTTGTATAGGTGTTTCTATATTTGACGTGCATAGCTTTTCTCTATCTGCAAAACAATGAACAATATGGGCAAGAAACTGGACTCCTGCCATATAACAGGAGGCTTTGTGCTTGCCAAATCAGCTGCTGAAGTTAAGAAGTATTTTGGTAGTGTTGTACAGAATCCTGACTCCCCCTCGCATTCATGGGCCTCAGGCAGGCATATGCACACTAGATTACACTTGCAATTTCAGGGTTTTCTGTGTGTAAATAGCTGTTAATCTTTACTTTTCCTTCACAGCAAACAGCACAACAAGACCTAAAGCCAAACACACACAGCAATAGATTAATTTAATATAATGAACACGTTGTTTGTTGGTGCAGCAATCAGAAGACTGAACGTGTTTGTCAGAATGATACATACTGTAGCGTCCTGGTGAAGAAGGAGACACAGGAGAGGCCATGATTGGGCTTCATGAACGGCTCTTCTTTATTAACACCAGCAGAAAAGGCACATACAGAGCAGCCCATTAGCAGGGAAGAACGCTAAACCACAACAATGTTCCTTTTCATGGGGGGCACAGCTTTGCATAACATGCCTCTAAAACTCTTTTCCCAAAACTGGAGCCAGTGACAGCAACCACATTATTATAAGAATGCTATGAACACAGCTCACAGTTTTAATGATCAACTCTGGAGCAATAACACACTTGCTATAACCAAATTCACAGCTGACAACATAACATTACAGTATTATTTTCTCTCCTTGTTACTTGGCACTGTGACTTTAATTTCTCTTTCTTTTAGTAATAGAGAATTTTAAAATTCGGATAAATAAAATACAGCCCTTTATTCTACTTTTGTTTGTTTGTAAAAATTATTATTAAAAATAAGCAACAGAACTCACAAACATAACCTGTATTATGTGTGGGTGCTTTTGTTTATTTTTATAGTTTACAGTAAATCACACTCTTACACAATTTGTTTTATTTGATTTTTGGCATGACATGCCAAAAGTCATGGGACAGCAGTATGTAAATTGATTATGAAGTTGTGTTACCTGAGGGGACAGGTTTGGAACACCCACACCTGTATAAGTTCTGAGGTTTTATCTTGTGAGTGGCCAGCATGTTCATAGCAAGGCGACGTGAATTATCAGAGTTCAAACGAGGCATGATAGTGGGTGCCAGACGGATGGGACATTTCAGAAGTTGTGCAGATATTTAACATTCCTCGATCTACAGGGTCACATGTGTACCGGGAATATGTCATAGAAGGCATTACCGCCTACAGTGGTGATGTAACGAAGATTCAGGAGACCAGAGTCTGCAGGAATGATTAGTTTTATTCTAATAGTGCTCTGTCCATCTCTGCCACCAACACCCATTCAGAAGATCAGTCTTTGGACCCAGAGCTTTATACACCCCACCCCCATTAGAGTCATACAGAACAGAGTGGGAAAGTTGAATCCTGTCATAAATACTTTACTGTTGAAAAAAGAACAGATTTGATGCCGTAAACTGTCGTAAAGTGTTCTGTCCCAGGAAGGACAAATCCTCCTTAGGGGGTGTCGTAAAATGCAATTTGCTGTTATTGTTTAAATCATGAGAACAGAACATAGTTGCCTTCCCAAAATAACTTTTCAACATTAACATGCTTACCAATGAATGAGAACTAAAACAAAGAAAAAAGAACAGAAATCTAGAAAATAAAACAGTTCCTAATGGTGGACAGTGCAGTGCCCCCCCATGGGTGCTTAATGCTCCTGGCCGGTGGAGTCCGGATAGAATTGTCCATACAAACAAACCACCGACAGAAATCACATCCACATTCAATGCAGGAGGCTCCACATGCATATCCCCCAGGTCAGTGCTGCGTTCTTTAGCTTCAAAGGGATATGGAAACAGAAGACCCACTAGAGCGCCTCTGTGTACACCACGACACTGGACACAGCGCCTCACCTGGGCTTGTGATGTTGCTAACTGGACCTAGAGGACTGGCAACATGTGGCGTGGTCCAATGAGTCATGGTACCGATTGTTTCGGGCTGATGGTAGGGTTCATGTGTGGCGCAGACACCATGAAGCCATGGACCCCAGATGTAAACAAGGCCCTGTGCAGACTGGTGGTGGTTCCATACTGGTGTGGGGTGTGTTCTCATGACAAGGGTTGGGTCCACTGGTCCACCTAAACATGTTATTGACTGGTGACCACTATGTTTTACTGCTTGCTTTGCAACTCTTCATGGACTTCATGTACAATGATGTGATATTCCAGCCGGGTAATGCACCGTGCCATCAGGCTCAAGTTGTCCAGAATTGTTTTGGGCAATCATTCTGGAGAATTCTGTTGAATGGTGTGGCCTGCATGTTCGCCCCAATCAAGCATTTATGGGATGTGGTGGAGAGGTTCCTTCGCACCTGAGATCCTGCACCTACAAATGCCAGGGAGCTGTGAGTGGCTATGCAGACGGTAATGGCTCAACATCCTTCCAGATGTCCTTCATCCACTTGTAAAATCGAAGCCATGTCGAGTTGCTGCATTTCGCTGGGCTACAGGGGGTCCTAAATAATACTAGCCTGTTCCAAATAATAATCCTGTTCCATGACTTTTGGCACATTTTATGTGAAGCAGAAATACAAACTGCGAGGGAAAATGTGATATCACAGATATCACTGTGAGAGCAAATTTCACTACAAACTGGCAGCTGATCTGAAATTGTGAAGCGAGTGAATCAACATCTGGATCCAAACATCCAAACAGGCTCTTATTGGTTGTGTTTTACTAGCAGCTCCTCTGTCTCCTCAGTCTGCTGCAGATGCAGTGTTTACACACGTCTCTTCACCTTTTTCTCTCTTCTAGCTCTCTCACTGGCTGTTACTTGAATCAGTTACATCACTGACCATCTCCCACTACAGGGCTCGTGAATGTTTTGAGTCATAAAAATCAAACATGTCTGAAAATATTGGAGAGACTCTGATCACTCTGAAAGTTGATTGGGAGGCTAAAGAGTGACTTATGCTGATTGAGATCTCTACCTGGAAAATCACTTCAGACAATGAAAATTTGCTAAAAGTGGCAGATCTGGGTTAAAATTGGGCTAAAATCATATAGCGTAGGTCCAGCTTAAAAGCTTTCTGTAACACTGATGCATTTGACATTTAACATGCTAATTATTCTAATAATGATAGTGCTTTGTGTTTTTGTTTGTCTGAAAACATTGATATTACAATAAATATAAATAATATTGAAAAAGAATTCCATTGATTTTTAAACATTTCTGCATAATAAAATCATTAAGTTTTTAAACAGTCATTCAGAGTGGATTAACATGAAATGCAATGAGTCCGAATTGATACGTTATGTATGGGGTTTGATATAACATGTCACATTTCTTCCCCGTCTCATAAAAGAAATTTCATTTCACTACATATAAACTTGCAGTACAATATCAGTAGTGGAAAAAACAAAATTCTGTGGGTGTGTGCCTAGGAAAAGTCTCGCATCAGAATATACTACATCATGTAACTGGGTTCCAAATCCCAGCCCTTGGGTTCCCACATTATTCACATTTTTATTCTTTGTCTCATCTAGCACACCTAATTTAACAACTCATTACCCAATAAAGAATCCTCTCATGCGCTGGCTGAGGTGTGCTAGAGTAGGAAAAACATAAAACAATCAGAGCATTTGGGGGCCTGAGACTGATTTTGGAAACAATATACAATATACAGAGTAAAATGACTTTTTTACACTTACACTTTTCCCCTTTAATAATATTCAATGCTCTTGTGGGTCTTCAGCACTATCTTGTTGTACAGTAACACACTAACAAATGGGTAAGACTGTTTGTAGTAATAGGGTATAGAAAAAGCCTATGTATTCATTGGGAATCCTGCAAAATTATTATTAACATTAAGAAAACCTGTTCCAAAGGCTACATTGCACAACACTTTTTTTCAAAGATGAGGAACAATACTTAGAATTACTAGCAAAAGTGTAAACATTGGATTTCTGATACGATGTACCTCACAGATTAAAAACATTGCAACCCTAACATGAATGGCAGTGTACCTTACATCAGTGGTTCTCCTCTCTAGGTCCTGGAGGCCCCTTGTGATGCATGTTTTAGTGTTATACCTGCTCCAACACATCACATTCAACTAATTGCTGTATTAAAGCCCTTTCTGAGCAGGAAAACAGTAAAATGAGCAGGGCAAGGGGGTGGTTCTCTGACCAAGGCTGAGATAACGCTTATGACTTAATAGTGTATAATGGAAAGCTCACTTCTACACAGTTGAAGCCATCTGCTAACTGGAGGGGTGTTCCCAGAAAAAATCCTGATTGTCAAACAAATTAGATACTGAGTAAACTGCTCGAATATGCTTTACAGTCACAATGTGTGTGTGTGAAATAAAAGGCCCAGTATTCACCCTATATAAATATACCAACACAAAGTGTATCTGATGTAGCCACTGCCACAATCTAACTGAAGTATAATTACTCTGATTAAATGAACACTTTTCCATATATATAAATATGTATTCCAATATTGTTGTTGTCCTGCAGTGGCAACAGCTTCAACAGCAGGCTTTTTAAGGGGGTGGTTGTTTATGCAGCAGTGTTTTACAGGAATGACACTGTGTCCTTGTTTGATTTCTGTTTACTAAACACAAACACACTCAAAATCATACTCTGAAAACTATAGTCTAGATTTAGTGGCAGTTTATACTTTGTGGAGACATTTCTTCCTTTATGACCCATTTAAATAAAGCAGTAAAATGTGAAGATGCAGCAAAAACAAAAGTAAACTGAACAATGGTAAAATTGGCTGGGCAAAGACCATTCAGCATTAATATACAAGGAAAATCCAATGTACACTATGTTGCCAAAAGTATTCACTCACCCATCCAAATCATTGAATTCAGGTGTTTCAATCACTTCTGTGGCCACAGATGTATAAAACCAAGCACCTATGCATGCAAACTGCTTCTACAAACATTTGTGTTTGGTACCATGGTGGAATGCCAGCTGTGGAACAAGTCCAGTCGTGAAATTTCCTCTCTACTAAATATTCTACAGTCAACTGTCAGTGGTATTATAACAAAGTGAAAGCAATTGAGAACGACAGCATCTCAGCCACAAAGTGGTGCATAGTGCGCAGAGGTCGCCAACTTTCTACGGAGTCAATCGCTACAGACCTCCAAACTTCATGTGGCCTTCAGATTAGCTCAAGATCAGTGTAGAGAGCTTCATGGAATGGGTTTCCATGGCTGAGCAGCTGCATCCTTACATCACCAAGCGCCATGCAAAGCATCGAATGCAGTGGTGTAAAGCACCACCACTGGACTGTAGAGCAGTGGAGACGTGTTCTCTGGAGTGACCAATTATGCATCTCCGTCTGGCAATCCAATGAATGAGTCTGGGTTTGGTGGTTGCCAGGAGAACGGTACTTGTCTGACTGCATTGTGCCAAGTGTAAAGTTTGGTGGAGGGGGGGTTGTGGTGTGGGGTTGTTTTTCAGGAGCTGGGCTCGGCTTTTTATGTATTTTGAATTTCAGCTGCATTAATTGCAGTGAATGTTGAATTTTGAATCTAAGTAGTGCTTTAGCTACATTCCTCAATTAAATTCCAAAGTTTGTGTGCCATTAGTGAAACTTATCAGCACCAAACACTGCTGATTTAAATGTTGAATATCTAAAATGTTATTGAAATTCAAAATGGAAAAATAACATAAATCTGACTCAGTCAGTGTTTGATGGATTTAAAAGACTTTTGAGTTGCATTTTGATCCACTTACATAAGACATTTTCTTTTCTACACTCTCATTTTAAAAGTTTAGATGGTTAAGTATCTATTGAACCTTCATGACTGCTAATGACTGTCGATTACTGAACCTCCATCATCAAGCTAACTAGCTATATCAGTATACAGGTAATATCACTTTTTACAGGTAAGGCTTAGTACAAGTATTGGCAAGTACATTTTAACTATAGGTTAATTCAAAGTCCTTTTTCTAAATTAAAGTGGTGTGTATTTCTAACCATAATTCAGAGCAAATAACACAATTAATCAGATGTGTGTAGACACAGTGTTTATGGAGCTATTGACGTTTCATTGTCTGACTCTTCATGTGTCTACTGTTAGCATGAACAATAAAATAGGTGTACAAATGTGTGTACATGGATATAGGCGTGGTCTAGAAGTGCATGCTTTTTCTTTTTCATTGAAAAACTCGTCTCAGTTCTGTGGTATTAACACAAAAGAGCGGTACATTAAATGTCAACCAAACAGCAAAAGAAAAGGTGTGCATCACTCTCTGTGGTCGTACTGTCATGAATATGTAAGTCTTTACTGACTACCGTTGTCTGATCAAATGTTAATAGCGCCGAAAAGACAAATATCAAAAATAAAACTAACTTTACCGTGGTCACAAGATGTCTCAGTATGAACTGGTAACTATATGGGGTTTGTAGTTTATCTGCCGCTCTAAGCAGATTCACTGCATGAATGAATTAAATAGGAGCTACACAGAGACTCTCCTCCTCCACTGCAAGTGTGTCTTCCTGCAGGCTGGACTCCAAACAGGAGGGACTGAACTCCAAACAGGTTGGTCTGAAATGGGTTTGTGTTCTGTTAAATGCTGTTATTGGTCTAATATAAATGTATTCAAGCAGGTTTAATGTGAACTCCAGCAGGTCCAGTACGCTTGTTCACGATTTGTGTTTGACTCAGTGCTGATCTCAATGCTGTGAAATGTTGGTCTTTTAATATAAATAGTTTTATATACAACAAATACAAAATATCATCATTCTTAAAACTGCAGTATTTTCTGATGTAAAAATGAGTCGTGTTCATCTTTTCTTTTTTCAATCTTTTTTTTTTAACTTAATGCAACTGACTAAATTAATTCCGGTCTGATAAACAATATTAAAATGGATGTTTGTTTCTGATGAACATATGAGAAGAGAAGCAAATATCAGCATTACTGACATTCATTGGCCGAAAAGTCACAGAGCTCAGACCCCAATCTATAAATAATTAAATTACTGTACTTCATATTTATCTGGAAAAAAAAACAAACAAAAAAAAAGGCCAATCTGAGCAGATCAGCTAAAAGTTCCGGTAGAATAAGAGTTCATGTCAATGTTCACACAAATGCTACTCACAGTTAACATGAAATCTTAAGAGGAAGATTACTCTGTTCTGTTCTGTTACTCTGCACTCCCAGATCTAGCCTATTTAATCCAGCAAGCATGCAAACATTGTCCTTTTGTGGGCAAGCATGGGCAGTGTGGGCAGGGGCCAATCCCGCACATGGGTATACCCACAGAAATATCAAGAAGGGCTACTGTGGGTTTGACCAAATTGAGTCACCACCACTTTATACTCTGTAGGTCCAGTGTGGGTTTTATGTGGGCAGCACTTTAACAAGTCCACATAAATCTCATTCTGACCAACTGTAGGGCTGCCAATGTTCTGCACACAGGTTAAAATGTGCAGATGTGTCATTATTTCTTCTGATATTTCAGTTTAGAAGCTGAAAAAGAACATATGAAATTTCCCACATTAAATTCACAATATTATTGGTGAAAATACATGACTGGCAGGAGGTTTGGACCAATGAAAGGTCGAAACCCCTGCTGTCTTAGGTTTTAATATAAGACTTAGTAGATACTGCTTATGCTAAACTCCTCTGTGATTTGCTAAGTATTAATTTATTCATTAAAGTGTTAATAAATACTTATTTGTGCATCACAATTGTAAGGTTTTGGCATTTCATGCACATGCAGTAAAAATTAGCTTCACTTTTATACTGTCCCAATACTTCTGCTCAGAGGTGTGTAATGCAGCCTAAATAATATTAAACTCGAATATAAGTCCTGTCACCTTGGTGAAACAATGAATAATGACTGCAGCAAAAGAAAAGAAAGACAACTGGAGTTTAACAGTAGCAGCTCAAAAAATACTAAATGTTAAATAAAATCTAATATAAAAATATAAGTACTGAGTAACTTATAGAACTGCATTGGAACTTCTTAGTAAATCCAGCATCCATCAGTATAGAAACTCAAGTTTGTACGGCTCTATTCTTCTCTTTTTGATACACTTTCATTTTAAAATAAATTGCTCAACCTCCAGAATAACAGGTGTGATCAGTCACGCAGCTGCACAGATGCTGCATGAAAAAAAAAAAAAAAACTTAAAAAATGTAAATTAATTTCCTCATAAATATAGTTGACTAGAAGTAAGAAGTGTTATGATTTGAAAATACTCTGTAAATTTAACTTGTTTCTACAGATTTATGATTATGCACTGTAAGGTTTTATCTACTGGTAAGAAATTTGGAGTTTGCACATGAAGTACATTTGAATTACTTAATTTCACTGAAAATCTGTTGAGACGATATAATGCTATATTTCATTGTAATACTTTTCTTAACTTTGATTATAAAGGCAATTTCCATACAATAAAGCAAAGCTATTTGTTTATGTAGCTTGTCTCTATAATGTTTTGTGTGATCTATAATGTGTTCTCCATGTAAATACTAATACTGATTTATGCCATTCATTAAAAGGCAGATATATTTAATCCATCAGTCTCAGCAGTGATGATGATGATCATCACATGAAGATGTGATCATTACAGCAACATCACTGCTTGATTCTCATCATTATTTACAGTGGGTTTGGTCTGCAAGTGCAAGTGTTCTGACCTCTTTTGATGAGAGAGAGAGTGAGCTGACCACCACATCAGCCAAGACCACCATGATGAGAATTTGAAAATGAATAGAAGATCTTTGCTGAGTTCAGATCTCATCCTCATCACTGCAGGAGATAATCAGACATTATCAGCAGAGTGACCTGTCTAATCTCTCAGTAAGCAGCTCATTTGTACAATGTTTATGAGCTGGACTTTACTGTCTGACTGGTAGCACTGCATTAGCAAGCTGAACTCATCAGCTGTTCTTATAATTAGCCACTAGAGGGAGAGAGAGCAGCATTTATCTACCTGACCACCCAGATCAGACTGACGATTACTGCAAAAAGAAAAGTAAATCTGGCTGGGATCTAAGATTTGAAAGCAACACTATAAATCAGGACTCAGTGAAGTCTTTATTGAACTCTATGATGATTTACATTGTTCACTGAAAGAAAAAAAAACTACTGTGTTTAATTTATATGACAGATATTATTTTTCATTACTAATATAACAGTTTTAGAATTACATTTCAAACTCAACATCAAATACAAAAACAAGCATTCAAATTCATTCTGTGATCATAATTCTCATGTGATTCTAATGTGATTTTACTGAAATACAGAGAGAGTAAAGTGCAGCTCCTCCTGATTTTAAAATAAATCAGTGAAATCTCATTATTAAACCAAAAAAAACATTCAATATGTATTTATTTATGATTACATTAAAAATCACTCGCTGGGCATTTTAATACAGTTGTCAGACTGGCAGAGGGATGAATGTGAAACTAGAATGTAGGTCTATGAAATGTGACACCAGGGAGGAGAGCTGACATATTTCTCAGGTGAAGGAAAGCTCAGGTGAGGCTGAAATTGTTTCTCCAGTGTTCAACACCACTTGGTGGTTTGAGAGGAACAATATTGTTTTTGGAAACCATGATGATATTATGAGATGAGATATAATACACACAAAAGGACGGCACATTCAGTTAAAGAGCCTTTTTCTAGGATCTTGTTTGTGGAGGTAAGAGCTTTATATGAATATTTTAATAACTTTTATAAAGAAGAAGAGATCAACAGCTAAATCAGCAGCTGCTGCAGTTCACATTAATCTGACTCTCATTAAAGTCACTTTCTTTCTTCTTCACCAGTAAAATTAAAAGTAATTGTTGACTCTGTGTATCTTGTGTCGTCTGCTGAGCTCCTGCCTCTGTGAATGTGTACACAGTAAATGAGTTTAGCTGCTTCTGTATTTTAATTTACTGCTAATTCATGATGTCCACATTTGTCTGTTTTTAATTACAGCTTTTACTGGCTGTTTCTGTGAGTTTTTCTGAGCTGTTTATTATTCAGAGTTGTTCTTCTTTTTAGTCTGACAGGTTTTGTTAAACCAGAAAAGCAGGATGAGCCTCTCTGAGGAATATGAGGAAGACAGTTCCACCTCCAAGAAACACTCAGAGTAAGAGACTTTTATCTCTCTTGTGTTATAATAGATAATTGTAGTTGTTAATGCAGTGAGATCATGTACAATTTTAGCTTCATATTTAATTTAATTATGTTTTACCTAATGAGTCTGCATGCTTAAGCCAGAGGTGAGCTATGATGTTATACTGGTTTAAAAAAGTACATAACTTTCCTGACCTTTGTGGGCACGACCAGCAGTGTGAGTCCCTTATAAGCCCAAAATACCCGACTATGGCACTTTTAGTTAAGGGATGAGAGCAACCTATGAGTTAAACATGTACACCAAAAGGGCTGTTAACACTAACACCATTTATTCTTTCCCTCACAAGGTCTGTTTAAATAAATGAACGGAAGATATCAGATGTGCAACAGCATGAGACTTTTAGACAATTAAATAAAAGCCAGACAATAAATAAAAGAAAAGATTAACTGCAATTAGGTTCAGTCCTTCAAGTCTTAAACATGCTTATATGGCTAATACAACCTTCAGTGATTCCCAAGCATTTAAGAGATACCCACTGGATTTACAGCAAAGCACCTCAAAACAAGTAACCAGTAAATAAGATTCACGACAAAAAATAAAATATATAAAATAAATCTTGAACTCATACTCACACTAACTTCTATATACCAATGAGTTTATCTGTATCAGCAAGGGAAATGGCAGATTGTGATATGAAAGACTTTATAATTCTATAAATCTTATTTAAAAGACAAAGTGAAAACATTACCAAACCATTATCTAATTCCAACGGTAATAGCAGGCCAAAATAAAAAAAGAAGAAAATGGAAAAATAAAATAACAATATGACCAACCAGAATACAAATTCCAGAACCATAAAACAAAACAATAAAGCAAGCACTAACAGTCAGGCAAAACATAACCAAACAAAGAACAATGCAAAAAAAAAAAACACGCTAATGCTTAGCTACCACACGCTTCTCCACATCTCATACCTGTGTAGGTATCTGCCTCTATAACAGCAGCAACTATTTACCACCTGGACACCCTCCCAGCATCCCAGAAGCCCAATAAACTGTCATGAAGATTCTAAAATAAACACATCACGTCACAGGAAAAACTTAACTAACTAAATAAACTAGTCCTTTACACACTCCAATGAAAATGAAAAGCAGCACTAGTCACCTAAAGCCTGTAACGGGCACCCATGAGCCAAAGCCTTTACTGGACTCCCACTAGCAAAATTAGCAAAGTAGCATAACATATATCTCCTTATGCCAAAGGATTAATAAGTAAGTAAATAAGTAAGTCAGTAAGTATTTATAAAGCACATTTAAACCCAAAGTGCTGTACAAAGGGGATACGTTCAAAAAACATATAAAAGAAAACATAAGTTGTTTTCCTGCATATTGTCTGCAGCACTTGCTTACCAACCTCTGGCTTCAGCTGCCTTGATGGCAGGATTGCTGGTCTGGATGGTTGCAAACCTTCCAAAGTGGAATTGGTTTCCACAAGCAGGAAGGACAGTCTAACAGCAGAGCAGCTAAAACAAATGCAGCACTAGAGAACTTACACTCGATACCAGAGAATCGAAACAGTGTCAACACCTCATACCGCAAATTGTGTCGATTCAATGATTCAGTGCCTCGCTACAAACCAGTAGTGAACCGTGACTCTTAAACCTCAGCCCTCTGAGCAGCCATGAGCGACAGACATATGAGTATCAGAAAAATGACCACTAATTCTGCATAATGGCTGAATTGCGTCCAGAATAAAATCAGCGGGCACAGCAGCCTATAAGATTTTAAATAACCTACCCTTTGATCAGGGCATTACTTGAGAACGAATAACATAATGAAGTTATTCTCCTGTCCTTTTGGAAGAGGTGGTTGATGGTGGGGTCATGCAATTGATCCTGTGCTTTTAAATTAATCAACAATTCCTTCTCAAGCATTCTGATGGCGATGAGCTGACTTGGATAAACTTCCTAAATAACAAAATCCATCTCTGTCCCAAGACCCCATCTCCGCACCAAACAGTAAGCAATCCCAGCAGCATAGTTTAAGATGTAATTGCTGGAGCTGAAATGCCTCTCAAATGTATTTTTTTGCACTAAATTAAGCTCTGGTGTAGGTGATCCTTTGCCGATTAACTCCAAGTTTTCATTAGAAGTTAGCCTAGAAAACAGTATAGACAATAAATTTGCAGTGGTGCCCTCCTCACTAGCAGTAATGTTACTCTTGGCTTCCGTCACGAACCAACAAGCTAGCTAGCTTATTTTGCTAGCTTCGTCATGAAGCCTGCATGTCCCCCCAGCTGGCGGAACTTATCATAAAGTTAGCAATAAAATGTTGACCCCTGTAGAGGGAAGATATGATTAGTCAATTTTACTGTCATTTGAAATTGGTCTCTCATTAAGTTACTATTGCTTGGCCCTCGGTAATTTGTAGCTGGAACACCAATCACTATCATTCTTTCCAGCAACAGCAGATACAGCAAAATTCTGATAGGGAGACGAAGGGTTCATTTAACCTTTAGTTGGTACAATTTGAATAGGCAGGTTTAAAGAATTTATTTGCTTGGATTTGTATTTGTTTAGATGTTGATTATCAAAATATGATCAGATAAAACTAGAACTGCTCAATTTTAAAATATTATTTTAGAATATCTTCAGCCCTCTCTGAGGGTATGGAGGGCCCTGATGCTGGAGTCATGTGATAACCGCCGACTGAAGCGTCATACATCACTGAAACTGGTTCAGATCCCTTGGGCTTCTTCATGAGGTTAAACTGGTGAACTCCAAAATGGTTTCTGTTGTTTTCAGTCTCACTTACCCAGAGGAAGTTTAAATATATATATATATATATATATATATATATATATATATATATATATATTTGTGAGTTGTTATTCATTACTTGTTAGTTTCTTTGTCCATAGTTAATACGAGATCATATGTCAGTGTTATATTTATATAATGTTCAAATGATCAAATTAACACATTTGTGATGTAATACAGGCTTGCTTGTGTGAATAAGCTTTAATGGAAATATATGACGATTAGTAGAAAACAGTCATTGTAGAAAATTGAACTGGACAGTCGATGGCAGTATGGAGTCAGGTATCAACTGCTTCAAAACACTGAACCATTTTTTGATACAGTTGGTTCAAAGCTTCAAAGTTTTGTAACGGCCATCACTATGCAGCACCACTTTCAGCTCGAGAAGAGTTCATAACCCTCTCCTTTCCAGCAAACCAATTTAGTTTAGAACAACAAAGTCACCAAACTCACCATGGTTACCACACGCCACAAGTTACAAATGTAAGCCACAGGTGAGCTTCATAAAGAAGCAATGAAACAGTGTTAAACAGGCATAAGAGCTACCGTGCTGCTGGATCCTACTCTCCCTCGGTTATCTATTTTGCTGCCGGGTCTTACTGCCGTTCTATTAGCTAAAGCTGCTGGGTCCTAGTGCCCTATAATTCACAAAAAAAAATTCCCCAGTCCTCTTAGTTTCTACCAGTAACACCTATGAGTTTGTGTAAGTGTCTCATCTGTTTCCATGTTAAAGGTCTTGGTGAACCACACAGGCTAAACCTATGAACAATGAGTGGAAACTGGAGCTCAGCAGATTACAAGTGACATCATAATTATTACGTTATTTAAATACTGTATGTACATTTCTGAAGAAAAGTCTTTCATCATTTTCAGTCAAATCAACATAAAGACATCAGACTTTCCAGCACCCAGCTGTGTGTCCATGAAGAGTGATGAGTCAATGAATCATCCCCCAGGGCACAAAGATGGAGACCCCTCATCTGGACACAGGTATTGGCTAATAGAATTGAGCTGTTGCTGAGAGAAAGATTGAATTATGTTGCAGTTCTTAACAGCAGAAAGATTTTATTTTACATTTGTTTCAAACATTTAAAATTTCACTCAAAGTGCTTTAAATTGAAAGAAAATAACTGTGACTACTACGAACCTTTAAGAAACATTAAAATTAAAGAAAATGTAAATGTTACAGTGTAATCCAGATAAAGAGATCAGACTCCAGCTGTATGTCTATGAAGAGTGATGCTTCTATGGGTCGTCCACCAATTTTCAGAGATGAACACCCCTCATCTGGACACAGGTAACAGCTACTCACAGTTGAGCCATTGTGGACAGAAAAGCTGATTCATCCTATCCAGTAGATCAGTAACATGTGTTGGTCATGTCATCCATTTCAAAATTAATATTACCCAAAAAGAGTTTGCAGCCTTATTTTACTTTCTGTGATGTTTTCTTTTTTACCACTGTACTTTTCTATATTACAGTATAATACAATTGTTACAGTGTAACTGTATGAAGCAGTAACTCTCAAATATAACCTTTTAATGACAGGACATATTATTGATTATTGAGTTTTACAATGAAAATCAACTTTTAGACTAAAAATATAAGCAGATGTTTGCTCCTCTGGATCGGCATCCATTCCAAAATATTCCAAAAAGTTGGTCAAGCTCTAGTTATAAGTGTGATCTCTGATTTATTTTCTACTCAAAAAGAATTGTTTTGTAGGATTTAATACTGAAGTTCAGATGCTTTAGTGAAAATATGCAGCACATATTATTTGTGTGTCTACAGTGACCTACAGGGAGCGAGAGACAGAACAGAAGAGATCATGACAGACAAAGAGTAAGATCACAACAAACACACAGAAACATGCAGTATGTTGTAAACATGACTTGTCCTGTTATTTTTTGTTTAATTTTTACATTGATTAAGATTATAGAGAACATATTGTGACCAGTGGCAGTGTCAAAGGACAGAATTCCTAGGCAACACCCCACACAGCACACCCAGACTACGCCACCCCAATTTACTGGGTAGGGGGCCCCACACTGGAATACTCAAATAAATGAGTTAGACAGAGCTGTTACGAAGTTAAGAAAAGCTGACCACAACATTCTCAATATAATCACTAAGAGCAACAAGAGTGTGGAATAAGAGGCATGAAAACCAGCCTTAATTATCACAGTTTAAGTATTAAAATCCAGTGCTCAGAAGGGTACAAAATCAATACACCATCAAATATAAATAAACCAATACACCAAAAATTGCACAACACTTCAAAAGAAAAAAATATATATTTATATAACCAGAACAAATAAAACACCACAAACTGACTGCACATCCTGTCACAAAACCAAAATCCTACAATAATCTCAGGGCAGATCAGAGTGATGAAATTGTACACTTCAAGAGCACAAATGAAGGAAAAAAGAAATACATCAAAATGCTGTACTTATGGGGCGGCACGGTGGCGCAGTGGTAGCGCTGTCGCCTCACAGCAAGAATGGCCTGGGTTCGATTCCCGGACGGACGACCAGGGTCATTTCTGTGTGGAGTTTGCATGTTCTCCCCTGTCTGCGTGGGTTTCCTCCCACAGTCCAAAGACATGCAGTCAGGCCAACTGGAGATGCTAAATTGCCCCTAGGTGTGAGTGTGTGTGTCTGTCTGCCCTGCAATGGACTGGCGACCTGTCCAGGGTGTATCCTGCCTTCCACCCAATAACAGCTGGGATGGGCTCCAGCACCCCACCGCAATCCAGAAGGATAAGTGGTTTAGATGATGGATGGATGGATGCTGTAATTATGGAGAAAGAATATTGCCAGAGTCTCACTATAATGAGCAATTAACCCACACACTCTTTAATAAACCTTCTACCTTAGATAGGCACTCAAGTGCAAATATTATTCCAAAATGTAAATACAAAAATATCAATGGGCAGCTAAACAGCAAGTCTCAAAACAGTACATATAAACATATCCTAAAAGAGGTGGCTCAGTGCAAATATATCAGAAGGTATCTATAAAAGAAAACCCTGGGGAAAACAGTGGCCTGCAGACAACCAAGCCTGGAACCACTGCAAAGAGACAAACTCACATTAATTAAAGACATTAAAGGGTTAATTTAACCTTTCATATTCCAATACAAATTGAACAGGCAGGTTTAAAGAATTTATTTGCTTAGATTTGTATTTGTTAAGATGTTGATTGTCAAAATTTGTTCAGATAAAACTAGAGCAGCTCAATTTTAAAATATTATTTTAGAATATCTTCAGTCCTCTTTGAGGGTATGGAGGGCCCTGACGGTTCCCCTCTGCTACAGATCGCTTGGGCTTCTTCAATGGGGTTAAACTGGTGAACTCCAAAATGGTTTCTGTTATTTTCAGTCATATTTCAAATATTTTATATCTTATTCATGCATTGTTTTGATCCATAAATAAAAAAGACATCTATAATTTTTGACATATCTAACTATTTTTGCGTCTGAACCCATTCAGTCTCACTTGCCCAGAGGAAGTTTAAAAGTACAAAAAAAAAAAACAAATTTGCGAGTTTCCTCGAGAGAGAAAGACTGAGTGACACGTACACGGACAGAAAACTTCACAGAGATTGTTCCATTAATTAAACAATAATAGATTAATTAAATATCTATCATGCAAGGCTCAAGTATGGGACCACTTTCATTTAGACAGCTAAAAGTCAAGTCAAGTCAAGTCAAATTTATTTATATAGCGCCCTTTACAACAGATGTCGTCACAAAGCAGGAGGGGGGATAAGAAGGACATAGTTAGGAAAACAAATTAAACAAAGGCTCGACTAAACAGATAAGTTTTTAGTCTAGACTTAAAGATGGAGGCTGTGTCTGAGTCCCGAACACCAACTGATAGGCTATTCCAAAGCTGGGGGGCTTTGTATGAAAAGGCTCCTCCCCCTGACGTAACTTTATTTATTCTGGGTACTAATAATGAGCAGCACCTTGTGATCTAAGTGGGCGTGTCGGTTGATAATAGGAAACAAGGTCACTGAGGTACTGAGGAGCAAGGCCATTCAGAGCTTTATATGTCAGTAGAAGAATCTTGTACTCAATGCGGAATTTAACTGGCAACCAATGTAAGGTACACAAAATTGGGCTAATGTGGTCAAATGTCCTGGTTTTGGTGAGAACTCTGGCTGCAGTGTTCTGGACTAACTGAAGCTTGTTAAGGTTAAAACAAAGCTTGTTAAAACAAAGTGAGATGTATGACATGTGACCTAACGCTTCTTGACAGCATGATAATTAGTTCCATTACCACAAACAGTACAATATGACTTTTCATTACTTGGGAAGTTTATGATCTATGAATGATGAGAAGCCAATGTAATGGCAAATAGTTATTTTGATTATTAGTATCTTTGTCCATAATTAATATGAGATAGAAAATCATATGTCAGTGTTATATTTATATAATGTTCAAATGATCAAATTAACACATTTGTGATGTAATACAGGCTTGCTTGTGTGAATAAGCTTTAATGGAAATATATGACGATTAGTAGAAAACAGTCATTGTAGAAAATTGAACTGGACAGTCGATGGCAGTATGGAGTCAGGTATCAACTGCTTCAAAACACTGAACCATTTTTTGATACAGTTGGTTCAAAGCTTCAAAGTTTTGTAACGGCCATCACTATGCAGCACCACTTTCAGCTCGAGAAGAGTTCATAACCCTCTCCTTTCCAGCAAACCAATTTAGTTTAGAACAACAAAGTCACCAAACTCACCATGGTTACCACACGCCACAAGTTACAAATGTAAGCCACAGGTGAGCTTCATAAAGAAGCAATGAAACAGTGTTAAACAGGCATAAGAGCTACCGTGCTGCTGGATCCTACTCTCCCTCGGTTATCTATTTTGCTGCCGGGTCTTACTGCCGTTCTATTAGCTAAAGCTGCTGGGTCCTAGTGCCCTATAATTCACAAAAAAAAATTCCCCAGTCCTCTTAGTTTCTACCAGTAACACCTATGAGTTTGTGTAAGTGTCTCATCTGTTTCCATGTTAAAGGTCTTGGTGAACCACACAGGCTAAACCTATGAACAATGAGTGGAAACTGGAGCTCAGCAGATTACAAGTGACATCATAATTATTACGTTATTTAAATACTGTATGTACATTTCTGAAGAAAAGTCTTTCATCATTTTCAGTCAAATCAACATAAAGACATCAGACTTTCCAGCACCCAGCTGTGTGTCCATGAAGAGTGATGAGTCAATGAATCATCCCCCAGGGCACAAAGATGGAGACCCCTCATCTGGACACAGGTATTGGCTAATAGAATTGAGCTGTTGCTGAGAGAAAGATTGAATTATGTTGCAGTTCTTAACAGCAGAAAGATTTTATTTTACATTTGTTTCAAACATTTAAAATTTCACTCAAAGTGCTTTAAATTGAAAGAAAATAACTGTGACTACTACGAACCTTTAAGAAACATTAAAATTAAAGAAAATGTAAATGTTACAGTGTAATCCAGATAAAGAGATCAGACTCCAGCTGTATGTCTATGAAGAGTGATGCTTCTATGGGTCGTCCACCAATTTTCAGAGATGAACACCCCTCATCTGGACACAGGTAACAGCTACTCACAGTTGAGCCATTGTGGACAGAAAAGCTGATTCATCCTATCCAGTAGATCAGTAACATGTGTTGGTCATGTCATCCATTTCAAAATTAATATTACC
The DNA here is from genome assembly GCF_904425465.1 of Colossoma macropomum. Classification (NCBI taxonomy): domain Eukaryota; kingdom Metazoa; phylum Chordata; class Actinopteri; order Characiformes; family Serrasalmidae; genus Colossoma; species Colossoma macropomum. The sequence continues at coordinate 49,640,995 of NW_023494787.1, forward strand.
CAAAAAGAGTTTGCAGCCTTATTTTACTTTCTGTGATGTTTTCTTTTTTACCACTGTACTTTTCTATATTACAGTATAATACAATTGTTACAGTGTAACTGTATGAAGCAGTAACTCTCAAATATAACCTTTTAATGACAGGACATATTATTGATTATTGAGTTTTACAATGAAAATCAACTTTTAGACTAAAAATATAAGCAGATGTTTGCTCCTCTGGATCGGCATCCATTCCAAAATATTCCAAAAAGTTGGTCAAGCTCTAGTTATAAGTGTGATCTCTGATTTATTTTCTACTCAAAAAGAATTGTTTTGTAGGATTTAATACTGAAGTTCAGATGCTTTAGTGAAAATATGCAGCACATATTATTTGTGTGTCTACAGTGACCTACAGGGAGCGAGAGACAGAACAGAAGAGATCATGACAGACAAAGAGTAAGATCACAACAAACACACAGAAACATGCAGTATGTTGTAAACATGACTTGTCCTGTTATTTTTTGTTTAATTTTTACATTGATTAAGATTATAGAGAACATATTGTGACCAGTGGCAGTGTCAAAGGACAGAATTCCTAGGCAACACCCCACACAGCACACCCAGACTACGCCACCCCAATTTACTGGGTAGGGGGCCCCACACTGGAATACTCAAATAAATGAGTTAGACAGAGCTGTTACGAAGTTAAGAAAAGCTGACCACAACATTCTCAATATAATCACTAAGAGCAACAAGAGTGTGGAATAAGAGGCATGAAAACCAGCCTTAATTATCACAGTTTAAGTATTAAAATCCAGTGCTCAGAAGGGTACAAAATCAATACACCATCAAATATAAATAAACCAATACACCAAAAATTGCACAACACTTCAAAAGAAAAAAATATATATTTATATAACCAGAACAAATAAAACACCACAAACTGACTGCACATCCTGTCACAAAACCAAAATCCTACAATAATCTCAGGGCAGATCAGAGTGATGAAATTGTACACTTCAAGAGCACAAATGAAGGAAAAAAGAAATACATCAAAATGCTGTACTTATGGGGCGGCACGGTGGCGCAGTGGTAGCGCTGTCGCCTCACAGCAAGAATGGCCTGGGTTCGATTCCCGGACGGACGACCAGGGTCATTTCTGTGTGGAGTTTGCATGTTCTCCCCTGTCTGCGTGGGTTTCCTCCCACAGTCCAAAGACATGCAGTCAGGCCAACTGGAGATGCTAAATTGCCCCTAGGTGTGAGTGTGTGTGTCTGTCTGCCCTGCAATGGACTGGCGACCTGTCCAGGGTGTATCCTGCCTTCCACCCAATAACAGCTGGGATGGGCTCCAGCACCCCACCGCAATCCAGAAGGATAAGTGGTTTAGATGATGGATGGATGGATGCTGTAATTATGGAGAAAGAATATTGCCAGAGTCTCACTATAATGAGCAATTAACCCACACACTCTTTAATAAACCTTCTACCTTAGATAGGCACTCAAGTGCAAATATTATTCCAAAATGTAAATACAAAAATATCAATGGGCAGCTAAACAGCAAGTCTCAAAACAGTACATATAAACATATCCTAAAAGAGGTGGCTCAGTGCAAATATATCAGAAGGTATCTATAAAAGAAAACCCTGGGGAAAACAGTGGCCTGCAGACAACCAAGCCTGGAACCACTGCAAAGAGACAAACTCACATTAATTAAAGACATTAAAGGGTTAATTTAACCTTTCATATTCCAATACAAATTGAACAGGCAGGTTTAAAGAATTTATTTGCTTAGATTTGTATTTGTTAAGATGTTGATTGTCAAAATTTGTTCAGATAAAACTAGAGCAGCTCAATTTTAAAATATTATTTTAGAATATCTTCAGTCCTCTTTGAGGGTATGGAGGGCCCTGACGGTTCCCCTCTGCTACAGATCGCTTGGGCTTCTTCAATGGGGTTAAACTGGTGAACTCCAAAATGGTTTCTGTTATTTTCAGTCATATTTCAAATATTTTATATCTTATTCATGCATTGTTTTGATCCATAAATAAAAAAGACATCTATAATTTTTGACATATCTAACTATTTTTGCGTCTGAACCCATTCAGTCTCACTTGCCCAGAGGAAGTTTAAAAGTACAAAAAAAAAAAACAAATTTGCGAGTTTCCTCGAGAGAGAAAGACTGAGTGACACGTACACGGACAGAAAACTTCACAGAGATTGTTCCATTAATTAAACAATAATAGATTAATTAAATATCTATCATGCAAGGCTCAAGTATGGGACCACTTTCATTTAGACAGCTAAAAGTCAAGTCAAGTCAAGTCAAATTTATTTATATAGCGCCCTTTACAACAGATGTCGTCACAAAGCAGGAGGGGGGATAAGAAGGACATAGTTAGGAAAACAAATTAAACAAAGGCTCGACTAAACAGATAAGTTTTTAGTCTAGACTTAAAGATGGAGGCTGTGTCTGAGTCCCGAACACCAACTGATAGGCTATTCCAAAGCTGGGGGGCTTTGTATGAAAAGGCTCCTCCCCCTGACGTAACTTTATTTATTCTGGGTACTAATAATGAGCAGCACCTTGTGATCTAAGTGGGCGTGTCGGTTGATAATAGGAAACAAGGTCACTGAGGTACTGAGGAGCAAGGCCATTCAGAGCTTTATATGTCAGTAGAAGAATCTTGTACTCAATGCGGAATTTAACTGGCAACCAATGTAAGGTACACAAAATTGGGCTAATGTGGTCAAATGTCCTGGTTTTGGTGAGAACTCTGGCTGCAGTGTTCTGGACTAACTGAAGCTTGTTAAGGTTAAAACAAAGCTTGTTAAAACAAAGTGAGATGTATGACATGTGACCTAACGCTTCTTGACAGCATGATAATTAGTTCCATTACCACAAACAGTACAATATGACTTTTCATTACTTGGGAAGTTTATGATCTATGAATGATGAGAAGCCAATGTAATGGCAAATAGTTATTTTGATTATTAGTATCTTTGTCCATAATTAATATGAGATAGAAAATCATATGTCAGTGTTATATTTATATAATGTTCAAATGATCAAATTAACACATTTGTGATGTAATACAGGCTTGCTTGTGTGAATAAGCTTTAATGGAAATATATGACGATTAGTAGAAAACAGTCATTGTAGAAAATTGAACTGGACAGTCGATGGCAGTATGGAGTCAGGTATCAAATGCTTCAAAACACTGAACCATTTTTTGATACAGTTGGTTCAACTGTATTGATGCTTCAAAGTTTTGTAACGGCCATCACTATGCAGCACCACTTTCAGCTCGAGAAGAGTTCATAACCCTCTCCTTTCCAGCAAACCAATTTAGTTTAGAACAACAAAGTCACCAAACTCACCATGGTTACCACACGCCACAAGTTACAAATGTAAGCCACAGGTGAGCTTAATAAAGAAGCAGTGTAACAGTGTTAAACAGGCATAAGAGCTACCGCGCCGCTGGGTACTACTGTCTCTCGGTTACTGAACAGAAGAGGGGATCATGACAGATAAAGAGTAAGATCACAACCAGAATACAGAGACATGCAGTATGTTGTAAACATGACTTGTCCTGTTATTTTTTGTTTAATTTTTTATATTGGTTAAGATTATAGAGAACATATGAAGTAAAAATAAATATACAGAAAATACAAGGTAGGGAATGTTTTATGTTTGTAAATAATTGAGAGTTTAAGATGTCAATTTGGGGAAAATGTGAATACAACACAATGTTAATCTTAGAAAGATCATTTAAATTGCACTGATAATTGTTCCTTTGTCTCACCACATGTGTCACCATCTGACAGACATGGCCATGCTTCTGATGCAGTGAAAGTCCAAGAAAACTTCAAAATAAATTTGAAACAGAAGTTTCAGTGTCTGAATGAGGTGATAAACCAGGAAACCCCAACACTTCTCAGTGAGATCTACACAGAGCTCTACATCACAGAGGGAGACAGTGGAGAGGTCAATAATGAACATGAGGTCAGACAGATCGAGGCAGCACTCAGGAGAACAGCAACAGAGGACACACCAATCAACTGCAGTGACATCTTTAAATCCTTATCTGAACAAGACAAACCCATCAGAACTGTGCTGACAAAGGGAGTCGCTGGCATTGGAAAAACAGTCTCTGTGCAGAAGTTCATTCTGGACTGGACTGAAGGGAAAGCAAATCAGGATGTCCACTTCATATTTCCACTTCCTTTCAGAGAACTGAATTTGATGAAGGACCAAAAACTCAGTTTGGTGGATCTTCTTCATACACGGTTTAAGGAGATTAAAGAAATGGAAATATCCACATCTCCCAAAGTTCTGTTCATATTTGATGGTTTGGATGAGTGTCATTTAACTCTAGATTTTCAGAGCACTGTGAGATTGGATGATGTCACTCAGTCATCCTCAGTGAATGTGCTGCTAACCAATCTGATCAAGGGGAATCTGCTTCCCTCTGCTCTCATCTGGATCACCTCCCGACCTGCAGCAGCTGATCAGATCCCCTCTGAGTGTGTGGATCGACTGACAGAAGTACGAGGGTTCAGTGACCCACAGAAGGAGGAATACTTCAGGAAGAGAATCAGTGATCAGAGCCTGACCAATAGAATCATCAAACACCTGAAGATGTCAAGAAGCCTCTACATTATGTGCCACATTCCTGTGTTTTGCTGGATTTCAGCCACTGTTCTAGAGAGAATGTTGGGTGAAGCAGAGAGTAGAGAGACCCCCAAAACTCTGACTCAAATGTACACACACTTCCTCATCATTCAGACAAAGGTCATAAGAGAAAAGTACACAAAGAACCAGAAGACAGATGAAGAAATACTTCTCAAACTGGGACGACTGGCTTTTCAGCAGCTGATGAAAGGAAAACTGATCTTCTATGAGGAAGATCTGAGAGAGTGTGGCATCGATGTTGAAGAAGCATCAGTGTACTCAGGTGTGTGTACACAGATCTTCAGAGAGGAATCTGGGCTGCACCAGAGTAAAGTGTACTGCTTTGTTCATCTGAGCATTCAGGAACATCTTGCAGCTCTATATGTGCATCTGACCTTCATGAGGCAGAAGAGAAATGTGCTTAAACAGAGTCAGTACAGTAAACTGGGGACCTTCAGGAGAAAAGAAATTACAATCTCAGATGTACACAAGAGTGCTGTGGATCAGGCCTTACAGAGTAAGAATGGACATCTGGATCTTTTCCTTCGCTTTCTTCTGGGTCTCTCATTGGAGTCCAATCAGAATCTCATACAAGACTTAGTGACACAGACAGGAAGTAGCTCCCACAGCAAAGAGCAAACAGTTAAATACATAAAGAAGATGATCAGAGAGAATCGCTCTGCAGAGAAATCCATCAATCTGTTCCACTGTCTAAGTGAACTGGATGACCATTGTCTAGTTGAAGAAGTTCAGCAGTACCTGCAGTCTGACAGACTAAACCAAAGAACACTCTCTTCTTCACAGTGGTCAGCTGTGGTCTTTGTACTGCTGACATCAGGAGAAAATCTGGATGAATTTGTCTTACGGAAATATAGCATATCAGATGGTGTTCTTCTGAAGCTGCTGCCTGTAGTTGCAGAATCCAAAACAACTGAGTAAGTAATACTGAATAAAACTGACTCAGTAAAAGAACCATACTGAGAACGTAAAACTGCTTCATTACTCAAACTTTTATTAATTCAAATACAAATGTAAATACAAAAATCCAACTGCCTTCATATATCTGAACACTTTATATAATTTATAAATTTTTATCTGCCTGTATCTGATATGCTGTAGCATTAATATCTTATGTATAGCCCATATCAGTCAAATGTATGTTAAACTTTTGTGATATATTCTTATTTTCTTCAGTCTTTCATTTTGCAATCTGACAAAGAAAAGCTGTGCAGCTCTGGCCTCAGTGCTCAGCTCAGAATCCTCCAGTCTGAGAGAGCTGAATCTGACTCAGAATAAAGTGGGAGATTCAGGAGTGAAGCTGCTCTCTGCTGGACTGGAGAATCCTCTATGTAAACTGGAGACACTGAGGTAAGATAATCTTTAACAGATTTATTCTCTGGTATCATATTTATATTTGTTAAAAAAAAACAAAACTATTTATTAACACATATTACATAATTATTTAAATATTAGGGACATATTTGTTGATCATTAAAAGTGTAAAATTAATCACAGAATTGGTGCGATTGGATGTTGCAGATGTTTATGTATTAGTTCATGTGCAGTGCAGGTGCTAATCTGGCACAGAGGAGCTCAGTTGTAGTCATCATCAACATTATATCAGGTTTACACTGCAGGGAATCCTCAATTTCAATAAGCAACACATAGATAACAGATTGAGAAAAAGTCTTGTCTAACAGCAAAACCCAGTGATAAACAATAAAACAAGAAACAATATACCATAAAACAAAAACAAATAAAAGATAAAACAGGCTTTCAAGTGAAGTACAAGAAAATAAGAAACATAATAAAATTAAAATAAGATGAATTAACTTAAAAAATTACAAACAGAACAAGAATTTTAGAAAGTAAAGGTTTACAAATCCTATAAAAAAACAACACGTAGAGAGCAGAGTAAACAGTGGTGATAAATCATGCTGATATCATTTATATATTTTTTTATTAATTAATTAAATAATTATTGAATTAATTTAAAAAAAACATTGGTATGCTGTAAATTTCAGAATGTGGCTGGTATTTAAGGGAGAGGGGGGTACAGTATGTCATTGTTTGGTATTATTCTATATATAGTAACATAATAAATGTTAAACGTTGGCCACTAACAGTCTTGGATCAGATTTGCTGTCGGTTATGATGAGAAACACGTTAACATTTATAGTGTGTTCTGTTCTGGATGCAGCAGCCGAGCTAGTCACTGCCTTCAAAGGCTCCTCTCTGTCTCTCTGGGCAGCATTTTAGCTGAAAAGGACCCTCTACAGAACCATCATATGCCATAAGTTTCACTGAGCTGTACATGTTTTATCTGTTCACTCACAGTCGCTAATGATACTGACACTCACCTCTGACTGTAAAGGTGGATCATCTCAGTGTATAAGGATGACTCCAGAATCTGCAGCAGCTATATAATATATACACTAGCTGGCCCAACGTTATATTTAAGTAACAGAACACGAGAGAGAGTGTTATTGTGAAATAACATCACGTGTAAAGTGTTCTTAGGATGCAGGGGGTTTATGCCAAATGCATGGGGTTCAAGCCAAATCGTCCAGCGCAGTTTTATTATGGGAATTTAAGTCTTAAGTCTGTTTTCTCCCAAAACCATTTCACACCAGATGCAGTGATGAGCCTATATTAATGAGTGTAGCCTTTCAGACTGACCATGCGCGTCATGCAGTACCGTGGCAGTAATGTGTGAGTAAAACTGAAAGTGAATGCTTTGGGTATATTTTTAACACTTTATGCCCTTGACAGCATATTCTAGACAGAAACAGTAAAGAAATGCTGTGTTTATTACCTGGTGATAAAGCTGGCAACAGACGCAGCAGCAAGTCAGGTTCTTATTGTTGATCTCTTTATATCATCTACATAAAGTTTATTTAAGCAGTAAACAGACAATACAGACAATTTGTATTATGTAAAAACACAATGTAATCAGAAGCTGCTTTCCTCTCATAACTCGCTTGGGTCACGTTGTTATGTGTTGGTCTAGGTTGTAATGAATCTAGGAGCAAGGAAAGGGACAAAAAAGAAATCCACAGCACACAATGGTCTATGTTCAGACTATTTACATATATTTAGAACAAAGATAGAATTAATAAAGCAAATAACTGTTAGCGAAGAGTCAACCAATCTGCTATTGCTCCAGGGGTAAGCAAAGGCCAAAATAACAAACAAAACCCAACACTAACTCCCAACCCAAATCTAACTTACCTAAACCCAACAAAAACAAAGAAAACACGGTTAACTTCCCTGACTCCCTAACTAGTCTAAAACCAGGAGAAAAGAGAGAGAAAAAAGGAGTCTACAAACAAAATGGCGCTTACCCCTTTCCAGCAGTGGTGACAAACAAAATAAGACAACTTAGCACCGTTGCATAGTTGTCTTTATGTAAAACACTTTACACAGCACACTTTTGCCAAGTGAGTCTACAGACTCAAAACACACACAGGGCACACAGCAAGGTAGGTTCCCCCTTCTTCATTTTCCCACCTCTTTTATGGTATTATTCAGGAAGTGCTTCTCCCACAGCACACACCAGCCTTCAGCCTGGATAGAGCTCCACCTAGAGACAGTGAGGACAGAAAAAAACACAGACACACACAGAGAGTACAGGAAAACCTGTAACAATTGCAGGAGGGAACATAGGAGACCTGTAACACACGTCCAGTATTAAATAACAAGCGTTGCAGAGAGATTCTGGTGTGAAACGGGCTTCAGGAAACGTTACATCCAGCATCCGGTTTCCCACTGTTTCACAGTACCTACTGACGTCAGTCCATATAGCGGTCAAACTGACACAAGAAGGGAGCGCTAACATCGTTCCTCAGCAGCCACACTGACAAGACTGCCTGCAGATGTGTCTGCAGACATGTTTTTTTTTTTAATCGGCCTCATGAGTGCAGGCATTGTCCAATGATGATTACCCTGAAATGGCACTTAATCGGTTGACCACTAGTTTTATTATTAGATTTCAAAATAAACCAAACTCAAAATAAACCTTAATTAAGAAGTACGAACATGATAATTACCTGAATTCATGATGACAAACATAGTAGTTAATGCTAGTAAATAATTACATTTTACAAACTATGAACGCAATAAACACTGTAATTTTACAGTAACTTACAAAGCAATTCAGAATAATATGATGTTTTATTAAATTACAGTACATCATTGTGTTTTTGTGTCCTCTGGGAGTAAATGTCCATTTCTCCATTTGTCCAGTGTCTCCTTTAATCATCATATGCGTCATACAGACGGTTTTAGGCCATTTCTACTGAACACCTACTGCGTGTACTTTTCAGTCTAGGCTCAAACTCTATCTGACCAAACAGGCTGGGAGAGCATTTAACTATGGTGAATTAGACATTTGATCTCAGTGAAGATCTGCAAAGTTCCTGCAGTGTCAGCAAAAATTTAACAAGCAGCTCATCATGCAGTTTAAGTTTCATCTCACATGCAGCGTTTTATCCAAATTTGTTTTATTTATGTTAGCATTAGCTTAGCTGCTTCTCTGTATCTTATGCTACAGTGTGAAATGGGTGAAGTGAATCTACCTGATAATGTATTTATATCCACATATTTATCCACATAACTGTACTGTAAAGTGTTTCCAGTATAAGTTCTGTTTATTTCTGCTTCACTGCAGTTCAAAGTTTCACACTCTGTCCAAAACCTGTTTAATCTTACAAGATAATAAACAGCTTATTAATTTATTATATTCTGCACTACACATGCCTTCTTCAGATACCCAAAGTAAGCTCACTAAGATGAGTTTGGATATTCATGTATTCAAATAGCTTCATCCATCCCTATGAAATAATGGATCAGAAAGCCTAGATTAGGTTATATTAGTCATAAAATAAAACTTTTACACACATACTTTACATTAAATGTACTGAAAAAGCCCATACATTTTAACCTTCTCATATTTGTTCATTAGTAAAGAAGCATAACACTTTATTCATTACAGATAATTACTATATTTGTTCATGATTTGTTCTTACAAATCATGTTACAGTTGTTACAGGCTACTAAGTAATGGTATTGTGTTACTGATTTTTGGAAAAAAAAACTTTCAGTAAATGTTCTGTAAATTACAGAAAAAGTAGAGAGTCTTTCTGTTATTATGATTCTAAACTGTGGAATTCATCACTCACCACTTTTAACCTGGAAACAATTTTATCTTTATATAATATTTATATTTTCTTAAACTTCAAAATGAAGCTTATCCTATTTCTTTTCATTTTACCTTCTTTTTCACTTCATTTTTAATTTCATTTTAACTATTATATTTTTTCTAATTTTTTTGATGTCTTTAATTTTACTATTTTATTCTAAAGCATTTTGAGCTGCTGCATGTATGAAAAGTGCTCTCTAAATAAAGCAGCAGCATTAAATGGGTAATAACATGGTAATATTATAGTATTAAGTTGTAGTACACTAAAAAATGCAATTTAGTTCTTGTTGCTTAATAAAAAAGTTAGAAAGTCATGTGATTAATAAAATTTTTAAAATATTTGGTAGGAAAATATCAGGTAATATTAAGATTATTATGATAAAAACGAAGAACCGGTTGTGCTGAAGTGATGTGGTATTAGTGCTGTAAAATACTAATTCACTTTTTGATACTTTATTTTTTATCTATTATGTATTTAAATGGTCAGGCATTGTTTCATACTGTAATTACAGTGAAACTAAATGATACTGGAGCTGTAATATCAGTTCTTCAAAGTAATGTGAGTAATTGCATTGAACTAAATTACTGCAGTATAATCACTCATAGTTCTTCTGTTACTTCTACATGTAGCTCCACCTACAGATATGATGAGGTAAATACACTTAGATTACACAGAATCAGGGCTGTTCACATGTTCTATTTGTGTTACCTGTCAACAAAATACTGTTACTCTATTATAAAGCACTGATCTGACAAAATGCTAAGACATTTGCTCAAACCACACCACATTTGTTTTCACAAACATATCATTATTTATCTTATAAATTAATAACTAAATAATTAGCATGTAATTGTTATGTTTGTACAACTTATAATATTACTCAGTTTACATATCTTTAATAAATATCTGTAATAAAGTTCTACTAATAAATATGTATTTCATGTCTGTAGTCACAGCTTGTTAATGAAGTTCCTGCTGAACTGATG